>NW_025335954.1:4994224-5055832 GCF_004798865.1 Varanus komodoensis
GGCAAGGTGTTTATATTGGGGTTACAGAGAGAGAGCTGGTGGTGCAGAAGGAGAAAGTAGAACACACAATACACATAATAATGTTTTTTGAGGGGTCAGTAGCTTGATGGCCACCATTCAGGAACCTGTGGTGTGAGATCAGTGTGGCTAGGGAAGTTGTGTTGAGTTCAGTGGGACTTACTCCTAGGATGGCGTCTATAGGATTTAAGTCTGAAAGTTATAGGATAAAGGATCCTATATGATATATAGAGAGAAAAGGCGACAGCAAATAAACAGAGATCACTATGTTAAAAACTGGGCAACAACTAAAAACTATTTGTGTGTCATAGTTAAGGTAGCAATGATGAACATTTCTGTTGTTGTTGTTATTTTACATTTATATTCCACCTTCTTTTCCTCTGGCAAGAAATCCTAGGCAGCTTACATAGTCCTCCACTCCATTTTGTCTTCTCAACCACAACCCGGTCAGGTGGGCTAGGCTGAGAGTGAGGGACTGGCTGAGCTTTGTGGCTGAGAAGGGACTAGAATCTAGATCTTCCTGGTCCACCATGCTAGACTGGCTCTCTATTTAACCTGTTAACTTACTCTGAGAGCTCAGCATCATTTCCAATATGGGAAAGAGAAGAAAGAATAAAAATGCACCCAGAAGGTAAAGCAAGCAACATAGGCAGCTGATAGGATAAAAATGTGCTCTGTTGTGCTTTCAAGCAGTAAATGTTATTCATTGCAATGAATTTTGCTCTCAACTTTCTGTGCAGCTGCCACCCATCTTGCAAGTCTGAATTTATCATACTTCTCTCTGTCAGGCGGAAGGGTTGCACCTCCGTGGCAGAAGGCATTCCTTGCATGCAAAAGATGCTAGCTTCAATCCATGGTATCTCCAGGCAGAGCTGAAAAAGATCCATCTGAAATTTTAGAGATCTAATTCTGTGCAGACAACCAAGACCTAGATGTTCTGACCTGGGAACAGGCAGCTTTCTCTAATACTGATTATTTTGACTAAAATTTAGCAATGGTCCTCAATGAATAAACAAAAGCGTGACAGTGTCTTGAGAAGTCTCCCCTGGGAAGTTTGGGAAAATTGCACAGCATCTGTCCTTTCTATCCCCTTTAGCAAAAGGAGGAGTTCCAAGAAGGGGAAGAGGGACTGTGCGTACTGCTCAGCAGCAGGATGTGATGCTCCCCAATTCATTCATACTTGCAAGTGCCCAACTGTCTGGTGTCTGTAGCAGCATGCGACCTTTTTCAGCATGGCAACCTAGAAAAAAATCTATTCAACAAGTGTGTGCACGCACACAAGGAGCCCAATAAATAGGAAGGCTGCAAACATGTGCTCAAGATCACTCTGCAGTTGAACAATAGGGTCTGAAAGCACTCCATTTGGGCTGGAGTGTTCCTTTCTTGTGTCTTGATCTGTTTCTTTCCTTTTAGTATCAGTATCTCATTAAAAAGTTAAAACAAAAAGTTGGAGGAAATAAGCTGCAGTTGTTTTTTCACTTCCTATTAATTGCAATGTACATTTCTGGGTTTTTTAATTTCATTTAAAACCTGTCAATAACTTTTTTGTTGTAGGCTATTAATATCCTTAACTCTTCTGAAACGGAACAAACCTCAAAATATACCCGTCAGTTAGTTAAAGAGGTTTGTAATGCAATTTTCAGTTCTCCTTGATTCTCATAGCCTGCAGTAAGCTTGACAGTAAATACACTTTCTATATGAGAAGATGTATATTTAAGGAATGAGCTTGTAATGGGAAGCTTCATGCATCAAAATGTAATTATCCTGGAATGATATCTTTATCATTTAACTAACACTAAAATTATGACTTATTATTTGTTTCATTTTTATACTGCCCAGTAGCTGCAGCTTTCTGGGCAATTTATAACAGTGCATAAAAATAGAATATACACTAAAAAAGATAGCTGAATTGACCATAAGAAAAATTCTGAAGTCCATGTTACTGTAATGCCTTTATATGGACAACCAAAGTTCAGCAAAAAAGTGCATGTTTTCAAAAGCTCCATTACTCTTCCACTCTTGCCACTACTCAGGCAAAATATAATTATGGCTTTTAAAAATACAAAGGAATGCTTAGATGCTTCAGTTGGTTATGAGGAAATCCTAAATCCAAAATCAAGTTATCTGAAGCCTTGGGTGGGCAGAAGGTTGGCAAAAACGAAAGGGTGTAAGTAGTATTCATGGTCCATGAGCTGAGGCTGATTGGAGCGTCTGGTATTTCAAGTTTATAATCCGTTTTTCTGCATCAGATTTATTAGTGTAATCAAGAAGCCTCTCCTGGCCTGAAGTGATCCTGATAAAACGTAGATAATATAGATAAGCATGGCCTCTTGACTCTTGTCCTTTCCATCCCTGCATCAGGATTCGCTCCATCCACTGAATTTGAACTTCCCCTTTCTACTGCACCTTGGTGAGTGACCAAGCTGTGCGGCCTGAAATGATTTTATTTCATTATTACATTTTTATGATGCCCTTCCTTGGCATCCCCCCAGCCTGGTTTAATCCACAGAGCAACCCTGTGTGGCCAGTTTAGCTGAGACAGACCGGCTCAAGGCCGCCAAGGGGGCTTCGTGACAGAGGGAGATCTGGTGCTTTCTGCACCACACCACCCTAAACTTAGACTTGCCAGTGATTCATGCCTTGAACAGTCGCTTGCGGCAGAGTGCTTTTCTCGACTTGTGGAAAGGCCCCCTTCTGACTTGGACAGAGGAGATAGTTAGCAAAGGGGCAGGGGCAGGCTGGGCCAGGTTTGCTGCTGGTCACCGGCCAACCCAGGTGAAAGACATGGGTTGAAGAGAGGCTGATTTGCAGAGCCTGCGAGCCTGTGATGCTGCCCGCTCTCCTGCTTCTTGCAGTTGACCTCATCTGGAGCGGACACCGCTTTGCTGAATGCACGGGTTGGAGCAATCTCTTTCCAGTTCAGTTTTGGAGAAGACCTTTGGGGTGGCATGGGGTGGGTGAGGCTGAAGGCAAAGGAGTGAAGAAATACAGGAAATCCTCAAACTGGGACCCAGGAAGTCCAGATTTCACCCCTGTAGCTGAGGTTTGCCTGCCATTTAGTGGTTTCCTTGCTAGTGTGAATTGGCTTGTGGGGAAGGGGGTGGCGGCTCTTTGAACTGACTGGTCATTTGGTTCTACTCCACTCAAATGCAAAGAGGACCCTGGCCGGGCTGAGCCTGTCATGAGGCAGAGCGAGGCAACTGCTTCAGATGGCAAATGTTGGAGGACAGCAGCAACAGCCCCCAGCTGTTCCCCCGAATCCTCCCAGCATTCCCATTGCTGGAGGACAATTGGCTTGTGCCACATAGTCTGTCCTGCACCTCCTAAACTGTCTTGCACCCCTTCAGTATGGCGGAAGATGCTATCCCATTAGCCATGTTGGTGTAAGAATATACCGGTAACCCTGTCATCTTCTACAGGTAGAATGGGGAGGGGGGACCACTTTGAGCTTTGCCTCCAGCAGTGAAATACTTGAAACCAGCCCTGGTATTGGGGCTCCTACACTTTTCATAGCCACATAGAAGAAGACATTTCAACAGATGTAGCTTGCCATGTCCCTCCTGTAGTTCTCTCTTCTATGCAACCATTAAAGTTGTCAGCTCATTTGGCCATCCTGTTGAGATCTTTCAAACACATTATATGAATAATGAAGAAGAAAGTCTGTATATGGGTGTTTCTAGTGATGGAAGAACCATTGCAGAAGTGTGCAGCAAATACAAGATTTGCCTAGGACTCCAGTCCGCTCAGTTTAAAAAATGAACTTGAGCCTGCTTGGACTGATTCAGAGGCCAAATGCTTTGATTCTGATGCCAACCCTGAGGTGAAATTCAGAAATCAGAGACCTGGTGACTCCTGGTTACAAACAAATACACACAGAGGCACCGAGATAGGTGTAGGTTTTGTGAAAAGTGAGTGACATTTGCAAACACAGTCGTCTCTTAAGAGAAGATCACTCCAGCCAAAGTTCAGAAAAATAGGTGTTATTTTTGTACAATGCGCGAGACAGCTTTCATTTACAATGTGCCTGTGCATTTTGATTTTTTTTAAGGGAACTGTCATTAAAATTTTTATTTCTTGGCATAATTGGAGTTTGCAAGGAGAGTTGCCCCTTCGAAGGGAAGCAAGTCTACCATGCTTCACATTAATAGGCAGAGGGATGGTTGTGCAGCATGTGCATTTTGAGGGCACCCCAAAGAGAACGCACACCTCCCTCTATAGTGCTTGTGGATTATTGGCCTGGAAATGACAGACCGCACGGTGGTTGCTCTAAGTAAGAAAAATGCAGCGTTTCACAAGGATTGGTGAAGTGGTTTATGTAGAAGGGGAATTCTCATCTTTGGGGTAGTGGTGAGTGATTTGCTTCCCCTTTTCTCCTCTCATGGTTTTTTTTTTTTTTTTTAATGGCTTTATATCCTGCCTTTTTTCCTACAAAGGGCTCAAGGCAGCTTACATCATTCTCCTCCTCCATCTTGTCCCCACAACAACAACCCTGTGAGGTAGGTTGGGCTGAGAGTCTGTGACTGGCCCAAAGTCACCCAGTTGGCTCCATGGCCGAGTGGGGACTAGAACCCAGGTCGCCTGAGTCCCAGTCCCGTGCTCTTAACCACTACAAATGGGATATGTCATAGAGGTGTCTCTAGGCGAGAGGCCTGCAAAGTTGTTGAAGAATAGGTGCAGGGGAGAGGAAGTTACGGTGCTGAAAACTAATTTAAGGCTTTCTTCACAGTGAAGATTGAAGATTGTGTTGGAAGAGTGACTATGTCATGGTTATGTCCTTGTCCAGCTGCAAAGTATAGGGAATGGTGAGCCCCTGATAAAGCTTCTCATATGATTAGAAGGTGGATCCGTCAGTCATTCATCTGCCCACTCTGTTCCTCATGTCAGAGTTTAGAGAAATAAAATGACAAACCTTTTCTTCTTAGTGGATTTTCCCAGGTATGCAAAATGGCTGGATATTAGAACATAGAAACATAGAAACAGAGCGAGTCAGAAGGGGGTCTCCCAGGCCATCTAGTCTGACCTCCGGCACCAGCCGACTCCGCTCACGAAATGCCCGCCATGTGCACGTCCAGCCTATCCTTGAACACCCACACTGATGGGGCCTCAACAACCTCTCGTGGAAGCCCATTCCACACCCTCGGGGTCCTGACTGTCAGGAAGTGCTTCCTGGCATCCAAATGCAACCTTGGCTCCCTGAGCTTTGCTCCGTTGGAGCGCGTCCTGCCTTCCTCTGCGGGGGAGAACAGGTCTCTACCCATCTCCATATGACATCCCCTCACATACCTGGATGTCGCCAACATATCCCCTCTGAGTCTCCTCTTCTCCAGGCTGAAGAGACCCAGTTCCCTCAGTCTCTCCTCATACGCCATCCCCTGCAAACCAGCCACCAACCTTGTGGCCCTACGCTGCACTGACTCCAACCTGGCTATATCCTTTCTGTACTGAGGGGCCCAAAACTGAGCACAATACTCTAGTTGCGGGGGCACCAGAGTCATATAGAGCGGTAGTAATACCTCTCTCGATCTAGAAGCCATAAGGAATACTGTGCTGGATCAGTCCAAAGGTCTGTTTGATCCAGCATTTGATTCACACATTTTGATCAAACATGTTTCACGGATGAAATTTTGGTATGTCTTGAAGTGTCTTTCAAAAGCACAGGGACTTTTGACCGCTTTCTCTTCATACGCGCCAATGGCTTGCTAGTCATTTTATTGCTGCCCTATTTCCCATAACCTCTGCATCCATTCTGAAACAGTGGGGACTTCTCTTTTCAGAATTTCACATTTCTATCTGAATTGATCATATAGGACAAAGAATATGGAACCCAACCTCTTATTTCTTGTAGTATTCTAGGATCTATAGTTATAATAGTCATATCATGTTAATGTATGTTCCTGTACATTGTTTCACCCATTTAAGTCTTATTTATCAAGCAAGGATCCTGCTCCACAGTGATTGTGAGTACAGGGTTGCTAGTATTTCAGCCAGCTGCAGTAGGGTTGCCTTTAATAGCAGATGGCTCTGCAGACTTTAATAGATGGCTTATCTTCTTACAGTGGAGAGCTTCTTTTACGGATTTCTGCATATCGCGGAACTATCAAAGGTACAGAAAAGACCTGGTTGGGTGTCGTCTGTTTTTTTGGCAACTCTCAGCATTGTCCTGAAGTACAAGGACAGAAATGAGTGCATGGTAGAATAAGGGCACATGACCTCTTGGATGCGATTATGCAGAGGAAAGAGTTCTGTGCACAGGGAAGGAAGGAAGTGTGTGTGTACATTTGAGAGACAGAGACAACTAACTGTATATGAGGTAAGACAGATGGGGAAATTATGTGAGAGCGAGAGCAGGGAGGGAAACGCTTGCCTGAGTATGTGGTGAGAAAAAGGTTTGCATGGAGGGTGCACACACGCCCTGGAGGGTGTGTGCGCACCACAGCTGTGCTGCACAAGCATAGTCATCATTAGTGAGAAGACCTGCTCTTGCCCTTTTTTTAAGGTGCAACAGAAAGCAAGCAAGCTCTGGCAGCTGGGGCAAGGATGCTGGGAGACGGCACCTTCTATCCTAGCGGGAATGGGGGAAAGAGAAGAGGGGCTCTTTCAGCACAAGGCCCACACTCCATTTTGAAGTTGAGGGACTGGCTGCATCCCAGAATAGGCAGCTCACTGAGGACAGCCAGCCCCACAGCTGGCTTTAGGAAGCTTGTTTCTCCACCACCCACCCCCTCCACACCCATTCACCCCACAAAAGAAACAGCGAGTCCAGTTTGAATTTCTGCACTGCCATGAACTCACTCGGTGGCCTATTGGGAAAGGTGCTTTCTCTCCCCCTGCAGATCCAAAGGGCAGCCTGTTTGGGCCCCATCGTTTGGCTCCAAGGACAGGCTGCTGAGGCAGGCAGGCTATGAGAGAAAGACGTGTGTTTTTTTGTCTGGTTGGTTGGTTGGTGTTCCTGCAAGCCGTTGCAAGCCGCCTTGAGAATCACTTGGTTGGAAAGTACAACACAAATCTTTAGAATAGCCAAATCCACCTTCCCCATCCTGATGATGTTTTTGCGTGGCAGGACTTTGGGCCAGTTACAGACTCTCAGCTCAGCCTACCTTGTAGTTGCGAGAAGATTGAGAAGAGGAGGGAAATTATGTAAGCTGCCTTAAGTTCCTTGGAAGGAAAAAAGGACCACGGTAAACAGACAGACAGACATATTTTTCACCTGCTCATGTACCTACAGATCTAGGTACTCATAACAGTAAAAGAACAGAGGGTGGTAAAAGGCTGGCAACTGTCCCAGTGGCAAAAGTATTCAGCGATTTAGCCCCGTATTGAATGTGGCGCCATATTTCACCTAATAGCCATGGATCAGCACTGAATGTGCGTAATCCTTTCCGAATAAAGTCTTGTGAACTGTCCAGAGAGTTTTGGCTATTGGGCAGTCAAGAAAATAATACTAATACTAATAATAACATCTCAGAGAAGAGGGACCTCTGTCCCATGGAGGGTTCGCATCCTGTCCTCAAAGTTTTAGGTCACTGCCTCAGCAACCATTGTCCCCTCTGCTCCCCAAGCCCAGCTCCCTGAGAAGGAGGCCAGGAGGGATGGCCACTGCTCTCCCCATCTATGGCCAGAGAGGGAAAGAGGGATTCCCTGGGCAAACACCAGGCAGAGCAGCCATTACCCATCTGGTGCCACAGGTGGGATGCTGTGCTTCGCCTGAGTTTTTCTCAGCTAGAGAGAGCCGGGGCAGAGCAAAGTCACACCGCTTGGACGCCTTCACATCTCTGAAGGGGAGCAGCTGTACGACAGGTAGAAATTCTAGAGATGCAGCTTTCTCTTGTCTTTGGCAGGGCAATGTGTTAAACAGAACCTTGTATTCAATAACCAGGCCACTGGATGCTGTAGGGCTGATGCAGTTTTTGTAAACCCTAGTTAAAATCAGTAAGGATAGGAGTAGATGCAGACAGAAAAAGGATCTGAGAGGAAATAGTTGAGGAGTGCTTAAAACAAAGGAGAGGTATACTCTTTGCAGAATCTTTTCTGCTTTTTCTCATTAAAAACCACAACATTCTAAACATTATTCTAGACATGAGTAAAGGACTCATGGGAAATCCCAGAAGTTAAATGGAGATCATCTGAGGATGGAGCTGCAGTGCTACAAATTACTCCCCTGATGCTACCTTTTGCCAACCAAAGAAGAATACAATATTCTTTTTTTTAAGGCAAATATGTGCACATTTTAGAATATATGCCAAATCCACCCAAGCTATTCAGCATTTCAAAATATATGCAACGCTGACCAGAATATTCAGAAAATCAGTGTTTTTGGCACACCCAATCTAGCTAAGATGAACATTTACCAATGGACCAGAAAGAGAGCCAGGCCCGTTTTTGTGCTTTCGGCAGTGGCTTCAATAGTAGAAATGGGTAGGCAAAGTAGGGAGATCGAGAAGATTGCTTGTTCAAGTTTTGCAAATTAAGCTGCTGATACACAGTAAATTAAGCTGCAAATTCAGGCCCAGCTGCAGAGGCTGGCTGAAAAGTTGGCAAGTCTGCTGTGGTGGTCCTTAAAGGATGGGCCAATAGCTGAAGCAGAATTTGGATGGGAAGATGGACAGTAACCAGGGAAGGCAACAGCTAGCTATTTATGTAACACAGAAAGAAGATAATTTTATTTCCCTTCCTCACACAAGTAGCTGAGCCCTGTTTCATCCCATCAGGGGAGGCCCAGGCCCAAAGCTGAAATGATGCATGGTTAACTCTCGTTTTCCCTCCTGCCATTATTTTAACCCAGGAATGGGAACCTCCAGCCCAACAGATGTTATGCTACCCCAGCCCATCAACTCTAGCCAGCACAGTCAATGGTAAGGACTGGTTCAAGCTGTAGGTTCCCCATCCCTGAGTTATTCCAAAGGTTCTGGGTTTAAGCAGAGACCCAGCAGGGACAAATAGGGATGTTAAAAAATCTGCAACAGATTCAAGTAAGTTTAGATTTCTGTGAATCCGGAGATTCCACAGCTGACAGGCTTTTTACTTTCTGGGGATGCATACACAGTTGATCATACAAAAATTTGAAGAAAAAGAAAGTTACTCACCAAAAATTTACATTTCCCTTACATAGGCTAATGCGTGAAAATGTGGATGCAGAATTTGCCCTTTTTTCATTTTTCACAGGTTTGGAGAGATTTGCACGAATCTGCATTAATGAATGTTCATTAGTGAATGTGAATTTGCACTAATGCACTTAAAGTAGAATGAAATCCCCGTCAGGCCTCATCAGGGGAACTGAGTAAACAGGACCTGCCCTGGGTGGGGGGGGGTGGCACAGAGGGGTCAACACAGTGTGTTAACACAGTCAACTCTTCATTTTATTTATTATTTATTTATAGTTTTATTATTGTATTTCAGAATTTTATATTATGTAAGCCGCCTTGAGTGCTTGTGCGGAAGGACTGGATACAAATACTTGTAATAAAGAAATAAAATAAATAAACTCTGACAGGTGCACATGTTTCCTTGAAGGTGTGGCTGTAGCAAACCATGGGCTAGTTCAACCCAAGCAAAGTCGTGGATTAATTAGCTGTAATTAAACAAACAGCTGTGCATTTCCAGATACATCTTTAAGGTACTTGGAGATTGCCTGGGGGAAGACTTTCCTGCACACTGCCAAATCAAGGAGGTAAGACTCCATGAATCTCGTCTGAACCTCTCCACTGCCACGAACTCCCTGGGCAGCCCCTTGACTGCACTGCGACAGCCTCACTGGATAGCAGAGCTCCACCTTCTGATACTATGAGGACACTAGTTATGACCTCCCAAGACAACAAGTTAGTTTTCAAATCACTGCCTGCTCAAATGCACCCCCCTCCCAGCCCTTGAGGACCAGACTGCCTGGGGTGCCTGGTGGTGCAGGCAGAGGGGAATGCTTCAGCACAGGCAGGGGCACTTCCTGGGGATGGAGGCCTTCCAGCCGTGCAAGGCAGAGCCATGACCCAACCATGTGTTTATGTGCAAGCTTGCTCTCTCCCCACCAGCAACCCCCCCCCCCATGCTCCCTTCACATGCAGAGGGAGCTTGCCTTAAAACAATTGCTATTCGATCCAAATTGCTTTGGACTGGTTTTTCTATAGTTTTGAATAGCTGGTCACAATACCCATCTTCCACGATAGTCTGATTTTATTTTGTTTTTGTTTTTTTGAAGCTATCTGCATGAATAGTTATGACCATAGCTCATAATTCTGTATTCAGTAGGTTACTTCAGAGACACAGTCCGTTCTACAGCAAGGACTTCTACCAAGGGAGGTCAGGTTGGCTGCATCTCATCCAAAGTCGAGGTAAGCAATTTGTAAAACTACTGTTTGCCAGACGTTAAGTGGATCTCTAAAAATATTGTTTGGGCTTGTTTTAATTTTTGTTTGCTTGCTTCATGTTTATCCTGTTGTGATTTTAGTATTATAACTGAATGCTAAGCTACTCTGAGGGCTTTTGTTGGTAGGAAAGCTATTTCTAAATACTTTAAATAAATAAAAACATATGTGCTGCAATTCCTCTACCGGCTATCATATGATAGAACTGACAAACAAGCAAGCAATTAACAGTACGTCTAGAAAGCGTCCCAGTTTTGAATTGTTAGGTAGGTGTGAACACAGCCAGGCATTACTTCCTACTGTGGTAGGTTTTGTTCATTTTAAAATCTTCTATATTCTCAGGGTGCTCGTGCAATAGAAATAAATGGTTGAATTTATCCAGACACGGTGGTTGCATCAACCTCTTTGCCTCTTGTGGTAGATCCCAGAATAAACTGCTATTCCGTACCACACCCAGCAAGAAACCACAGGGGCCAGGGGTGCTGCACCTCTTTCAGCCAGATTCTCAAAATCAGTTTCAGAGACGCTCCGGGGTGCAAGGGCGGGGGGTGGGGGGACCAGTGGTAAGCAGGTCCACAGACAAAATGAAGGGGGAGCTAAGAATGTGAGACCAAAATACCAAAAGTATTGGCATGGTTTAGCTAGCTTAAAGCACTTAGTACTGGTAACTGAGTTTCAGGGGAAGCATTTCAATATCCTAGAATGGCTGGGAAGGGAAATACTGTGCCAAAGGAAAGAAGCCACCCCAGGCTTGCTGGCTGGAGGGAAAGGGTGCAGCCAAGGAAGGGGTTCTGGTCATTAGGGTATCAGATGCAAGTTTCCAGGCAGGCTGGTGTGGGTTCGGCACCCAGGTGGCAGACTCTCAATTTCTGAGTGAATTTTTGGGAGGAAACAGACACCCGTTGAGAGACAAATTAGTCCAAGATAAGTGTTTGAATTTCCATCACTTTATTTTGCAAAAATAGAAAAGCCCCCTTTTCTGCGGCACAGCTGGGAGTGCAGGGGCAGGAGAGATTCCTCTAAAATACCATGGAAAGCTGGTCTGTAAACATCATGGAAGGGATTCACCCTCTTTTCCATCCCGCCCCACAGCAAACAAACAGACCCCATTATAAGGCCTGTGGTATTTACTTAATTTTGGCAGCTTAACATGACTGGGGAAGAAACCAAGACAGCTGAGCAGAGCCCCTTGTTCCTCGGGGTACTGCTACCCCTCACTACCTGCTCTGGGATTAGGGTAGGGCGAAGGCATCACTTCTCCCTGCTATCCTCCCACCCCCCTGGTGTAAACATAGGCAAATAAATAAATCCACCAAAAGTGTTGCCCCACTCATGGCCAGCAGGGGGCAGCAGCACTTTCGGCTCGCATCCCAAAGCCGCAGCAGAGGCAGCGAAAGGACAACCCACTCCTGCTGCAGTGGAGCCAATGCTCTCCCCGGCACTGATGTGAAGCCCAGCACAAGTGGCTGCCTGCCTTTCTCCTCAGGAAGGTTCTGCAGGGCGAGGGGGAGACGAAGCTTGAGATGGAATAGCAGCTGCTAATGGTGCAACATCAGCAAAGGACGTTCATGAGATGCCCCTTCCTGCCCCTGCCCCTTGTAGTGTTAGGGTTGCATTGGATTCCTATTGCTAGGGCAGAGAGTAGTGGGGAGGCATAACAAGGCGAGCCTGCAGAACGACTTTGGCCCTCGAGTGAGCAGAGAAAGCATTTGCTTCGTCCGATATTTGGTCCATTGGATTGGGGTGGGGGTGAAACAGAGCCGGGCCCCTCTGGGCTTGGGGGAAAGCAACATGCTCCATTTCCTGGGGCAGGAGCGGTCTGCCCCTTCTACCCCATCAAAGTGCTGGGGAAGCCAAGGCGAGAAGAGTGCCCCCCTTTTCCACTGGACCTGTGAAGAGGGGCAGCTGGTTTCTCCTGGGGGAAACAGAAGGGGGCCCTGAGGGACGGCAACTGGGTTCAAGTCTATAGCTCTGTACCCCTCACCTCCACCCTTTCCTTGATATCTTTGGTATCTGGCATCCTTTGGAGTCTGTTTTCCCAGAATTCTTAGCACCGGGGTCAAAAGCATCCCAAGCGAGAACAGATACAGTTTTCCCCTCCCCAGCAAGCCCCATAACCATGACTTCCCTCTGCCTTGGGACTGGGGGGGCAGGGGGAAAGACTGCGGCCCCCTCCCAAAACCCCACTCTGGGATTAATCTCTGCCTCCAGAATAAAATGTTAGCACTTTATACAGCTGAAAAGAAGAAGTCCCCTTTCCCCACCCAATTCCACGACTCACCTCCCTCGCAAAAAAAAAAAAAAAAAAATCCACATCCCACTGGTATCCATAGAGATGGATATGAACATACGCACACATTCAACACACCCACGGTGGGGATGCCAACACGGAAGTCCTTCCTGGCTTCACTCTTCCCATTCCCCATAAGTGGGGCAGTCGCGTGGGGAGGGAAGTGGGTACTGGAGGGCATGCCAACCCTCTCTCTTCAGAAACTTGAATAAATAGTGTCTTAGATGCCTGGATGCCCTGGCAGGCGTGGGAGGCTGGAGAGCAGAGCTGACCTCCAGCCAAGACTGTGGACTGGGCAGGAGGGAGGAGGCATTGCATAGGGTCCACGTGTTGCAGAGTCTCTGGATTCACTCTTGAGGCGCCCCCTTTTTCTCACTGGTGCAGGGCAGGGAATTGCACATTTGGAGCACAGCCTATTTTGAAAGGGAGGGTCTCCAAGTCTCAGCCCCTTGGGGGCTTTCTGGGTCCTGGACATTTGGCTTAAGGATGCCTGACGGAACTAATCAGGTCCTTTGGGAACTTTGGCAAAGCTTTAGGCTGAGGGGCAAAGGCTTCAGAATATACATCCAAGGCCCCCAAAGGAAAAGGTTAAGGCAAGAGGCATCCCCCAAGTCTCCAAGGGGAGGGGATGTGGCACCTCCTTGTTGGTCTTGAGTGCTGCCATCACACCTGACTCTGGCGGATGGGCCTGGAGCAGGAAGGCAAGCATGGATAAGAGTCTCAGAGGAAATGGGCAGCAGGCAGGACGGAGGAGAGACATGTATGGGGGTTTTCTCCTGGCCCTTCCTAGCCGAAATCCTGGCTCTCCCGAGATGCTAGGGGGCCTCCTCATGGCTCGTGGCTTCAGCTGGACTCTCCTCAGTGCTGGGGGGCTCTGCCAGTGGCGGGGGCTGTGACAGCTCATCCTCAAACATCTCAGGATTTTCCAGCATCTCCCGGATGAGTGGTGGCATGGGGCCGGGAATCTCCATCTTCAGAGTGATGGCTCGTTCAGCACCTGTGGTGGGGGAAAAGAGAGGACGAGAGAGTCGCCAGAAGCCAAGAGCTCTCCCTGCAGCGAAGCTGGACCTGTGCTGCAAGCCTGACCATGACGGCGGGGACCAGCATGTCGTCGTGGGCTGGTTTCCAAACATCCCTCTGTGAACAAATCCCAGTCCCCAAGAAGGCTTGTCACGGGGGGGGGGGGGGGGGTGGGGGAGTTGGAGGAACCAAAGGCTTGTGGTAGAGAAGAACCAGAAGCTTTTTGCTTTGGTGCTGCCATTCCAACCCTGCTGCTGGGGGCGTCGCACTCAATGACTTCCATTCCCACCCCTGTTGTGGAAGAATCATGACAAAATGGCACTGAAATGGTGACCATGCTGGCACCAGGCAGACCTCAGCAGGGCGTGCTCCACAGGAGGTGTGGAGGAAGCCTTACAACTGAGAAGGCCGTCTCTCTTGTCTTCATCCTTCAAAACCTCCCTTGACAAGGCACTCAGAGCAAGAACTTAGCTGATGGGCTTTATTTTGGGGTGCATGCATGCTGAGACAGGCGTGCCACCAGGTATTGTGGTACCAAGTCCTATAAGGTTTTCTCAATTATTGCAAGCACTTTGAGCTGGGCTCAGAAATGCATAGGCAACCTGCATAAGCAGGCCAGGATGATGATTCAGACAATGACAGGCGCCCACCTTTGGTGCTGATCCCCCGCAGATCAGTGATTTTCATCAGCATGCGGGGAAACATGTAAGGCTTGTTGGGTCGGCGACGGCGAGCATAGATCTTCAGCGCTTCCAGCAATGGCTCCTGCAGCTTGTCCACTTTCTCTGGCTCTTCCAGGTCCATTCGATCTGTGGAGAGCAGAAAGACAGGGAACACTGCTTGATTAGGAGCTTGCTTTATTTTCTCTAAGAAGCCTTGATCATTTTATAAACAGGTTGTAACTTACAGGGTCCCCTGGCCAAATCTGAAGCTTGTTGTGGAACATGGAACTGATTGTGAGGCTAGAACATTTAGGGCACGGCTGGGCAATTGCGGTGGGCTGAAAGGCTGCACTGGCTCTCACAAGCCCCTGTGGGCTCTACCATCCTGACACCAGCAGTGCCTTTGTGGTGGGATTCCCAGTGATGCCACAGGGAAAGGAGGCGGGCAGGGAAGGAATCCCTCGTATCCCAGCAGAGCCCCTTTCTCTGCAGGGAGTGGCACTCCCTGAGCCAGCACATGGAAGAGTGTGCTTCTGCTGAGAAAAAGGGCAGGTGCTCCCCACGTGTGAAGTCACCCAGTCCAACAGCTGAGAATCTGCTAGCCATGTAGTGGGAGCCACAAAAAAAGAGGGGGTTGCCAGCGTTTCAAATTATATTTGTAGGCTTATAAGGAGCCAGTGCAGGTGCTCCCAGTACCCTCCCCTATCCTGCTGGAATGAAGAGCACAAAGGAGATGAGATAAAATAGGACAGGTAAATGGATACTTGGATGCACCTTGAGTGGCCAGTGCCATAACACCAGGCAAGCAATGCTTTAAAAATGTGTCTCATCTGCTTAATTATTGTATTAGCCGATCATGGCCTCTCTCTGGTTGTAGAACTGGGTGGGCAGAGATCTCCCCCCCAGTACACACTGCTCTTTTATGGGATCATTCTAGGTCTCTTTCTTGCAAATGTCATTCCCCAGCCTGGCACCATCCCCAGAGGAGCTGGGCTACAATGCCTCTTCTCCCTGGCCAGATTACCCAGCAAGCCTCCTGGATGGGGATGATGGCAGTTGGAGTCTGACCCCACTCTGGGAAAAGCTGCCATAGGCCTTTCCCTTCCAGCAGAAAAAAGAAGACAACTGACTGTTAACACTCCTGCCTGTTCCTGGAGCAGCTCCAGAAGTGGTGCTTGGAAAGCACCTGATCCAAGAATCGGATCCTTCTCCCCAGAAGACAAGGCTCCCTTCACTAGCAGCTAAGCTTAAAATGGCTGCGGAGGACTGCTAGGGAATCCTCACCTCCACAGATGAGGCAGATGGCGCTGAGCAGACCTGTCTCTGTGTCGTCCATTTCCAGAGGCAGGAGTTGCCCGGCAAAGGCAAAGACCAGGTCAGTGAGAGGCCCAAACCCAGCATTGTGCATCTGGGTACGGTTCAGGGTCAGCCCGTCTGAAAAGGTCATGGTGTCCTGGTCAGGGGTGTAGCGGGTGCAAATACGGAGCATCTGTAACAGTCAGAGTGAGAATGGCAGATCCATTAGTCAAAAAGACTATCACAAAGAGAGGAGGCCAGGTCTGCATGCAAGCTTGCATCATGGAATGGGGCATGCAATCCAGTACCCTGAGAAACTCAGGCTTTCAAGTAAGTTCAGCTCTTCAACCCCACAGTGATAGCTCTGGAAGCATTTGGAAGATGCCCAGAGAAAACAGCCAGATGTGCAACTAAGCAGAATTTTCTGCAAACAAGGAAGATGAGGAACTTTCCCACAGCTTGCCTACCTCCTCCTCCCTTCCTATCTTCAGCAGGAGCATCATGAGTCAAGGGTGTGCATACCCTGGCATCATTTAGATGCCCTGCAAAATTTGGATCTCCTTAATATGCATTTTATTCCTGCTGTGGTGACTTTTTACATTACACAGACCTGTACACATTCCCTGCCCCCCCCCACAACACTCCCCAGCAACTCAGGCCACGCCCCCCTCTGCTTTTCATCTGCTCCCACAGAAGGCTGTGGTCAAGTCTCACCAAGATGTCCAGGCAGGCTGCTTTGAGCAGGGTGATTTGGTCGGCGATGCTGAGACTGGTGAAGCCTGGCAGGCGTTTGGCAAACTCCACAATCTTGATGATGCATTTGGTGGCCAGTTCACTGAACTTGTCCCACAGCCCCAAGTCCAGCTGGACTCTGTGATCTGCACTGGAATTCTAGAAGGGAGGACAAAAGATCTGGCGTTAGGATGGCTGCTGCTTTGCCCCTCACCTGTCAAGTCTTCTGTCTTTATGAAACAAACACTCAGACAAACAGGTGGGCAGATGAAAGACAGACTAACAGTAGAGTATGTCTGAAAGCATATTTAGTGCTGAAAGTCTTTTGTTCCTCCTTCATCAGCAGCCGCGATGTTCTGTGTATGTGATTGAGTGAAATCAGACAATAGCGTTAAAACTTTTCCAAATCTGAAATACACCTTTAGCCCCCAGAGTGAAAGATGGGGTCACCTTACTGCTATTTTCCTAAATTTTCTCTTCTCTCTCACTACTGTATTTTCTCTCTCCCTGACCTATTTCCTCCTCCACTATTTCTCTTTTTTAAAGCAAAAAGAAAACCTTCAGCTACTGCCACTGCAATGGAAATAGTGGTAGTACCACTTTAGGGCAGAGCATGGCCAACCAGCTGAAGATCTGTGGACCATCTACATATCCCAGGAGTGCATCCACACCAGCACAGTTTTGCAAAGCTGTTTCAATACATGCTATGGGATGGGCAAAGACATTGGACAAGGGTGTCTTTTATCTGCTTGTCTGCTCAGTCTGGACCCAGAACATATCATAAGGAAAGCTGGATTAGAATCAGAGGAAGATGTGAAAATAGAGAGAAGATATAGCAATGATTTAAGTCATGCTGGCAGAAAGCAGCAATGAAATCTAACAATTCCTGAGAAAAGTGAAAGAGGGAAGTACAAAAGCAGGACCGCAGCTGAAGAAAACAAAAATCATGGCTACAGAAGAATTAAAGAACTTTACTGTTAACAGTGAAGAAACTGAAATTCTGAAAGATTTTGCATTCCGTGGCTCAGTCACCAATTGAAATGAAAACTGCAGCCAAGATATTAGAAAAAGACAGGCTTGGAAGGGCAGCCATGAAAGAACTAGAAAAGATCATCAAGTGTAAGGATGTTTCACTGGTGAGCAAGGCCAAGACCATCCACACAGACTATTCCCAATCATGTGTGGGTGTCAAAGCTGGAAAGTGAAGAAAGCTGACAGGAATGTGTTTGAAACATGATGCTGAACAATGCTTTCTGAATGTTCGAGACAGACAGAAAGAGGAACACGTGCCTCCTAGATCAAATTGAGCCAGAGCTTTCCTTAGAAGCAAAAATGACAAAACTGAGACCGTCCTACTTTGGGCACATCATGAGAAGGCAAGACTCTCTGGAGAGAGAATCATGCTCGGGAAAGTTGCAGGCAGAAGAAGAAAAGGGAAAGATCAGCTCATATTTGGAGATGGACTAATTCCATAAAGGAAGCCACTGCTTTAAATTTACAAGAGCTGAGTAGGGCTGTCAGGGACAGAGCATTCTGGATGGCTTTCATTCATAAAGTCATCGTAAGTTGGAGACACCAACATGTAACAACAACAGGAGTGGGCAGGAGGTAGATCTCCAGATGTTTTGGACTTCACCTCCAGGCAGCTCTTGCCAACATCGTCAATGGTCAGAAATATTGGGTACAGAATTCTAAAACATTTGGAGATATATTTTGTGCCTGTCCCAATATATACTACTAACAGCCTGTTGGGTTGGACTGCGTGCTGTGTTCTGTCATATCCTGTACTTTTCCATTTTTCTTAAAAACTGATGTCAACCTGATCACAATGCCTCTAAAAACTAGCAATCATCCATCAGACAGAAGGCTTTCTTCCCCATTCTTCCCTCTTTGACTATTTTCCTGTTTCACCACTTCTGTCTTTTAACTTTTTAAATCCACAATTTTAAATTGCAAAAAAGTCCTGTGTACAAATTTGAAATATTTACAAGAAAGACTATCCCAAAAAAATGTAGCAAAACCCCAGTATAACTGTGGATCAGGGCTTTGTCCAAATGTAATGCTAAACCATGATTCAGATGGAAGAAGAAAAGGCAGCATATAAATAGAACGAATAAATAAACTAGATGCTAAACTTTAGCTTTATGAAAACAAACCTAGCATACTCCCTGTCACCTGACCCCAATATTTTGATGCAACTAGAATATGGGATTTGAAAGCTTTCAGGCTTGTATCAGGGTACTGTGTTTGTGAACCTGTATGGTTAGGGATGTAGGTGGCGCAGTGGTTTAAACTGCTGTGCTGCTGGGCTGGTTGATCGAAAGGTCACTGGTCCGAATCTGCACAACGGGGTGAGTTCCCATTGCTCTGTCCCAGCTCCTGCCAGCCTTGCAGTTTGAAAGCATGCAAATGCAAGTAGATAAAAAGGTACCACTTCGGTGGGCAGATAACAGCGTTCTGTGCACTTTGGTGTTTAGTCATGCTGGCCACATGACCACGGAGACTGCCTGTGGACAAACACTGGCTCCCTTGGCTAGGAAATGGAGATGAGCACCGCCCTGTAGAGTCAGGCATGACTAGACTTAACGTCAAGGGAAAACCTTTACCTATGTGGTTAGGGAAAACAAATCAGCTTCATAAACTATGGCTTGAAGTTAACTTGTTTCCACTAACCAGTTTGTCCAGTTTTCTGATGACACAGCAGGCTGTAGTTATTTTAAAATGGAAGAAATTGGAAGGGATCGTAGCTTAGTCCTAAAGCACATGCTAATGGCAGAACACTTTTTTCTTTTTCCAATTTATATGCTGCAACCATAGACCATATTTTGCATGTTAAAGGTCCCTAGTTCAGTATTTCCAGATAGGGCAGTGAAAGAATCCTGCCTGAAACCCCAGACAGCTGCTGCCAGTCAGTGTCAGCAATACTGGGCTAGATGGACCCTTGCACTGAGTCAGTAGCCTGGTTCACACAATCACCAAGACTTAATCAAGCCACTATGCCTTCTTTAAGCACATGGCATCTGCTGCTATTTGAATAACCACACCTGGATGCAGCTAGCCATGCCATCCAAACCTAAGCACCATGGCTAGTCTGAGGGTTAAACAACCCTCAAATAACTCAACGATAACACTAGCAATTATTTCAGAGTTGTTTAGCTCTCAAATAATTCCTGTTGCCCAGTTTCAGATGACACAACCAGCTGTGCTGGGCACAAGCCACAATTTTCACAAGGCACTGTGGCTTTAAGTCACGGTGATTGTGCAAATCAGGTCAGTATAAGGCGGCTTTCTGTTTTGCTCTGCTTCTCAGTAAACTCTTCACTGTGGCCCTGCCAGTAGAAGGGGGAGGAAGCCAATGAGGAGGGCAAGCTCATTCTCCTAATGCTAAAATTTAGTGGCTAAATGCTACAGTTGAGCCACTGCAGCTACAGTAAATTTAGTGGCTAAATGCCACAGATGGCCTCACATCCAACATATTGCATTACGTTAAGATCACAACTGAGATGTGCTGCTGTGGACATAGCCAGGGCTGCAGGGGTCCAGCACACTACCTTCCTCCAGCACCTGGGATTATTTTCCATGGCAAGATACATTTGCTTAAAAGAAAGGCAAGTAAGGGAAGGCATGATAGGAACACACAGAATTATGCCTGGTGTGGAAATAATGGGCCCCGATGCATTTTCCTCACTCTGACAGTACTAGAACCCACTGCGCTCGTTCACTGAAGCTGGGCAGTAGGAGATTCAGGCCAGATAAAAAGGACTTCTTCACGGAGGGTGCAGTTAAACGATGGAATTCACTTACAAGAAGTAGTGAAGGCTGCAAATTTGGAGGGCTTTAAAAGGACAAATTCATGGAAAAGGATACCAATGGCCTCTAGTCCAGCTGGTTCTAGGCTACCTCTAGCATAGGCACAAGTGTATGTACATCCATTGCTGGGGAGCACGGGTGCAAGTCTGCTGTTACACTCATGTCCTGCTTGTGGGTTTCCCATGGGCAGCTGGTTTACCACTGTGTGAACTGACTGCCAGACTAAGTGAACACCAGTCCAGCTGGGCATGGCTCTTCTTCTCACATTTGGAGAGCATGCAGCCCTTACCGTGGTGTATTTGCCCAGCTGGCAGAGAGAAGGGAAGGTTTCCTGATGAGCTTTGCTGACTTTCTGGATGAGCTCTTCCAGCTCAGGTGTCATTTCGTAGCTATCCACCACCACCTCCTCTTTCACGTCCTTCTTCTTCTTGTTGCGGTCATTCCTCACAGCTGAAAAGAGAAAGGGGATGGTAAGTGGGAAAGGACACACCATATTCCAGAACCAAAAAGGCAGCATCTCAGGATCTTATGATCTGGCCAAGTCAATCCAACCCAAAAAAGCTCAGGGTTTAGTCTGTATCGCCAGAAAAGAACAAGGCATAGAGGTAAATTGTGGTCAAATCATTCTCAGGACACACAGTGGAGCAGAGGTGTTTGCTCCCTTTCCATAGGCATCTCCTAGGAACGCAAAACTGCCTAAAATGGGTCATGGGGCTCTTTCAGCTTGCAGGTGAAATTCCACTCCATTTCATTCCTGGACAGCACTGCAGGCAGAGAGTAAATGGGGATGAAATGTTCAACGTGCCAGCATATTAAAGCTTAGAAGTGTTTACTGCTGATAATCAAGTCTTGGAAGAAACTTTTCCCAACAGGGAAAATGTACAAAAGCCAGGAGACCACAAGTGCTTAGCTGCTTGAGGGACAGGGCTGACACTCCAGGTATGACATTCTTTTGCCTTGGACTAGAGCAGAGGAAGGCAAACACACACTCTCAATAGTTTTGACCACATCTTAGAATGGGAGCTGCAGTCCAAAATGGCTTACACCAGCTTGCACCAAAAAAAAAAAAAAAAGACAGCATGAAGATGTATTTGTGTTGTGCTGAAAAACTTTACCAGCTCATTCACGACCTCTTTGTTTCCCTGTGGAAGAGGCAAGCGTTTTTCTGCCTCTTTCATTGGGATGCTAGGAATTTTGGAGACACTTCTCAGGATGTAGGGCTTCAGGGCTTACCTTGCCTGGCAGGAAGAGGTGTTTGAGTGCTTTCTTTTATCATGCTCTACATTTGCAGCCTCTCCAGCTGCTAGAGCTTTCTGAAAACCCTCCTAGATAGAAGCTGAGAGAGGCATTTGAGGCTTTGCTTTGTTTGTACCAAAAGTCCTTTAAGCAGCAAGAAGAATTTTAACTCCTTTCCCAGCTTTCAGGCCCGCAGCACTGGAGAGCCCCAAGGGAACAGATGCTGGCTAAGTCCTCTGGTGGGCTTCTCAGGAAGTTCAAGTAGCCAGAGAGGCTGGAAGGACAGACGTGGGGGAAACGGTAAAAGGAAGAACCCCCCCCCACACACACACGCACGCCTCCGCACCCCAGGTAAGCACTGAAGCCCTGCACCCTAAGAAAGGTGCATGGTGGTGAAGGTTGCCTCTACACTCCTCCTGCCCCGCAAAACACTACGACTGCTGATCCGGGGAGGAGGCTGAGCTGATGCCGGGATACGTGACCCTGTGGCAGTGCCCGTCTCCTCCCTTGCCCTCCCCCTGAAGGTCCATTTAGCCCGCTCTTGCAGCCTCGGAAATGCCATCAGTGTTGTTCTTCCCATGCCAGCTGTTCACAGCACATTTCTGACCCCTTAGCCGGGTCCTCAAAAAATCCTATGGCCATTTCGATTCTGTCTGGCATGGTGTGCCTCATGCCTTTAACAAACCCAAAAACTGAAATACATACCACAACTTCAAGGCATATCAATAATTATGAAGTATTACACTTTCACGCTACTCTATAAGACAGCAATTATTCAAACACCACAAAACTTCTCAAAATGCAAATACATGCTTCATATTAAGTTCCAGACAATGCTTTAACTCCTGGCTTCTAACCCACACATGGCAGTCTTACAGAACTAGCTTCCCAAATTATATAATAAAGGCTCTCTCTTGGCTACCTGTTCCTTACTGAATGAATTGCATGTGTCCATCTCAATGGTTACACATGTGTTTTGTTTTTTAATTTCTCTCTGTGGTGGACTACTTTATAATAGCACTTTCCCACAAGGGATACACATTTTGTAAAACAAAAATAATTTTAAAACCTGCATTTAAAAAACCCTCTAGTCTTATTCAACAATGTTACTGTAGCACAGCATCCCTATCTAATCAAGATACCTTCAGTTCAGCCCTTTTGGGGACACAGTGCCCAAATCAGGATTCATGTGGTCTCTTTTTGGCTGGGGTTACCAGCTGCCCCTGAAAAGAGTACATAAAATCTACTGAAAAGAGGCAGATAAAATCATTGCCAGCTCTCAGACAGCAGGGAAACAGCATGAAGGAATCACAGCTGCTGACACATCTGAGGGTGAGACTGAACTGCATATTCCCACCTTGTAGATCCACTGCAGCTGCCTAGTACTAGATCAGTGTTGCCTGTTCTAGCTGGCCACTGCTTTCCTGAGTCTTAGACAGAAACTGGTCCCTCCCTTCCTGATACTAGATACCACCGACAAAAGCTGGGATCTTTGGTGTGCAAAGCAGGTGCCCTGCCACTCAACTACAGCCACAATATTAGCCACAGCACCAGTTTCTTAGCATTAGCTGGGGATGATGGTTGCTCTCATGCTTAAACATGTGCAAACACACACATGCAGCAAATGCAGCTCCCCCTTCACTCCAACTTTGTGAGCAGCAAAGCCACCATCATGGCAGACCTCACCCTGCCATGATGCTGCTGGGGGGTTTCAAGCCAACAACAAAAACAACATTTCATTTATTCCACTTCATTTATTACATTTCTGTGGCGCCCAATTAATTTGTAAACAACAGTCGACTTGGGATCAAAGAGGTGGCCTTTTTCTTCCAGATTCCAAGCTGTTGCCATCACCTTGTCCCCTGCACTGTGTAGCAAATTCCTCAACCTGAAACATGTGCCAAACTGTCACAGAAGCACTTGGGGAATGGTGCTCAGCCAAAGGCAAACAGGAAGGAATAACCAAGACAGCCAGATAGAAAGCTGCAGAGCTGTTGGATAGGGCAGGGGTGGGGGGGCAGGTTAGGGTTGCTACAGCTGCCTCCACCCACAGGGAGTACTTCCTTTTCCCAGGGGAAAAACAGTAACCGAGGTCAGAGCCTGCTCAGCGACAGAACAGATTCCCATCTCTGTACAGCTTGTGGTCCACTGAGCTGAGTGCAATAGTGCATCGAGGCTTGCCAGGGGCTTGACCAATCCCCCTCCCCATATTTCCAGTCTCATGTAGGGGTGGAGGGAAGAGGCTTTTGCGCCACTGAATGGTCCCAGTGCATGGCTGTTGAGCTGCCTTTGGCTTGCATGGGCCAGCTGCAAATCCCAGTGGCAGGCTGGCTCAGCTGTAGCATCCATCTCCTATCCTTGCCTGTTTCGGAAGGGACCAGAGGTCCTCTTCTCGTGCCTGCACTAAAGACTAAGAGAGAGCTTTCAGAGTCCCAAAGACTGAAGACCTGTTTGGCTTCTTTTGATTCAAAGGGTGATGGAGGGGTTCCTCTCTCTTTCAAATCCTGTTCGCTGGGCCAACAATTCAAGACTGTGGTCACAGGGCACATGATATGGCTTGGCTGGTGCTTGGAGTGCTGGTCATGCAGAAACCTCATGTAGGTTCCCCTGAATTATTTTGTGAGGAAAGGGTGGGGTATATAAGAAATAAATAAGCAAGACTCTTCATTTGCCTGTGATGAGCACTGGAGTTAATTCAGTTAATTTCAAACCCACTGGTGAGACATGGCTGGAGTTAATTCTCTGCACAGGAAAGCAAAAGAAAGACTAAAGGGGTCATGTATATAAATTACCTTGGCAGTAGAAGCAAATTTCATTGACACAGAATGTCACAAAATCACTGCTAGTGTAGAGTCACTGAAATGATGGATCTCACTGATTTCAGTGAATCTACACTAAGTATGAACAAATCTGGATCCAACCCGCATATGCAAGTATTAAATTCTGTATGTAACTTGGATTCTATAAGCACAAAGCCAAACTAGCTCAGCATGAATTTATTGGGCTGTGTCCAGTGTTACTCCAACTCCAGGTGGACCCACAGAAATGATTAAAGTTTGAGTTAGTCCTAACACTGGATGCAACCCAGTATCCGCTTTCTTGAGTGTGGTACATTCCAAATCCTGGAATCATGGCTGCAGATGATGGAGTTGAGGGATACCAGAATGGGGCAGCCTATGTTTGTTTTTTGTACAACAGACTGGTTAAAAGACAGTAAAAAATCAGCTGGGGGACACTTTATCCTGTGACAATTTTTAAGCTGTCACTGATTAGGACTATGAAACTAGGGGATAGACATCATAAGGTTACTTATACCTCACACTAGCAACCTTGTTGTATTTAATATCACAGTGCTTAAAGAGAAATTTACAAAGCATCTTAAGTGTACAAGCTGCAATTCTGCACATGCTTCCCTGTAACACAGTGGGATTTACTTCTGAGTATACACATATGAGATGCTGCTGCTGCTTACCCCTTTCATCTTTCAGGGAATTCTTTGGGGAGAGAACAGGGATTCTAATTCACTCAGACAGTAATGTATAGGAACTGAAAAGGGACAGAGCGTATGTGGCAATGGAGAGAAATCTCCTTTCTGTGACCGGAAAGAATAAAAAGGCTGGAAGGAAACTGGAGGCCATCTATCCCGTCCAACCGCTACCTCAGGACAGAACTATCCACTTATCCGTGCCTCACAGGTCACCCACACAGACCACAGAACGCCACAACAGGGACAACGGCTGTGCAACGCGTTCCAGAGGTGTTGGAGCAAGGGGCCTAGGTCCACGGCCCTCTGGGAAAGGAATCTGGGAAGGGTCTGCAGCTCAGGGCTGGAGCACCTGCTTTACACGTGGAAGGTCTAAGGCTCGATCACCAACACCTCCAGGCAGGCTGAGACCAACTCCTGCCTGAAACCCTGGAGAGCCACTGCTGCCAGCCTGTGCGAACAACCCTGGGTAGATGGACCAAGGATCTGATCCAGTGCAGCAAAGCAGCTCTTTCAGTTGCTACAGTTGCCTGCAGGGATTTCTCAGAATGAGGTACTCCTGGGTGGGTGTGGGAGATGTCATCGTACCCCCACCTCCTCTTCTTCCCTGTTGAGGGGTGTCCGCAGCACCATCCCTATCCCCACCACCGAAGCCCTGCCAGCACACCCCTCCCCAGCTGAGAGCCCGGGGGTTGCGTGTGCACTCTCTTCGGCCTGAGCCTTCCCCTGACTGCCCTTCCTGTTCACCCCAGGATAAAGCGCCAGGGATCTGGGAACAGGATACGCCAATCGGCAGGATATACACTTATAGCCACAGTCAGCACAATGCTGACGAGGGCTGGGGGTGACTGCCAGCCAAGCCCTACGGCCAAGCTCTGGAGGGTGGATAAAGCTCACCACACAACTCACCCCCCCCCCCACACACACACACAGGGGCATAGATGTAAAAGCTCTTGCTTTCCAGATGCAAAGCTATACAGTGAAAGAAGTGGCAAAGCTGAATGGGAGACGTCCAACCGGGAGGGCAAATTCTCATCTCCTAAATGCTGTGTTTTCCCAAGCAACTGCCCGCTCCCCCCGCCCCGTGGCCCAGTCCCAAAGCCAAGCCTGGATGGGCTAGGGAGGGGCTCTGCTGGCCCAGATCCCTCAGGCTGTCCATTTCCTGCCTCTGCAGTGACTGTCCAGAGGAACAACATTCTCTCCCCCAGCCCCAACTGCAGCACACCCCTTGCCCACTCCTCTCCACCCACTGCTCCCTTTAAAGTGACAGGCTCTTGGAAATAAATTGCTAGCTTTTGAGACATAGACATTCCTAATTAAGGGCTCTTAAGGAGATGGTGATTAATGGGAGCCCTGGCCTAGACCAGTGCGAAGACATGCCTAAGCAGTCGGGAGTAAAAGCAACAGCCGCTGAGAGGCACTCTGTCTCCGAGAAGGCTGGGCAGCTGACAACACTCTTAAAGAGGAGGCAAACTCGTCCCGGCTGGCCCAGAAATGACCAAAGGACGCCTCCTATGGGAGTCTGTTTGTTTATTGTTCCTCCCTGGGAGTGCTTTTGGAATTGTTTCCCCTCAGAGGAAGACACGTGGAAAACATTTCATTAGAAAAAATGTCAACCTGGACTTCCATCCCTCATCGCCACCTCCAGCCCTAGTGGGGAAGTGGCCATAATCTAGTCTCTTGCTCATGCATCTTTCCTGAAAAAGCCACGTGTACCTTTGCAGTTTGGAATTAAACGTCTCCCACAGCATTTTCCTCTGAGGGGAAATCCATCCCAATGCACTGCCTTGAAAGAAAACATTACGCAGCGTGAGACCAGACATGAAAGCAGAAGGCCTTGTGGCTGTCTGCAGACTGCAAAGATCCCTGCTCAGGACTCCGTGCATTCTCTCAGGTGCGCTTATGATTGTCACTCAGCACAGGCAGGCACAAAACTGTCTCTGTGGCGTAATATGTTGTGTTGCTCCTGGGGAAGGGGGCATTATGAGGAGGCACATACACAGCGACCATTCCATAAGGTCATGTAGCTTCAGACTCAAAAATGCCTTGATCATTTGGATGAACCCTGAATCACAGCAACAGGTGCATGCTCAATTTTATGCATACATCCACACAGATGCATTGAGTCCATGATGCAAATGCAGTACATTCTCTGTCCAAACCCAAAGGGAACGTCTGTGTGTTTTTGGCCTGATCTAGCAGGTTTCTTCCTATATTCCTAGCCACCTCTGTCCTCTGCTTGTTCCACACTGCTCCTTTCGCTTGGAACATCCATCCCTCACCCACTCTATCATGCCACTTCCCTTTATAGCAGGGGTAGAGAACTATTTTGTCCCACGTGACCAAATAGGCCCTGAGGACCTCACCCATGGGCCAGATGTTGGCACTGGGCAGGGCTATGCCCCCCCCAAATGGGCGTGACACCCCCCCCCCAAATGGGCAAGATCACTGGTGGCATGTGAGGCATTGAGCAGGGCACAGATCCCTCTCCAGGTTTTGGAGGGCCTTTGGGAGGAGACTGCCAGGGGGTCACTCCATCAGCCTCCATGCGTCCCCCTCTCACCCCACTGCCACCATCTGCTGGCAGGGTGGGCAGCCGGGGAGCAAGGAGGCCAGGGCATTTGTCTGGCCAGAGCAAGAGGCAGGCCAGGAAGCAGGCTGTGAAGGTGAGGAAGGGCAGCACCTCCAGGGGGCTCTGCTGGCTTGTCTCTGCTGTGGCCTGGGCCCTTGGCATGTGCCCAGACCTGCCTACCCCAATACTAGCCCTGGCAATGAGTACAGGTAGGCGCATGCTTGCAACCAAGGGATGCAAAGTAGTTTGTCCTGCGACTGCCTTTCCAGAGACACCGTTTCTGAAACGCGAGTAAAAAGATGCCTTTGCAACAAGAAGGCAGCTGCTCTCACGACATAGTAAGTCTGGGCCATCTGCATTCAGGTTCAAGCAGGGAAATCACACCAAAGCTTTTTCAAAGGAAGAGAAAGCTTATTCAAAAGAGGAGAAACTGAGAAACCCCACCCTGAAAATTTCAGCCAAAGCCATCCTAGTGTGCAACCTTTGGGTTTCTGCAAAAGAAGTTAGTCATTCGGCCCTTGCTGGGGGATGGGCCTCCACAGATGCCCAGTCCTTGATGCCAGCCCTGGCACAAAGCCAGGTGCTCCAGATGCGACCAGCCCAGTTCCTTATGTGCTCTGCCTACCCCATGCCTTCCCTGACTGGGAAGGATGCAGGTGATCAAAGCTCTGAATGGAGCTGGGTCTGGAGCAGATGACCTTCTGGGCACTAGCTCATTGACAGCAGCTTAAGCCCAAATGGTGCTTTCGCCACTTAAAGAGCTTGCCGAAAAGTGTGCCAAGCAAAAGGCTCTGGTCTACAGTCTCACAGACTACTTGGGTTGGGCTGGCTTGGCGGCCAGTTTTACTTCTCCTTGAGCTTCTCCCCATCAGCCCAGTGCGCAGTCTCAAGAAGCGCTATTCTCTCACTCATGACTGAACTGATGGGATGAGCAAAGCTAAGGGGGCATGGCCTGCAGAAGAAGGTGTTCCCACTCGGAATGCCTCCCAGGCCAGACTGGGAAGCCTTGGGGGCCGGATCCTTCTCAAAACCCACTCCTTCCACAGAGCCCTTCCCAGCTTCCCACAGCCTCCGTTCGATGCCCTGTCCTTCCAGCTTGTCCTATGCCATTCCAAGGCCCACCCATGCCATTTCTGTGTTCCATGCAGCATCGGCACGCTGTGGATGCCCCATCCTGTTGCACTAGAGGAGGCAACTGCCCTAGCTCCAACTGTCTACCAGGGCACAGGCAGACCGAAACGCCCGCCCCTTCCAGAGTGGATGCAACCTGCAAGCCCCTTGGAGATGCTCACCTTCTTTGGACATGCCGACCTCAAAGCACTTCTGCAGGCGGCAATATTGGCAGCGGTTGCGGGTGACTTTGTTGATCTGACAGTTCTTGTCCCGGTGGCAGGTGTAGACCATGTTTTTCTGGATGCTTCGCCGAAAGAAGCCCTGTGGGATCATGGAGAGAGCAGGACATGGGGTCAGGTGGGTGAGGTTCAGGAACAGCTCCTGGGGAGTCCCGGGCAGGCCTCTCCCCAAGTCTTCTTTCCCAAGGCAACTCTACTGGCTGTGCCCCTCTTTTGGCCTGCTGTTTACACAAGCACCTCAGGGGACTATTCCAGATGTTACTGCTTACCCACATGAATCTTCAGACCTAAGGTAGGATTCGTTTTGAATCTTTACAGGCACAGAGATCATGACAGAAAATAGCCTCCCCCAACCTGGCATTCTCCAGATGTGTTGGACAGGACCTAAGCCAGTGCCTTCCTCTGACTCAGACCCGCAGCCCTTCTAGCCCAGGAGGGTTTTGGCAGGTGGCAGTTGCTTTCCAAGTCTCAGATATATGAAGCTGTTCCAGGCTGTACTAACTGTGATCTTTTTTAACCTTCTAAAAGAGCAGTGGTGTCATGGAAGACAACTTCCCTGAGCCCAGCGCTTGCTAGATGCTTTGGACTACAACTCCCATCAGCCAGCACAGCCGCCGTGTAGAGCTGATGGGGTTTGTAGTCCCAAACAGCTGGAGACTGCTGGGTTGGGGTAGACAGGTATAAGGATTAAGTGTGCAGGCAAGGAAGTCCCAAGTTCAAATATAAACTATGCTACAAAGCTTCCCCAGAAGGCTTGAGACGAGTTTTAAATCCTCAACTGCCTTTGTTCCTCAGCTGCAATATGGGGAATAATAATGCTGGCCTGCTTCATGGAGTGGATGAAGATTCCTAAGATAATCCTTTCAACACACATCATGGTCCCCATAAAAAGTGTCCTCCCTGAAGCTGTCCCTGGCAGCTATTTGCTTTGCCAGCATTGGTGCCAATATCAGCTTCTTCGTCTGACTAAGAAACTTGAGAGAGAGTTTTTTTTGTTGGGGCTGCAGCACAGATATTGTGGAGGAGCAGGACAGCCCTTTGACTGCGATTTAACAGTCCCTGCAAGCAGCCAAAGGTGCAGGCCAGCGCTGCTACACAGATCAGGTGCCAATCCTTTCCCCTGCCCTTCCCTGCTGTGCTTTCAAGCAGAAAGTTTGACTCTCCCTCTCAGCACCAGCAGCTGACCTAACACCCTCTAATCCGGAAGATATCCACACCCTGACATTATTTAGATGAGCCTGTAGAATTTGATGCTCAAACTATGAGCGGAGTTTCTGCAAGCAGAAACCCCTGATTCTGCAACCAGGAAGCCCAGCTTCAATAACAGGAGTGAAGGATGCCAGGTCAGCATACATTTCCTTGTTTTGCACATTTCATCAGGTTTACATAATCTGTTTTGGGTGTTGGCACACTTGGAATTCCCTGCTGCAAACATTCTTTTGCAGAGGAAAGGAGGCCTGGATGAAGTATCCAGCCACACCCTCCTGGCCGAGCAGCTGCAGGCATGGTGCTGGCCTGTGCTCTGGATTTTGGTGAGCTGAGCTGCAAGGAAGCCGCTGCCATCAGCAGCTGGGATACCCCTCCCCACTCCCCAGTGCCTTGGAAGTGGGAGGGCAGGCCCCACAACCCAGGTGGCTGCTGTCACTCACCTTGCAGCCCTCACAGGAGCTGACCCCATAATGGTAGCCAGAGGATTTGTCATTGCAGACGAAGCAAGGTTTGTAGACACGTGGAGGCGGAGGTGGAGAGGGGGAGCTGGGCACCATCTCCTCTGAACTTGTGCTTTGGGTCTCCACCGCTGCAGAGGAAAAGAAGGGAGTGTCAGGCAGAAATGCTGACCTTCTAAACCTAAGGAGCATCAGTAAAAACAGACTGAATGTCAGGTTCCACTTTTTTCCTTTTTTTCTCCTTTTAAAAGGAAGCTTCTTGCTCTCTGCATGAGGAAATGTGGTGGGGAGACCTGTCAAGCTTTGAACCAGCCTTCCTCCAACCATGCTGGCTGTGGCTTATGGGACTTGTAGTGCAACGTATCTGGAAGGCTTGTCTAAATGTACAGGGTTCCTGCTACAGGAAGAAGCTGTTTTTCCGGTTCTCCCACCACAGAATATGGAGCCATGTTCTGTTGCTATTATCACATTACAAGTATATCCCGCTTTTTTCCTCTTTGAAGAGCCTAAGAGGAAGCCTCCATTTTATCCTCACAACAACCCTGTGAGGTAGGTTGCACTTAGAGTCTGTGATGGCCCACAGTCACCCAGTGAGCCTTGTGGCCAAATGGGGCCTAGAAGCTTGAGCTCCCAACTGCCCAGTCCAACGCTCTCAGCACCACCCCACGCTGGCCCTCATGTCACACTGGCTGGCGATATATTTTAAAACCAGTGGTTCTCAAATGGGGCAGGGATGCCCCTGTCGGAAGGAACTGGTGGCTTCCCCAAGAATAATAGTATCCTGCAAGTGGGGCTTCCCTTCCCCAATCTACCTGGATGGGTTGAACTACCCTTCTCTTGCAGTGGATACATATGTGATCTACATTAAATTTTGAGAGGTGACTGTATCTCTGGTGCCTCATCCTCTCAACCCAGCTTGGGAAGATGAAATTTCAGGGAGACTTTCATTCAGCAATACTTAGCTCCTATGCGATTTCTGTTGGACCTTCCGCCTTTTCAAATGTCAGTGTTGGCTTTGTACCCAAATCCACAGTTCATTAGTAGCTGCAATTACAGCCGGCAGGAATCTCTGCTGGCTTGCCCATGCAACAGATTATTAGGGCTGGTTTTGGTAAAGGATAATGTACAGAAGGCAGGACAAGCTCAGAAAATTTGAGGAGCCTTATTATTTGTTTGTTTGTTTATTTCCTTTCTTTCTATACCAGCCAGTCCCTAGACAGCATACTAAAAGGCAGAGACATCACCCTGCCAACAAAAGTGCGTATAGTCAAGGCTATGGTTTTCCCAGTTGCAATGTATGGCTGTGAAAGTTGGGCCATAAGGAAGGCTGAGCGCCAAAGAGTTGAGGTCTTTGGTGCTGGAAGAGACTCCTGCGAGTCCCTTGGACAGCAAGGTGATCAAACCGGTCAGTCCTAGAGGAGATCAACCCTGACTGCTCTTTAAAAGGCCAGATACTGAAGATGAAACTCAAATATTTTGGCCACCCAATGAGAAGGAAGGACTCGCTGGAGAAGAGCCTAATGCTGGGAACAAAAGATGGCAAAAGAAGAAGGGGACGGCTGAGAATGAGGTGGATAGATGGAATCAAGCATTCAGCATGAGCTTAAGTGGACTCTGGGGGATGGTGGAGGACAGGAAGGCCTGGAGGAATGTTGTCCATGGGGTTGCGATGGATTGGACATGACTTCACAACTAACAACAACAACACCAGCCAATAGCCAAAGCAGTTTACAACAACACATGATACAATGAGATACGATTAAAATGGCACGAAATTTTATCAAAAGAAAAACAGATTAAAAACAACTAAAAACATATCGTGAAGACTAGCCCTGTAAAAGAAAAATACCTGAGGTAGGTGGTCTCCTAAACCCCTATATAACCCAGTACATCTTTTTAAAAGTTCAGCATAAAGGGACTTCTTACCCTGGTGCTGAAAAGATGACAAGGATGGCATCAGGCATGCTGCAGTGGGGAGGTAATCCCACAGATGGGGGGCCACCACAGAGAAAGACCTCTCTTATTGCTTCCCTGTGAGCGTCCCTGGATTTTGAATTTGGAGGAAGGCCTTGGCTGCTGAGCATAAAGTCCAGGTAGATTGAAACTGGGAAAGGTGCTCTGTCAAGTATTGTGGTCCCAAGCTGTACAGAGCTTTATAAATTAAAACCCCAATACCTTGAATTGGGCCTAGAAGCATACAGGCAGCAAATACAAGCAGGCTAGAACTGGTCTTATGCATTGGATCTAGAGGTCCCAGTTATGACACTGGCTGTTGTCTTCTGCACCAGTCTTTAAGAGCAGCACCACATAGAGCACACTGCAATAATCTAATTTAGAGATTACCAGAGCACAGAAATGAGGAAATCTTTGTCCTGATAGGGGCACAGCTGAGCCAACCTCAAGTGGCAAAGCTGGACTGAGGAGAACCTCCAAGCTAAGAACGTGCTCTTTCCATCTAGAAGCCATCCAGTCAGAGGATCCACCCACCAACAGCATCTCCGTCTTCCCTGGACTGAGCTTCTGTTCTTAGCTCTTTTCCAGTTCACTGTCACAACAAGAAACCAATTTTGCACATCTACAGCCTCACCTGTTGTTAATGAAAAGGAGCAACAGAGTTGTGTGTCATCGACATACTGATGGCAATGCACTCCAAAACACTGTGTGACCCCACTCAGTGGTGTAATGTAGATGTTAAATAGCATGTGGGACAGAACAGACCCCTGAGGAACTCCATGCTGGAGATTCCACAAGCTTGAGCAATATTTCCTAACCCTGTTCCCAGTATTTCCCAACCATCTTCTGGAGACGACCCTCCAAGTAGGAGTGGAACCACTGCAGAACAGCACAGTACCTGCTGCTCCCAACTCAGGGATTGCCCCAGGAGGATACAATGGCTGATGGTGCTGAAAGGCATGGAGAAGTCCAGGAGTAACAACAGAGTCACAGTTTCCCTGTCTCTCTCCTGGCTGTGCCCATTGTACAGGGCAGCCAAGGCTATTTCCATGCCATTTATAGGTGTTGGCAGCAGGGCCAGCTAGACGTACCCACTAGACATGTCCTAGCATGGAACTATTTAAATTAATACAGAATTTTAAAAAACCCACAGAGTGCTTTACTTTTTTTTGTGCTATTTTCATTCACAATACTAAAATAGTTACCAGAAAAAAGATCAATGGCAGTGTAAGCTTCCGTGCACTAACACCCACTTGATCATCAGGTACATGAGTCATTCATGCAATCATGCATCAGTCACTCTCTAGTCCACAAAAGGTATGAAAGTAAGTAAATGGACTCTAGTTCATGAAAATTTATGCAATACACAAGCTGTCAGTTTTTAAAGTGCCACAAGACTGCGTGTGTGTTTGGAAGACACACTGACAACAGTAATTTCAAAATATATTTAGAGCTAAATATTTCAGCTTCTACCACCATCAGTAGCCGCAATGTTAACAGATCCCAAGAATAGTAGTTGGGAATGCCGAGGGATGGAATTCCTACGGAGAAAAAAAGAAGTATGCCTGGTTTATGGATTGTCCTCCAGATTAAGGCCAATTGCACGGAGAGTTCTGAGTCTACAGATCCAGAAGGGTCCCTTTCCGCCAAGCATTTCAGTGTCCATTCTTTGTTCAGTTGGAAGCAATTGTAAATGGGAGAGACTGTGTGCCAGTGAGTTAAAATGTCCTGCAACAGACGCTCTAGTTTTTGCCAGAATTGCGGATCTGTGGTTTATGGAATCTTGTTCTTATGACTGTTGTAATTTTCACAACTTAAGACATACTATATATTTAACATTCATTATGTTAACTTAATTAACAATACCAACTGTGCTCCTAAAAGAAGTAACTGCTGATTTACATTGCTGTTGTCCTGGATTGCAAATCTCTTGTATAAGTGCTCTTAACTAACAGTGTATGCAAATCAGGTGGCTAAGGGAAATGCCAGTCTGGTGTAGTGGTTGAGAGCATGGGACTGGCACTCAGGTGACCTGGATTCTAGTCTCTGCTCAGTTATAGAGCTTACTTTGAGTGATTTTGGGCCAGTCACAGACTCTCAGCCCAACCTACCTTGCAAGGTTGTTGAGGGAGTAAGCATGAGAGAAGGAAGAGGAGAATGATGTAAGCTGTTTTGAGTTCTTTTATAAGAAAAAAGGTGGCATATAAATCTAATAAATAAATGGCAATAGGATATAATGGGGTAACCATCTTTCATTGTCTTCAGATAATGGGGCAAGATGCTATTCCACAACAAATGGAATGCAATTTTCTTTCAGAGAGCCAGCATTCATAAAGGAGGGTGTCCTTGGATATTACTGAGACTTTTTTGATACTGTAGTCAATAATTATTATGTGTGACTTATGATTACATGACTATAATGTAGTCAGCATTGTAGCCAGTGTATCCGCATTGTTGGAAAAGCTCTGTAAGTTTGTTAAACCTCCCTGAGCAGTGTTCTTTATTACTGCAAATGGATTTTAAAGCCAAATCATATGTAAAGTTCTTCTTAAATGGTTCAGATGGCATGACTTGTACTTAAGGTACAGGTGGAAATCAAGTCTGTGCCAATTTGAAGGTCTGATGTTAAAAGGACATCCAGGCTGCACTGGATCAGAGCCTTCTGTTTCCACAAAGGAAATAGAACCAAATACCCAAATGCAGGGGCAGCCAATTCATGGCCCTCTGGATGTTTTGGCTACAGTTCCCATCAAAGCTTGTCAATACAGTCAGAGGTAACGGTTGATGGGAATTTAGGTCCACACATCTGGAGGGGCATAAGTCACCCACTTCTACAAGTGAAGGTCTTACAAGCAGGGTGTGAACACAGTAGCACCCCACAATTCGTGTCCCCCAGCAATTGATATTGCTACACATCCTGCCTCTGATAACTGGAAGCAACACACAACCATCACAACTAGATGCCACTGACAGCCTTCTCCTTCATGAATTTGTCTAATCACCATTTAAAGCCTACATCATGTAGCAAATTCCATAGTTTTAATTATGTACTGTACAAAGCATTGCTGCATGGCATGACACCCCACAGGAAATGGAGCAGGGGTTAGTATTATGGGACAAGCACATCTTCTACTTCTCCACCTTTTCCACACCATGCATAATTTTACCAGCCCTGGATGCAGAGACAGAGACAGACAGGCAGGCAGGCAGGCAGGCAGACAGACAGAGGCACACACTGTAACAGACTAACACGACCACCTCAGGAATGACTGTTCTTCCTATTTTATTTTACAGATGCAGAAACCCTGGCCAAACTAACAACTCCTGCCACCACATGGCCAAGGAGGATCTTGACCTCAGGTGTTCCTCTGATACTTTTCCACAGAAGGCAGGGCAAAAAGAGACACTGGGGAGAACTCAACCAAAGGCCTGGGATTAGCTGTGCAGTATTCTGGGAGGTGGGACAGTTTAGGCAGCCCGCAAAGGTGACACGTATGGCCCATACATGCAGCCCACAGTTGCATGAGAAGTGAATGCTGCAAGATTTTGTTCCAAACTCCCTGCCTCTTGCCCTCACTGTGACCCAGGGTGCCTGGACAGAGCTCCTTCAACTCAAGCAGCATTTTTCCTCCCCCTGTCCCCAAACCAGGCAAGGCATGAAACTGTTTGCAATTCTAGCTTTCAACACAGACCGAATTTCCTGTGACAAGGCCCTAAATGCCACATTCCAGGCCAAACAGGTTGGAATTGTTACCAGAGCTGTGTAACCTAATCCCTTTCCCTGGGGGAGGGAGGAAAGGAATGACCCTGCCCCAAAGAGACATAGGTTAGAAAAACTGGGGCAGGAGGCAGCTTTTTGGTCCAGTTTCCCCTTCTGTAAAAGTCCCATTGTAAAAGTACCCAGAAATCGGGGAAGGGGGTTGAATTTCCAGCAGTAGTGAGACTGAGGGTGTGTGGCATTCCTCCATGGCAAGTTCTGGCTATATGGTGATATAATAAAGATTTTTTCCATAGAATTATCTTTTCATTAGATTCTGCTTACATCTCAATTAAGTTAACTCAAGACTTCTTGTCTTCTAGTTGCAATTTTGCACAACAATACATTTGTTTTTTAGCTGCTTTTCCTCAGGTCTGGTCCTTCAGTTCATTCACATGATCAGGCAAAAGAAGGCAACTTCTTTCTTTCCAAATAGACCATGTATTTATTTATGTATCTAATATGTCCAGCTAATGTTCTCTGGAGAGATTACAAACAACTGATGTTGAACATAGTGATTACATTTAGGTTGTATAAGGGAAAAACTAGAGAGCAATTCCTAAATAAATAAATGAGCCTCCCAAAACCTGCATCCCTCCAGGTGTATCATCCCACTATCTCATCATCCCAATTAATCATTCCCACTCAACTAAGTATGGGAATTGTAGTCCTATACATCTGGAGGGCACCAGGTTGGAGAAGACTGTCCTAAATATTAATTCATTTGCAGAAATGAGTTGAGCTGAAATGAATGTCTGACAACTAGTAAAATAATGGCACTACAACTGATCAGTTCATCTCGTGGCTGTCGAAATGCTTGTGTACAGCAGACTTTGTCCACCAGCACGATCATGAAGGTTGCAGACCAACGCATTCTGAAGGGACCAGTATGGGGAAAGCTAGTGGAGAGATTTCCCTGCCTACAATATGCAAGGGGTCCTATGAATGGGCAGGGGTGAAAGGTGCAAAGGCTCTCTGTCCTCACCCTACACTTCACCTTCCCACTATCTTCAATTTCTCCAACTGCAGCCCCAACACAAACTTTGTTTGCCAAAGGAAATCAGAGTATTGCATCCACTCTTCTGCAGCAGATAATCAGCAAACCCCAAGCAGCCATTCTGTCTCTTGGGCCCAGTCCGTATAATAAGTGACCTTACAATAAACAAATCCAGCTCTCCACCCACACAAATAACCCTTCAATGAATATTCAGTGCAGGGGACAATAACAGCCCATTTGTGTATTTCTCTCTCACCCTTATGAATGACTCTACAATAAACAAACTAATGCAGGAACCCTGGGGCCAGGAAAGAATATTACAGCTCTTCTACTATGAAGCTTACACTGTGCTGAAGCAGATTCTTCACATACTGCAAAAAAGTGTAGTTTTGGACACAGGATTCCTTAAATCTCAGCATACATTGATTAAAAAACAAAATGGCAGGCTTCTAGTCCTTATGGTGGTAAAGCTGTGCTTAAAAGCATATCCATGGGTATGGATATGCATATCTGGCCAGATTTCCCTAGCCTGTGCCCTTCAGATGTTTATGGCAACAGCTCCCAACAGCTTGTCCAGCCCTCCATAAGGATGGCAGCTGGTTTCATCCAGATGCAGCTAGAAGCTGAAGGTACCTGACTCAGAAGCCAGAGAAGTGGCTGTAGATTGAGGGTTCAAAAAAGTGAACGCTCAGACTGCACCTCTGCCTTGTATTAAGATTCTTGGGCATATTGCTTCTCTTTTAGTCCCACTTATTTGCCTTCTAGGAAATGGGTGCTTTGGGATGGACCACTCCCATCATGACAGTTATTTTGCAAGAATGCCCACAAAACTCTCTTAACGTTCCAAGAGTGCCCACTAACCTAAAGGAGCTGGGGAGCCCTACACAGCCATTTGTCAGCACCTGCACTATCAGCGCCCGCCGTAGTGATAACAGCCGATTGAGCCGACCGCTTCTTTGCTGTTGACACCTAACAGCTGACCGACAATGGCAGCAGCTGACCAAGAGCCACAGCCCCCAGTTAGATGTCATTTCTTTCATCCAGTCAGTTTCTCTGTTCCTCAAGTGCATAACTGATGGACACTAGTTAGTACAAGAAACACACTCTACAAACAAGGTACAATAGTTAAACACGATTAAAAGCAGCTCTGCGTTTAATGTGGCAATCATTTGCTGTCTCCTGCAGCACACATGGAAGACATGAAGGCAGTACCCAAGCCTCAAAACACCCCATATGTACAAATCTGAGAGCCATCACTGGACTGCAGCTCCCCCAGTGTTCTTCAACAGGATGCCAATTTACTATAAATGTTTTATATCAGAGATGTGGAACCCTTTTCTGCCTATTTCAGTTAATCTTTTGGGAGCCACTTTCTAGAGGCGGGTGGGGCTGAAAGTAAAAGGGTCAGAATGAGAAATATCAATAATACCTGCATATTGTAGTTTAAAGCTCTTTCTAGCAATATGTAATTTCAACCTTCTAGAAAGAGGAAAAACCTGTAGGAAACCTGGGAACCCTGCAATGATATGGGGGGGGGGGGGGGAGCACAGAGAAAAGGGCAAGACCTTCTGCAGAGGGCCTGGTTGGGATCCCAAGAGGGGCCGGTTTGGCCCCCGGGGCTCATGTTCTTCACTCCTGCTTTGTTCATCACATTTCCATGGCTGCTCTAGGAATCCCCAGTGAGTTCAATGTTCCTGCTCTGTTCCAAGGTGGCAATGGGGGGAGATTCATGATCTGTCATAAGCATCCTGGGGGCATCAGCGTGGAAGGGACTGCTCCCTCCATTTTCCCACAGAGCAACTGCTGATGTTAGGTCTCTCTGCATGAACAGTTTAATGCAGCTACATCATTGGTAACGGATGTTGCTAACCGATCCCATGGTGCATCTTGTGATTATTTAGATTTTGATTTGTTTTTAATGAACTATAGCAGAGTTGGCATTGTATTGCATTGTGTTCTAATTATAGCAATTGTGTTCATTCGTTTTGTGAATCTCTCTGAGCAAGACATACAGTGGAAAATACTGCATATAAACAAATTGACCATGCTAGTACAGACATACTCACAATCCCTTCCCACTCTCACCACAGCCCTGAATAACTGGTCACCAGTGTTTTCATTATGCCAGTGGAGAACCGAGACCAGGAGACAGTGAGGTGGCCTGTATCTGCCCCCTGCCCTGAGACTGTCTTCCAAGGACCACACAGACCACAAGAAGTGAGGGAGTGCTGTTTGTCTCATGCAGTGACTCACAGACTGTGAAGGATGCTGCCTTAGCTAAGGATGTTCTCTAGGCAATTGTTCCTAAGTGATGCCTCTTCAGGGAACTTTTGGCTACCGTAGAGGTCTGCATTGTGCTTGGATCTGACAGTGCTGAGTTAGGATCCCACAGCCTTGTCCTTCGCCCCACCAGTTCTCATTGCACAAAACTGGCGCGCTGTGTGTGTGTGTGTGTGTGTGTGTGTGTGTGTGTGAGAGAGAGAGAGAGAGAGAGAGAGAGAGAGAGAGAGAGAGAGAGAGAGAGAGAGAGAGAGAGAGAGAGAGAAGGCAACTACCCTCAGACCGAGTCCTTTTTCATCCTGGTCTAGAGCTGTGCAGGTGAGGGCTACAGGAATAGATGCAAAAGTGCAGTCAGGCAGGGGTCACAATCCTAGGCAAGAAAAAGGAACAGATTTGTAGGCACAGCCCTCACACTAGCAAAACATTTCTCAAATTAAGGAGCGCATCTCAGGCTATGGGTTTATAGAACTCGGATTTCTGAGACTCAGCCTTCAGGATCAGCTCCAGGTCAGTCCCTGTACAATGAGCTCTAGAAATCTGACTGGCTAATTCAAGCAGGCCGGCAGAGCAGCCCTAGATGGTGCCTTCACTGCCTGGAGCTCACTCTGCTTGGCTCAGTGAGGAAACCGTGCCAGTGGCACAAGAGGTAGGAAACGCCTTATACTTAATCATATCATTCATCCACCTACTCACTGACTGGCAGTGGCTCTCCAGGGTTTTTGTCTGGAGACCTTCCAGCTCACCTGGAGGTGCTGGGGATTGACTTGGAGACCTTTCACTTTCCAAGCATGCCATAGGGCACAACAGCATGACAAATGGGAGCTCTGGTCCAACACACAAACATTAGGCTCTTGTACCCTCCTTTAAGGTCAATTTGTAAGACGCCAAACTGCATTCATTTTCAAGCCCAGCCCTGACACTTTCTCAGCTCCCTTCCTGTAAAATGGAAGCGAGTGTAGCCTACCTCACAGGGACATTGTGAGGTCCAGTGGAACAAATCCAATGGAGAGCCAGTGTGGTAGTTAAGATTTTTGAAATGGGGAGATCTGGGTCAAGTACCCACTCAGCCAGGAAGCTCACTGGTTGACTTTGGGCCAGTCACTCACTCTCAGCCTAACCCACCTCACAGGATTGCTGCTGTGAGGATAAAACGGTGCTGTGTAAACCCTGGGTTTCTCCCAAGAGGAAAAAAAGGCTAGCTATAAATGCAATGTGATGGTGATGGCTATGATGATGATGAATTCTTCCATTTTAAGTGATACATAACCAAGGCTACCTACTCTTCTGCAAACCAATGTAGCTTCCTGCTAAGGCTCTTCTCCTTGATCTATAATCCAACTCTAAGAATCTATGGCTCTTGATCTATAATTCAGCATTACCCCCACATCTCACAAACCCTCCTTCCATGGGACAGAAGGGAAGCATTCTCCCTCCACTGAATCCCTTGCTTAGCAATTCTCTTCCAGATTCTTCCCAGCTCCCCCATGAACCTCTGCCTCCCCATGGAGCCCTCATCAGCATAGGAGAAGAAGGAACAATTAGAATCTCATGAATGTTAACCCACTGTATTATCCCCTTCTTTCAGATAAGACAATAGGGGCTTGGAGGCTGCTCCCCTGGCTCCAACTGTGCATGACTGGCTCCCCAGGGCCAGGAGATAGAGGCAGACAAAAGGAGGCCAAGGCAGGTGATTAGATCTCAATGGAAGGGCTATATTTACCTGAAAGCAGCCAGTAAACACAGAGTGATGTGCATGAAAGGCTGGTGAGAATTAAAGGAGATGGATAAGAGAGAAAGAATGCAAGATCTCTCTCACACACAGAACCAGTGCATTCAGACTCATTATAGTCTGTCACCTTTGCAAACAGTACAACTTGGGAGTCCTGTGAACTACATTAAGGCTCTGTTTCTTTTTTTTTACATCAAGACAGAAAGTAGGTAACATTATATCTTTCATCAGATTTTATTGAGCAATATGCAAACCCTTGTGCTTCACAGAACTCTTCATCAGTGAAAAGACAGTTCAATCTCAATTATAGAAAGGAAACCCTGAAAAGAAAGCACAGATGTGGTTGTACACAGTTCTTAGGGCTGTGGCCCCAAAGGAACACCTCATTAAACAGGGCTGCCAACAATTTTACTGGTCCCTGTTTGTGTGCTTTAAATCAAAATCAGAAGATGGTTTTTGCTTTGCAGAGATAAATGTTACTGCAAAGGGCCATACATTTTGGCAACTTTAAAGTAAAGTGATTCTCTACTCAACCAACTATCAAAGCAAGCTTTCCAGTTGCAGTGGTATATATATATATATACTGAAACCAAAAATCCCAAATAAAAGATTAGAGATGTGAGATACAGAAAAATATCAGTTCAGATTGCTTAGACTCATGTGAAATGCAGATGCACCAATCTAAGCTGACATTCTACCTCTGCCATTTAGGTTGCAATCTTAAGCATACTTAGTTGGGAAGTAAACATTAATACAATTAGCTTATTAGGTCTTATTCCCAAGTAACAAACACAGGATTAGGGTGGCAAATGTATTCCCTTTCAAAGAAATTAAATTCACAGGAACAATACAATATAGAAAAAACTTTAAGGAAAATGCTATCAACAGTAGATCTTCCTTTTCTGAATTTGCCATCACAGTATCTCCTTTTTTAAGAAAGTTTCAGTCAATAAATTGCTGATTGACTGATTGATGAGAGATATGGCACACACATGCAGGTTTGGAAAAACAATTGGATCTCTAGTTGACAAGTTTGTTTTTATTTGATTTTAGAGACAGCACACAGTTTTAAAGTACCAGCCCTAACTTAGACTGAATAAACACTTCAAACCTTTTGATGCCAGTATCACATTTCTAGGTACATTGGGTCTCTGGTTCTTCCCAAGCACTGTGGGTTTAACTACGCAATTCTGAATATGTAGATACAACTATTTTTAACAGTCAACTGTAATTATGGCTTTGGTTTGGCCTGATGGGTTATTCTTTTTAAGTGGCAAGTAGAATTGTTTTGTGTCCAAGCAACTTTGCAAACAAGTCAATGGATCACAGTCTTCTCCCCAACCCTGAATGACATACATACTATACATACAAATTAGCACATCCACATTTTATGCACGTGTATGTAGTTTTTACCCTCTTTTCCCGTGATGCATTTCCTCTTTTCTGTCAATAAGTGGCGACACTAACAACAATCCTGACTGAAATGGGCAAATATTTTACCTTGGTATGCCTAATTAGGGGAATACTTTCCATGCTGAAATGTCTGCTGAGGAGCCTCCAAACACCTCCCAGGGAGCCCAATGCAAATTGCACTAAAATACTAGGGTATGTTCTACGATTCAATACCAAGTCATACGGAGGCGTGTCCAAGCCATTTGGGTCTCACTGCTGCCATGGGGAGCCAATGGCAGTGTTGTGAAAGTTGTGAACCACCCGGAGAGCTTTGGTCATTGGATGGTATAGAAAATAGGCAGGCAGAGAGATGTGCCCAGCAAACTTGTTCTGCCTTGCAGTTGTTCACACAACAGGAAAATTAATCATGGTGGGCCACGTGTCTCTTTCAGGGAAGCTTGACTGCTGATTTTCTTTTTGCTGAAGTAATTCTGGGGTCCATGGAGGCCCCAGAGTTGCCCAGGAACACTGCTTGAAACCCACCAAGCTAGCAAAACCTTTAAGTACAGCTTCTTGACATATTCCATGGACACTTGAGGAACAAGCTTTCTATAACAAGAACCGAAGCACTGCCTCAAATACTGCTTCTTAGGGCACTCTTGGAATAAGGCTTCTATCATATAAGAAGCATAGAACCTGTCCCTGGCTTATTTTTTTCTTCTTCCCTATCTCTATGTGTGAGTGTGACTGTAGATGCTGGAGGGGAAAGACAACACTTTTTCCATGCCTGTAGTATATTAACTGGATGTACAAATGCTTTCACACAAGGTTGAGCTGAGTGCTAAAATCTCCCTCATTATTCAGAACAGAGTAGAGAAATGCCTTTTGCACAATGCAAGAATTGGCTTTCCTAATTAAAACTCCCTGACCAAAAAACAGAAATGCACATTTAAAGGAGAAATTTCACACTGCAATATGCATGGACGTATGGGCTTTTTTCCACAGCATATGTTTGCCTTGCTGTGTTTTGCACCTTGCACGATCTGTAGCCAAATGAAATTTAACGTTTGTCCATGTCTGACAGGCTATCATTTAAAGCAAGAAGAATGTGCAGAGTATATATGTGGGATGGGTGGGTGTCTCAGGACACAGTTCAGCAGTTGTGTGGCACCTGGGCTGTTGCCAGCCAAGTTCCATGCCCTTCCCAACCCTTTGCTTTTCTCTCAGTTCTGTGAGAGAATTGGCACAATTCTAAGAGAAATTAATAAATGTAGGTGAACAGAACAGGAACAAATTGGAATTGATCATGACTACTTCTGCTGAAAAACCATATAGATTCAGACTAAACTGCAGGAGGGGAGTCTGGACTAAAATCTTTGCTCTTTTTAATTTCCCCAGGTATAAACTGCAGAGAAGTTCCCTCACAGTTTTGCAGTTTATGTACAACAGGCAAATATATACTGTATTTCTCCAACACAATCTCCCACTGTTTTCTCAGACAAGGAAGGCAAATTATCACTCCTTGTCCCAGAAATTTCTTCTACTGCATTCTTTGTGCCTTTACAATCCCCACATATGCAACTAGCAGCACAAGTACTCACAAGTAAGGATCCCAGCTTGGGATCTTGGGAAAAGGCAGACTGGGGGACTTAGTTGTGATTAGGTTGGGTTTTGGCCCAATGAACCTGCAGTTTCTCTGGGCACACTGGAAGGGAACAAGGTTCTCTGAAAAGCTAGTCCTGGACTTTCAAGGAATGTTGTGGTGGAAGATGGAACAGGTCTTAAGTATTAGTGCACTCAGCTTAAAACCTTGGAAAGGAGCCTTGATATGGAACACTTTCCAGAATAAAGTATAAACAACATTCACTCACACTAGAGGAGGAAGGGGAGGGAGAACTGGTGCGAAAACACCTAAAAATGTATTATTTAGATGTGTTCACACCCAAGCAAGTCAGTTTCTACGAGTTCCCAACTGTTTCCCATCTATGCATTGATCAGACCCCAGACATGCCTAGCTTTAAGGAAGGTGCTGTGTCCAGTACCTTCATACTATAGCACTGGAATTGTTTCCATGCTGCTTTCTGAAAACCTGGGTAAGAGAGCAGCAGAAATCCACTGACTGGTCCTGGGGCACCTAAGTGCGTAGCAATGAGGCGGTGGGGGAGGGAGGGAGTTCAGTTCTGTTAGGTGTTCCGCATGTTATTGAAGGAAAAGGAAGACAGAACCATAACAAATCAAAGAAGTGATTGAATAGTGTGCTTCTGTAATGTGTATGGAGTTGGAAACAAATCTGAGGAAAGATACTTCATGATTTTACAATCTCCTGCACAGATTTCCATTTTTGTGTAGAAAAAAGTTGCATAAGCCATGTAAGGAATGGAAGACTTCTTAATTTTTCTAAATTCTTAGTAAGAATGCCCAGAGGCTTCTCTACATTAGAGTTATGATGCATTTAACCTACTGCTTTTGCTTCCTGCTTTTCAGGATTAAGATCAGTGTCTTACACTTTTTCACCCTCACCAGTTTTTTCTCCGCCTTTTTATATCTTCCATTACACAACCACAAGATGGTGCTGCAGTATAGCAGAACTGCAAAAATACGCAAGCATTTTTTAGTGTTTTATAGCATGCTAGCCTTTTATTAGATCATTATCCTTGTTCTCGGTAAAGTTGTGGAAATGCTTAGAAAGCACTGGAAGGGCCCTGGAGGTTGACAAATTGTGTAAAGCACTCACAAACCTCCAAGGGTGAGAAATCACAAGAGCTTTGCATCTGAGGCTTCACTACCCAAGGGAACAATGCCTCAGCTCTCTGCATAACTAGTTAAAACATGGGAAAATACTGTTTGCAGAGCGCCTTTCCAAACCAGCAATACTGAGAAGGCATAAAGCCCCACCCGGCAGTCCAGCGCAGGATGCTGAACTCTCTGAGCCTGGGAAGAGACCTGCATCTGACCTACTGCATCTGACCTACTGCATCTGACAGCTACCTGCTTGCCTGCCTGGAGTCACACAGCATGAAGTATGGAACAATCATCATATGGAAGCGAAGGAGCCAAAATCAAGGCCACCCAAAGCTCCCTGAATGGCCACCGGAAGCTGAGCTGTCGGGCTTTGGAGGCATCATTAACCGAGATAAAGAGCGTGTTCTGCGACAGGTGGGAGCAGAGGGCAGGACATAAATTTCACCACAGCGGGACAGGACTCCCCTGCCTCTGCGAACCAAGGGGAAGAGCAAGCCTGGCCATAAATCCCCCAGCGCTGACAGCAATCTGATGCTCTGACAGGGAGAACAAATGCAAACACGTTCCCAAAGGGCAGGAGGCCAGTGCACCTTCGCCCAGGCAGGATAAGCGGCATGAAATATGGTTGTCAGTCCCCACTGGGAATGAGGGGAAGTGTCCAGCCCTGGCCCTCTGGAGAACTTCGAAGGCAGGAAATCCTAATACACAGCCCAGCAAGAGCTTGGGAACAGCACATTCATTACGATTTCAAATGCGTAAGTGCTCTGGAGCCCTTTTCAGTTCTGCCTAACACAGGAGCAGAAGTTGGGGCCACATCACTTCAGAAGACAGCCATTATTTCTGAATGCTTCCCCTGTGTGGCTTGTTTTTCCATGCCCAACAACCTCCCTGTGTATAGTGAACTACAACATTAGAGAGATGTCCAATGTGCTTGTTTTATTACAGACTGATTTATGCATTTGTTTGTATAACTTATATATCACCCAACTGGCAGAAGTCCTGGGGGAAACAGTAAAACAATAAAAACAGCCAACACAATACATAACAACCAACATAACAATGCGAGGAAAAACATATAAAATCTGGTAGGTTGTTCAACAATATTACCCTCCTCTACACCAGCAGTCTGAAGCAGAATAGTCTGAGATTCTGCCAGCTCATTATGTGCAATATGTTGATCATGTCTAAATTGCATTCCTTTTCACAAGTCTTTGAAGAAAGTTGAAAAGATGCCTATTCTATGGGTGAGGAATCCAGATTATATGTTACACATAGGTCTTGAACAACTGCGCTGGTAATTTTTTTCTTTTTCTCTCACACTACATGTATTGAATCTATTTCAATGGTTTTTTTTTTCAGACATTCCAAACCAAATCAAACCATTCTGTTATATAATATATACATATCCTTGTTCCACAATGTGGGCCAGAAATGAAAATAAGAGCAGGAACATCTGCGTTGAGGAACAGGAACAGGGGATGCCTCCATATTCCAGGGTGGTCAATTTCTCCCTCTAGACTTGCACTGTCTAGTCTGGCTGGCAGTGGCTGATTTAATTATTTATTTGGTAAACTTCTATGCCGCCCCATTCGCCAAAGCCTCGGGGCGGCTTACAATAATACATATAATCATATAAATACAATATAATTGGAAACGCCCTGGCCAAAGATATAAAATCAATAAATAAGCTAGCAATTAAAATGTCGTTTGAATAAAAAGGTCTTGGCCTGGCGCTGAAAAACATATAACGACGGTGCCAGGCTGACCTCTCTGGGGAGCCTACAGTTCCCATCACCTGGTTACCACATTCTTTTCAGTTGCAGATGCCAGGGAACAAATTTTGGGCATTATGCAAGGCATCTGCTCTACTCCTGACCTAAACCCTTTCCCCATGGGCTAGTGTAATAGTCAAGGCTGGATTATTACTGTTAATTGAGTATTGTGTTTTTATATTGTTTTTATCATTTTACTGCTGTAACCCACCCTAAGAGCCATGTGCCAAATGGAGCAGATGTGAAATCAAATAATAAATAAAATAACTATTACACCAAATGAACTGCAACGCAGGCCCTGCTTTAATTGCCTCAGTTTTCCCATATGAAATACAGGGCTTGCTGGTTCAGAGAGATCTCTTTAGACTTAGAGAGCTAACCAGAAGACTGTGAAGACAAATGGCTATCCACTGTTCCTTGTACCCAGCATCTGGTAACTCAAAGGTCTCTTGTATATGGATGGTTAATTTAAGGCACAACAGGATTAATGTATAGGATTAGGCAGAAAGAAAGCCTAGAATTCTCACCCAACCAGCCATGTTGATTGTGGCACCCTGGGAATTGTAGGTCTTTTTTTCTATCTGAATATGCATAGGATTAACTGCTATACAGTATATTCAAATCTGCCCTAGAATTGAGAACACATGTTATGTTACTGTGTTCTGGGTCAAATATACATCTTCAGTAAAGATTTGGACTGTTTTGCATCACTATATTTTTTAACTGAAAGCACTTTTCTATAAAACATATTCATTCAAAGTTAAAAAACCACAAAAGCTGTCGCCTGAAATAGCTTAGGGTAAAAGCTACCACTGGATCATTCCTGTTGGGATTCCTGGCAAAATGCAAATTTCCTGGTCCTACCAGCACTTCACAAAATACATAAGGCTTTCCAATTCTTTGCAAGAGTACTGGAGTTGAATTCTCATATCAGGTTAGTGATGGTGGCCACTGTTTACAGAGGAAGAGAGGTACTAGTACACAGCTAGGAGATGTGCCCTGTACATGCTTGGGATCTGGACACCAGTGTAGCATGAATTACTAGAAGAAAACACCCAAAGAATAAGCATAATTATTTAATTGTCCATTTACCACACCATTCGGCATGGTTGCCTATAGTCCTCCAAACTCTTACTGTCAAGCAAGAGAAGGTGGGAGGAGGAGAGAGGTAAAATCTACCTCCGTGCTTCCCTTTCTCTTTCAAACACTTAGATGGACAATTTTGGCAGTCAGTGTTTTACTTCTGCCTGCAAGGAGGAAAGGATGAGGCACTGCTGGGGTTCTTTGGAGTCTCTGTTCTCTACTGCTCCCTCCCATGTTCTCCTAAGTTGCACTTGTCTTCAGAGCTGCAGCCTGCCAGGAAAGTATTCAACTGGCTGTAAGGGTGGAGGAAGGGTGCACCAAATTCAAAGCCCTGCTCTGATCTTTCCCAAGATTGGCATTAGTGGTCTGAATTTTCCTGTGATTTCTAGACAGCATCTAGCAGTCATACAATTGTGCCCTTAGTGCACTTATATCCCACCTTTCAAGGCAGATTTATGAGGCTGTACACACAGTCATAAACATTTGCTCACATCCATTCATGTCAAGTATAAAACTTAGATGTGGGAAGGGAGGAAGGAGAAGAAGAGAAGCAACATACAGTCTTTGTCTATGATAGATGAAGGTCAAAAAGCAGTTAGGGGGCTGTGAAAGTCAGGGTCACACCTTAAATTTTACCTTTACAACATGACTGCTACCCCCTAACCTACAGGACTAACTCACTGTTAAAAAGCTCAAGTCCCACATCATCCAGAATACACCCATTAGATGGAGCTTCCCATGTTGGTAGCAATGGTCGAATCGAGGTCCAATAGCCCAACAAACCACACCACGCTGAACAGACTGCAATGCAAAGCACAGGAGAGGGAAGCATCAGGCCACGAGCTAATGTGCAAATTAGTATGGCAGGGGCCACTCAAGTACCTTGTTCCGTGCCCTTGGGGAAGAATCAGTGATAAAGACCACAGTTCTGGGTTCAGTTCCCAGCACCTCCAGACAGGGATGGGTAAGACTCCTGAGGAAACTCTGGAAAACTGTTGTCCACCACCAGATGCTACTACCCTTGAACCACAGCACTCTTCATCCTTCACAACTATGCTGGCTGTGGCTGATGGATTTTGGAGTCTAGTGTCTGGAAAGCTAAGTTCCCCATCCCTGATATCAAGTGGATATCAAGTTAGAGGAGCCAAATCTGACTCTGTTCAGATGACATTCTCTCCTCTTCTGTGTAGAGTTCCACAGTTGTGGGGGGGTTTTTTGCGGCGGGGGGGACGGACTATGGAGCAGATTTGGAGCACAGGGGATGCAGTGGGGAGAAGAGAGAAAACTCCTGTTCCTCAAGTGGTATCCTTCCCCTGCTGGTATGCAATCCAACCCTAGATATTTAGTGTTGAATCAACATGCCTTGATTACTCACATTTTACAGATGGGCCACACCATACCACCATTCAATTGCAATTCATAAGAATCTTCCCGGTGCTTCTTTCTTCTTATTGCAGAAAGTCTTGACTGCTTAAGAATGATTAATGCAATCTTCACCAGTACAGATGCCTCTGGCACTGCGCTTCTGTCTTTTCAAAGAGGTTTTGACTTTTGACAGTACCATACTGAGCAAATTAACTTATATAGCTCAACATATACTTATTGAAAACTTCTAGTAGGCACCATTATATAATACTGTTAATATTGTACTGATCCTGTAATTAATACTAAAATGTTTTTCAGCTATTTCTTTGAAATATCAAAACATTATCAAGATAGTGCTTAAACAAAATAGCATCACAGTACTAAAATACTAACTTAAAAACTGAGGGGAAAACCCTTTCTGGTCACTAACATTTTAGCATCATGTGCTCTTTCCTCACTAATTATTTCCAATTTACAATGTCTTTCTGTCAGTCACTTCCAATCTAGAGTTTCATTTCAGCAGCCACAACAGTTAAGTCACCCCTATGGCTGCAGATGGAACACAGCAGCATCAACATAAGGAGAAGTGTAATATCTGCAGTAGTAACAGAAACCAACTGCAATTCACTTGTAAGTTAGGAAAGAAGAGCAATGCTTTATTAATGCCGGGAGCCATCCATCCGGAGCAGCCTGTGGTCAGGTCTCAATGGGATAAAAATGAAACTGATATGGATGCTCCTTCAACAGATAAAAGAGTTTATAGCATGGCTGCGATCTTGCACCAGAAATTGTATAAACTGGCTTCCAACAAGGTGTTCAGAGCATATTGTTAGGTCTGAGCCACAATTTAGAACTAGGCAACACTGGTGGGCTGATTAGCTTTAAAAGTAGAAGAATGCCTTCTTAAAGTTTCAGGAACAGAAGGGATCTGAAAGACCTTTGTTTCCACTTCCGCTATCTCCTTGCTGACTAAATCTCCAGTTTCCTAGCCCAACTTTCCCAAACCTGGGCCTCTCCAGATGTTGTTGGACTCTATAAGCTCCAATGGACAAGGATGATGAGAGTTGTAATCCAAACCATATAGAGAACCCCAGTTCAGAACAGCTACCATACCTGCCGCCCACGGACATCCCCAAAGGATGAGGATCCTAAGCACACTTACAATATATTCTACCAACAGAAGTTGCTTTCAACACCAGAACTGGTGGCCCTGTTCTTAGAGGCACACAGATCTTAGATGTTCATAAATCTATCTGCCCTTTGGAGGATTTGGAGAGCCAGTGTGGTATAGTGGTTAAGAGCATGGGACTGGGACTCAGATGACCTGGGTTCTAGTCCCCGCTCAGCCATGGAGCCAACTGGGTGACTTTGGGCCAGTCACAGACTCTCAGCCCAACCTACCTCACAGGGTTGTTGTTGTGGGGATAAGATGGAGGAGGAGAATGATGTAAGCTGCCATGAGCCCTTTGTAGGAAAAAGGCAGGATAGAAATCCAAAAATAAATAAATAAATTCTGCTTATGTGGATACATAGTTAAACCTGTCAGAATGAAGAGGTGCTTTATAGGTGTGTGGGTGTTTGTGAAAACTGATGAGCAAACAGATATAATCAGCTGAAAGCTTCCAAAGAAGTTGCATCTAATAATTAAAGGTCATCCAGGCTGACATTTATGAAACAGGGAAAAGGAAACAGAGTATTCAAAAGTAGCAGAGTTTTGTAACATCTTAAAGATTAGCAAATTTAAGTTTTCATGGACACTGGCCACTTCATCAGAGGCATCTGATGACTCTGATATCATTGGATGAAGTGTACCATGTCCCCTCTGTAAACTTGCCCAGGGTCATGGGAGACAGTGGTGCTAGACACCATGCAAAGCTTTTAACAATTTCTTCCAAAAGCAGAGATGGGAATCATGTATCCCTCAACATGATGTGGGCCTGCAACTCATCATCCCACACCACTGCTTGATGGGAGCTGCAGTCCAAAAGCCTCTGGGGGGACAAATTATCTCCTCTGCTGCCCCCCCCCCAGCTTCTCTAAGGATCCCTTGTTTGAACCTCCTTCCCCAAGACGTATGACAACAGCATAGGTTTGAGCTGGCAATGGCCACGCTCATACCAAGGCCTGAGGCAGGAACACAATTAAAACAAAAGAGGGAGCGCTTCAAGACCTTGTACAACTGTATGCTTTAGCATGCATCAGAGAACGAAAGAAGGATGCAACATACATTGCATAAATCAATAGACCAAGCCAAATGTCAGAGAGGTATTCCCCAGCATCAATTACAGAGAAGAGGGCTGCCTAGCTCATTCAGCCTCAGTCATCAGATCCAGTAAAACAATTAAGCTAGGAGGAATGCAGGCCTCCCCAACAACTGGCTATACTTTACGGAGGCCTATGGACTTGGGGAAATTCAGAACTAGGTCCTACTTTAGTCCTTATGGTGGAAAATTGAATCCAAGAGTCCTAGCTCCCAGCTCCTCCCAGCCACACACAGGATGCCTCTCTGGCTAGGAATGTGCATGCCAAACATCTTTTCATCATTCTTCCCACTACACAGGCAGGCTTTCCAAATTTCTGCCCCAGCCTCAAGGCTCCTAAGTTCATGGCACCTTGTCTTCCCAGGATTCTCTCCCATGACACTGTCAATCAGTTCTGACTCTATGCCATTAATCCTCACTGAACAGGGAGGGAGAGAAAAGGTCCTGCTTATCGAGGCATCAAAAAGAAAAAGAACAGAAAGGAAAAGAACCACTGACAAACTAACATAAGGCTCCTTCAAGGCTCTTGTCAAGCCAAGCTGTTATCAAGTCTGTCATTTCCTGGAGAGCACCACATTTTAGTTCTAACTTAATCCTCTCTAAATAACTTCTGTACACACCCAAATAACTGCTTGGAGCCACTCAGAAAAGTAGAGGAAAGAGGGGAACTCTGTCTCTGTTTACCAACAATCCAACATCCACAGTAGGGCACAGGGACCAAAGCCCTGAAGGGGAGAGAGAGATGTGCAGGCAGATAGCTGACAATTCAGAGCCAAGGGGCAGGGAAGTGTTCAAACCTTTGTATTCCAGTGGGCAGAAGGAGAAATTGAACCCCCCCACAACACACACCTTTGTCCCCACCATCATCAGAACATATAATCACACTCCTCCTGCAGCTTATACCACCACCCCCTACTTCCTGGTGCCCAGAGACACACATGCCGATTAGAACAGATCTCTCTGAAGCATGCCAGAAGTAGGAAACAGTGCTTTGCAAATCTGTGGTTTTAGAGCAGTTTCACAACGTTGCTAAGATTTCCCCGGGTTTGTTAGTTACATGTTTTTAGCACCTTTTTAAATGTTCACCACTAATCATTCCCCCTCCTTCCCCTTGTGCTGGGTTTAACCTGGGAGTGGGTGGAAGCGCTGAACTATTATACTGCTCTTGTGTTGCATTAATATTGTTTTGATGCTATGTTATTGTTTCTAATGCATGTCAATATATTGTTTTAATATACAATGTGATGCTGCTTTGATTATATGTTTTGTATTTTACAGACTCATAACATTTACTAACTGCTCATATGGGCAGTGTGACAATGTTGAAAGTAAGTAAAAAGATGAATCAATCAAAGAATAAATACAGCCAAGCACAATTTATTTCTATTTTAGTTCTCCCCAGATCCAATCCAAGTTTGTTCCTCATAGCTTAGCAAAAGTGTTCTGCCATACCTCAGGTCTGTTAGCCAAATCTGGGCTGGATCCCAATTGGCCCCTCTTTTTCTCCCAACCACTGATGGCTTGGTGGCTTCCCACCATCTGGGCAGCATTTCTTCCATTTTAAAGGATCAAAATGCTTTTGTTAAGACTTAGTTACAGTTAATAGAAGTGTTAATTTTTTTAAAAAAGTCGTTATGTTTGGTGCCACCCAGCTTTGGAATGCAGCCCCTGGAAACTTCTCCAAAATGCAATTTGGCCCTTGGGCTAGAAGAGGTTGGCACATGCACACACGCGCACACACTCTCTCTCACACAGACAGCCCACCACTATACTGTCACAGAAGTACAAAACAGTGTGACAGCCAACTGGACAGAGACTTCTGGAACCCTGAGAATCCCAGGACTGGCCAAAGGGCAATAGCAAGAGATGTTCAGTGATGGAAGCAGATTCGTCTTCTATCCATCCCACAGACTGTCCATGGAGCAAACAATAGGCCAGGATCAGCTAGAACCGTTTCACTCACTAGGACAAGATCTCCATTCATTCCAATTACATGAGGCTCCAATTACATACTCGGAGTATGTTATACAAAACTGCATGGCTCTAGTGTTAAAAAACAAACATGATCAAACCTGCAAAATAAGTGGCCTAGGCATTTTTAAAAAATGACTAGACAATCTCTATCAACCATTATTCATTATGATACTAAATGGAACCTCCACTGTCAGAGACAGTAGTTCTATGAGTATCAGATACAGAGAGTGGGCAATCAGGTAAACACTTCTCAGAAGCAATCAGCTAAACACTGTTGGAAGCAGGATGGTGGCCAAGATGATCTGACCCAGCAAGATCATGCTGATACTACTGGGAGGACAAGTCGATTCAAGCAAGCCATGCTGCAATAATATGCACATTTCAGACAGAAATAACCCTTGAAAATCTCAGCGTTTCCTGGCTGGCTTATTTCAGTCTAAACTTCACTGTTAATCATATTTTATATTAGAAGTGGCATATATAAGAAGTTCTCTTTAAAAATGAAAATTGTAAAATAAAAAGTAAACACATAATAAATGTTGATACTTTCCAGCAAAGACAGGTGATGATGAAGAACATGAGAAATGGAACCTTCACTTAACAGGGAGAAGCAGGAAGTTTCTCTGAAATATACAGTCCCATCTTTTATTTTATTTCAGAGGCATTTGTTTTGAAACAAGCTAGAAGTTTGGACTTTATGAATAAATCAGCATATCAAATATTCGCTTTTCAGGTGCAAGACATTGGATCTGCATATTTAGGGCTTTGCATGCATTCACACTTTTCATGATACCTACGAAAACTAGGGATGGGCAAGTAGGTCAAACTTGATTTCACTTTGGTTCTCATCTCTTTAACGGTGAGTTCATCCTATCCCAATGCTGTACTGAAGCAAAACTTATTAGTTATTTTGATCACAAAACTTTAATTTTACTCATTTCAACTGGGCGTTGAAATGAGTAAAATTAAACTGTGTGTTTAATTTATCACACAGTTAATGTGATAAACACACATTTAATGAACTGTGTGTTTAAATTATCATATGAGATTTTGTTATGGGTTTAGCTCATTCCAAAACACAGGGATGGTGCAAGCTAGATATGATTGAACATTACTTTTTTTTAAAGGCTTGGCCAATGAATTAAAATTATAACTCAGTCTATAACCTAAATGCCTGCAAGATCTGCATGAGGCCTCACAGATAAGAGATACAGTAGAGGATATATACCCACATCTGCTGGGATATGAGCTAAGATGACATCCAATATCAAAATGACGTCCAAATTTTTTATCCCATTGAATGCAGATCCAAAGGGCAGGGTAGCAAGCATGCCTGACCTGGGTGAGTTTCAAATGGGAAGAGGAAGTTTTAAAATCAAGGCTGGGCTTCTTGCAGCTCTGCAGATGCTCTAGCCTACAAAACCCATCATCCTTCACTATTGGTTATGTTAGCCATAGCTTCTTGGAGTCTTGGGCCAAAACACCTGGAGGTCACAAGTTGCTCACCTCCACTTAAATAGATCACTTTGCTGGATGTGTTTTAAAGAGTGGTTTTCACTAGGTGCAGACAAAGGCCTTGTTCTATGCAAGCCAAGCCAAAGCAAGCATGGCCTCTGCCAAAGCAGGGGCTCCTGCAAGCAGATTGGCTTAAAATAATACATGCCAAGTTTGCAGTTCTGTGTGCTGGTCAGAGCAGTCCCCTGTTCTTATCTGTTGATGTATCTCTTGCAACTGATCCAGCAGTCTCTAAGCAGCCAGAAAGGAGGCAAGCAAAAGAAATGGACCAAATTCTGAGCTGCTTCTTACAATCAGCAGCAACTGCTAAGCACATGTCTGGAAGGCAATCTACCCACACTTCTGTCATCAGCTAGGATGCCCCCAAACCAACCACAGCCCAGTTAAATTCCACAGTCCCTCAGCATCCAGCAACTCTGGATCCCTGTTCGTTTTCCTTCCTCCAACACTGCTTAACCCAGGCCAAAGTGTAAGGGTTGTTGGAGGGCTTTAAAAGCCTAAATTGCTGGAATTGAGGAAATTCCTGCCCTCGCCTTGCTGAAGCTTCAAACAAGCCATTTATAACCAGCTGTAAAATGTTTGCAGCTGGGATGCTATATAAGCCATTTGTCTCAACAACGGCATTCCTGATGGCAGAAAGCGTGTCCCACACATGGAAATGCACGTGCACTCACAAGGCCAGTCTTACCATCAAGCGGGGGAGGCAGATGCCTCAGAGGTCCAATGCAGGGGGCAAGTGGGCAACCCCCCACCCTTTCCTGAGTAGCCTATCCCGTGTCTCCAGTGCTAGTTTGCTTCCCCAGAAGCTGCCTCATTACCTGTGCTTGAGTCGGATGGAGCTGCCAGTACAGCTGGATTCTATGGGTCAAATCTGGAAGTACCCATGCCCAGAACAGAGCCTCTGAAATCAATGGGACTTGAGGTGGTCATGAGTAATAGAAGTCCTATTGATCTGAATGGGTATGACTAAATATGCATCCAGTCCTGTATGTAGATTGGGGGAGAGGGTATGTGTCCCTCTATCCCTTTGACAGAAAAGTGTTTTGTGGTAGCCCGTCTGTGTGCATGCACACACACTATCATGTAAACATGTCCCACACAACATGCACATATCCTTTACTCACACACTTACTGCCTCCACTCACGGCTACCAGACATACTTATGATACCTACATCATGGAACATGCAAAGCTATACCTATACTTTTCCAGCAATGAACACAGTAAAAAAAAGAGAGTCAGGTGACTAGAAAGATTACTAGTCTAATTCAATAGCCAGTGGGCCCAATTCATGCTTTGGCTGTGTAATGATCCCATCCCAAACTCCGGCACAAAAAAAGATCAATAGATGAAGCTATGTTGCATTTATCTGTCTTCCATTTGAAAAAAGGGGCATAGTTCCACTTAAGAACAGTGTCCAAGCTCTGCTTAGCCACATACCTCACTGTATAAGCTAAGCTACCTCTTAGGATTGTCATAAAGAAAAATGAGATTTACTCTGAAGCGCTAGAAATACGAGATAACACAATTTCCTGACACTGAAGGACCTTCTTTTTGTCATTGGTGCCTTCCTAGCTGGACTAACTGATACTGTATTATTTTTATCTCATTTAGTAATTCAGATTTTACACAGAAGCTGGGTAAGAAGCCTAGATGACCGGTCACATGGGGCAATAGGATAGTGTGAACATGACAGATGATATGGTCAGGTGAAGCCATTTTGATATATACAGATGTTTATATAACCACATTTTCAGAGATGTTCAGTAATCTAGGCCTAGTTTTCCACATGGGTTTCCATGTTTCACTGTAGGTGCTAAAAGATCAAGTCACCTTACAAGTAATTCCAACGAAGTTATTAGCCTACAAAGTTATTTTTATTTTTACTCATTTGCCTGAAAACACATGCCTATGTTAGTTATTTGCATCACAGAAAGGGGGAAAAATAAAAGAACCAAGCCTCTTCCAGTAAACCTGGTTGCTTGGAGGCAGTTCTTATTTGCAAACCTGCAAAAAGTCATCAGTACAGATGTGAAGGCACTGAAAAACTCCAGGAAAAAAACATGGGAGAACTAGAAAAGGGTAGGGGGAAAGCCCACTGCTTGTTGTTTTTTTCCAGGAATTTGGGGGAACTTTTGAAAGAAAGAAGATTCTCCCCAGTATTTTGCCTTTTTCCATTCCCCCACCCCAGCCTTCACATATATACCATTCAGCACAGCACAAATGCAGAGACCCCTTCCCCAACTGCTGCCACTTTCTCATTGTTTTGCGATTCCTACTTCCTCGCTGAGCTGTGGGCCTGGGATGGGGTACTAATGGGAGAGCTGATGCCCAGGGAGCTGAGACATAGCACAAAGATGTGTTCATGAAAGGTAAGCAAAATAAAAGGCTTGGTGCAGAGGGGATACCCCATTTTTCTCTCAGTCTCATGGCCACTTTTGCAAAAAGAATGTGTACATTGCTTGTTGAGAACAGTGGTTGGTTGTAACACCTGAATGTATCATTGTGCATCAGTACTATAAATCCAGGTAAGAAAAGACAGCATGATGCCAAGCAAATAATTCCAGCTGACTTACAATAATCGGCAAAGCCTTTCCTAAACCGGCCCACCCTCACTTTGCCTGTACTTCCAGCACTACTCACCATCCTCACCATCCCCTTTGCTGGTGCCTGATCTTTCCTCCCATCATTTGTGCTATCCTAAGGTAGACTTAATAGCTCTCCGGGGAGAGAGCCCTGATCGGGTGGACCTACTGAAAGGGACTGACATACCCTTGGTGACAAATACTTGAAGAGTAGCCCTTACTGGTACAAGCCACCTGCAGGCATGGAGGAAAATGAAGCACTCTGTGGAGTCCTGACTCCAACTCAGAAAGAGAAACATCTTCCTTCTGTAATCAAATTCCTCCTTCCCCTGAAATGCCAACCGTTGAAATCACTTCTATTATTTCCGAAGAGCTCCATGTGAAGGGACTTCTCGTGGTGCTTTTACACCTTATGCAAGCCCTCTGGTGTGTGTGTCTGTGTGTGTGTGAGGAGGGAGTGTATTGGGGATGAATCCTTCCACGGTTCAGATGCAGATTTAAACAGGAAGCGTTCTGATTTCCAGGCGCCGGAGAAAGAGTTAAAGTGCCACATTTCTAGCGAGAGCTTTGGCAGCCAGGCAGGGGTGGGGCCGCTCCAAATGAAATCGCTTTGAAAGGGAGCGAGTGAGAGCGTGCTCCCATCGGATCTGAGGAGGAGGTGGTGGTGGTGGTGGTGGTGCGGCGGGGTTGGGGGGGGGGGAGAGGAACGGTCTTAAAATGCACCTCCAGCTGTCCCCAAAGATTATAGTGAGATGCCTGTGCTGAGCGTCGTGTGCCTCCCCACACACACACACGTGTTTGTGTGTATATATGTGTGTGTGTGTGTAAATCAAAGGCTTATTCTTTTGCAAGTTGTAAACACTCGGCCAGGGTGCCAAAAAGCCGGGAAGGAAAAGAGGGAGGGATGCTATTTGGCAGCTGCTCAAAGAGAAAAAGGGAACGCAAGCCCCGCTGTGAACACCCTTGGGTGTTTGACAGATCTCTCCCACACCCCTACAACTTGCAGATTCTTCCAGTGTGTATGAAAATAGTCTTCTTACTACCTAACTCCAAGTTTACCTGTTCCTCAATCGAATTGCACTTCGAGGTGGTCTAGGGGTCAAACTTCAAGCTTCCCCCCACCTTTTTTCAAACCAAAGAAGGGGAACAAATGTTAAAATTTGACCACAAAACCTTCCTATCCCCCCATACCTCACAAGTAGTCCCTCGCTCCCCGCCACTTCGGCTCACCGAAATCAAACAAAATCAGATAAGAAAGAAGCCCTTCAAAGTTTCCCCCTCTTATGGTGTTCCTAGCACACTTCCACAACAAGACAAAGGGGCACTAAGTGGAGTTATCCCGGATCCCGTGTAACCGAGGCAACACAAATCAAGAGAGGGCTAAAGAATCATCCAGGTATAAAAATTACTGAGTGCTTTCTTGAGGGGGAGGAGGAGAAAAGAAAGGCTAATTAGCATGGTCCCATCTCACTGTCCCGTTCCCCTACCTCCCCGCGCGCCTGCCTCTTCTGCCACACCAGAGTTCCAAGCAGGAAACAAAAAAGTTGGGAAATGGGAACGCGAATCATCCAATCAGCTCGGCGAACATACCAAACAGCGCCCTCTAGGAGGATGCCCACGCCGATCCACTCGTGCTCAACGCCCACGCAGGGTTAAAAAAATTCCCAACCCCACCCACGTCAACAACCGTGAGAAGCAGAAATCAAGTCACTCCTTCAAATGCATCCTCCACCCACCCTTAAGTCCCCCTCTCCCTCGGAGAGCCACCCACCCAAAAGATCAAGCAGCCCGAGTTTGGATCGGCGCCGGTCACCTACATTGCAGGCTGGCCGGCTGAGGCCACCCGAAAGGGTCCAAGCCCACGAAACATGGGCTGATGCTCGACTTCCGCAGCATGCAAGCACTCCGGTTGGTAACATCGTAGAGTTGCCGCGGCCCGACGGCGAACGCCTCCATGCAATCGTACATCTCCCCCCCTCCGGAATGATTCCGTTTGGAGTGGAAATGCACGAAAGAGAAGAAACCTAATAATGGTAGTAGCGGTGGTGGTGCTGGTGGTGGTAGTGGTGCGTTTATAGGATGATGATCCAGGAAGAGATGAAAATGTTCACCGCCGCCCTGAGCAAGGGCGGGGGAGGGGGGAGAGCTTGGCAGCGGCCGAGCGCGCGCGCACCACCTCCTGAACTCCACGCGCGTGCGGCGCGCGCCACGAGTGAAGTTGGACGCTTTGAAGGCCAGACGCTGCGATCGCTTTCGCCTGCCTGCTTAAGAAGCTACTACCTTGGGGCGAAAGCAGCTAAGGGCTCCCAAGATTTATGGGCGTGGCCTGGTGCTGAGAAGGGCTGGGCTATGTGTGGGAGGGAAGGACACACAATCACACACCCACAGCGGGCGAGCCGAGCGAGGGAGCGCGGCAGCCCTCGACTCCGCACACGGGGGCACAGCAACGCACTTCGAAGAGGGCCAAGGAAACGCACGCACAAACACTGATTCGGAAAGCACGCAACGAGGAAATAGCGCAGGCATTCGTGCATGCAGGGTTATTCTTGTGCCCCCCCCCCCGCACACTTGTATTGCTGCTTCTTTCCGAAGCCCCACCCGCGAATACGCTCAAAACACCGCAGCCAAAATATTACGAAGTAGCCTGCTTACGCATAACTACTCGGAAGTTCGCTGAACAAACTGGGGACTTGGGGCCAAAACAGACGTAACTTTAAATCTATGTCTAGCAGCTTCGTCTTTTACTCATTGGTGCTCCGTAGGTGCCGGGACCGTCTGGCTCTTAGCAGCTCCTCCAGGCTTCTCCCCACAAAACACCAATCCTAATGGGGGGGGGGGCGGGGGAGGGTTCCACTGCCTGCCCCAGAGTAAATATATCTATATAAATTGTATGACATAATTGTTCCACACAGATTTAAAGCAATGTCCCTTTTGTCCCTTAGTTCTAAGGTAACCGACACAGGCTCAAGTAAGGAGGGACTGTGGGCTCAGCAGTGGAGTGCCTGCTTTGCATACAAAAGGTCCCAAGTTTAATCCCTGGTTACTCCAGGTAGGGCTGGAAAAACTGCTACCGGAGACTCTAGAAAGCCACTGCTAATCAGTGTCCACAATACTAGATGGACGGAGGACCTGAGTCAGAATAAACACAGCTTCCTATGTGTGCTTCATAAAGTGCCCACATATGCAAAACCACACACTTAGGAGCCAAGCTGTATATATTAACTGAGAACAGTGACCGTATGTTCACATTCACAATCTGTGAACTGCTGATTAGACAGAATCCTTGCTTCTGCTATAAGCCTGCAAGTCAAAGCAGGGGAACCAAGAGCAGGAGAAAGGGAGGTCTATCGTTTCATCCCTCTTCAGTCACCTTGATCACAAGACTATGGTAAGGTCCTTAGAAGGCATTCAGAAATTACTAGGAGGTGAGTAGGAACCTGTGTGACATTTTATACCCCCAAGGTCACTTGATATGAATTATACAGCAATCCTAAATGGGGTTGAGAGTGTGGAGTAAAAGTCGGTCACTGCTTCCAAAACTGCCGCCATCACCCCACGTACACTACTGGTGCCATGAGTGGAGAACATCACAAGCATCGGGCTTGACTCCAGGTTTCTGAGGGTGCTTAGCAAGCCCCCCTCCATGAGCCCCTCCCTCAGTCAGTCTACAGCTCTCCCCTATTGTCAGCAGCTGCTACGGCTCCTCCTCC
>NW_025335954.1:5055932-5058743 GCF_004798865.1 Varanus komodoensis
CAGAGCCAGTGAGCACACCTGCCATGCCATCTACTGGAGGAGGAGCCACAGAGAGAAAGGGAGAGGGGCAGCAAAGCCAGGAGGCTGGCCAGGTGCTTGAGACTTTCTCCCCTTAACATCAGCCCTGGCAAGCAAGCGGTATAAAGATCCCTCTAGCAAGCATAACTGGAACCACTGAAGTGGATATTCTCTTTGCTGGCTGCGCACCTCTGTCTAAGCAGGTTAGGACTGCTTGACCTTCATGGGAGAGACCATCACAGAGATTCCCCACCAAACAGGTCCTCCAAGCCAACTTAAAGAACCAAAAGACGGCATAGAACATAGCAAGTGCTCCCTTTCTTTACAATGCTCAGGTTTATGATCTCTCGCTTTCTTTTTCTCTCCCACACAGCCTTTCAAACCCCACTTCCAGCATCTTTGTAGTGGTGCAGTGAATGTGGGTAGAGCTGCAAGCTGGGCACTCTGTAGGTGGAGAAACTGGAGAACCACTTTACCACATGCAAAGCTCAACTTAGATCTATTCAGTCCACAAGGCCAGCAGCTTGATCTGCAGCAATTTTAATAATGTTAATAATGTTCAGTCATTTTAAATTAACGCAATTGCCTGTTAATTCATGCAAATCAAACTACTGTTAAAAGGCACCACTGTTCAAAATTTCCACAAAGCTAGTTGTGTTAGGTCTACTGAAGCAAATACAACAAAGAATCTTGTGGTACCTTAAAGATGAACACATTTTTTAAGGACATAAGCTTACGGGAACTGCAGCCCACTTGATCAGGTATATGAGTAAAACTTGGTAACCCTCTTGCAAAGGTGGGGACCATGTGGCCTTTCTAATGATGTTGGACTGCAATTCCCATCATCCTTTACTGTTGACTATGCTGGTTAGGGGTGCTGGGAGTTCCCCATGCCAACCCTGCTCATGACATGGAAATGAGTCTTACTGCCACAGAAGAAACCTGCCCTCAAACAAAATCTTTCTGTATCACAATAGGATAATATTGTTGAGCTAAATTTCATTCTTTATGACAGGTGTGGCCAAACCAAGGCTCAGGAGCCACCTGTAGCTCTTGCGTTTATTTTGCAGCTCACCGCTCACTACCTGGGGCGCCCGCAGGCACCTGCTTGCCAGTCACTGCTCGCCACTGCTGCCCACAAGTGCCTACTTGCTGTTTGCCTCTGCCCACAGGCACCCACTTGAGGCTCTCAAACATGTGACATTTACCAAAGGTGGCTCTTCAGTTGAACAGGTCTGGCCACCCCTGCAATGCAAGATGGTATGCTAGCTGTTAGATTGAAATGTTTCTCAGCAGGCAAAAGCGAAGAAATTAATACAAAGATAATTTATATTAGAATTGTGATCTTGCTGAAAGAAAGTCCAGCAATGGTCAAAGACAGAAAGAAAAACTAAATTAAATCTTAAATATAGTCAGGAGTTTCACATTCTTTCTCTCAAAAGCACATTTTCACATAAACAAGCTAACACTTCCTCAAATGAACACAACTAGAGTATGTTTCATATACAACCACAGTGTCTCCCCCCACCTCCCTAAAGCCACATTATCTACATCTTACTGTCCCATCCCACAGGCTTTTCAACTCTCAAACCAAAACCAAGATTCTCAGGGAAACATGCCTGGTCATCTGCTTGGCCTGTGAATCCTTCTCCCAGGCACGTGCCAGAGGCAGTGAAGGATGAACAATGAACTAGTCCGAGTAAGAGCCCAATTGCTTACTGACATGAGCCATGAACCACATACTGTTAGAGGAGAAAGCTTATGTTGTTTCCCAAGACCAAAAGAAGTAATGACAGTGCCAGAAAGGACTGCAGGAAGGTCTGCCTGCTCTGATCCACAAAATTTATGCCACGGTAAGTCTGTGCCTCTTTGTGGTTGTGGTGGTGGTTGTGGTTGTTGTTGAAACTAATACACTCCCTTTCTGGAAGCTGCCAGATATTGAGTGATCTCTTCCCAATCCAATCATCAAGTTTGGTCTTCAAGGGATGACCCATTCCTCAAAGTTTGGCAGGGCAGCTCATCTGAATTCAATCTGTGGGCCAGAGGCACGCAACTTTTGGGGGTTGGTTGGCACACACTTGAAATTTGGAGTGCCTTCCCCATTCACAGTGGTTGCCATGGTGGACAAGGCCAGTCATAAAACACTCATTTCCAAAAAGGCAAACTGATGGAACTAAAAGAAAAGTAACTTGCCCAAGCACTGAAGCACAAAGGAGAGATGAGGTCTAAGTGCCAAATCATAAGGCCACTGTGTGAATCCCAAATAAAAAATGCTGCTGGTGGGCAAGGGAGCCCTTCCCTTTGCAACATGGCAATCTTTTATTTATTAATCAATAAAATTAAAATTGGAATGGGCATGATGCCTGCTAAGCTTCGAGAAATATCCACATGCACACTGATACAGAAGGCTCTACCCATGAGACACCAGTTCTAGACACCTATATTAATATTTATTTATTTGTAATGAGCTGGATTGTCTTCTGTCTTGCTCAGTTAACCATCAGGACAATGTAGCTGTTGTCCCATAAAAGCAGAATCAGTTGATGGTCCAGCAGCATTTGGTGTTCTGCTCATGGTCCATTATAGGATGTGGCTGCATCCAGTTAACAGCCAGTCTGCTTTTCAAACCAAGTGAAACAGTGAGGCTAGTTCAGCAAAATGTACTATGTTCTCTTGGCCCAAAGTGTCCGATCAGTGACTTGTTGGAGCCTGGCATCTCCTCAGAGGCTGGAACAACTCTCTCTCTCTCTCTCTCTCTCTCTCTCTCTCTCTCTCTCTCTCTCTCTCTCTCTC
>NW_025335954.1:5058843-5356541 GCF_004798865.1 Varanus komodoensis
ACACACACACACACACACACACACACACACACACACACACACACACACACACACACACACACACAGCTGTTAGGCATTTTTAGCCCTCCTCTCTGCCCAGTCCCCTGCTCCCACTAACTGGGCCAACACATACACACTTGCTAGCTGTTTTGGATAAGGCACCTCCCTCAGTGCTGGCTGAGCTACCCTGTCTCTTCTCTGCCCCCCTCCCTCACCACCTCCAGCTGAGCCAAACCTCATTCATCCACCCCTTGCTGACTGGGGACAAACCAGCATTAGCTTTTTCCACTGGTTAAACTGGGCTTCCCCCTCACTGGCTAGACCTGACTCCCTCTCTGCTGGTTGGGCCAGGCTCCCTGCCAGTAGCGGGCCGGGCCAGGCCTGGCTGTTCCACCCCCCCCCCCCCCCCTCCCCCCCCCCCCCCCCAGCCTCTCCCTTTCCTTCCAGCGCAAAGGCCGAGCAAGCGTCAAGCGAGCCAGCAGTATGAACTCTGCAAGAACCCCCTTTGGGTGCAGTAACCTCCACATGACCCAGCTCCATGGCAGACCTTCCCTTCCCTTCCCTTCTCTGCCTGCAGCACAGCAGCCAAACTAGGCCCTTGCTCCCTCTCCTTCCTCTGGATCAGTTTTTCCACAGCCTCCTTGTGCCCCACAGCTTTCAGAGACTGGCTCACAGACATCAAGAACTGGGGCTCCATCAAATCCACCCACCCTCAACCAGGCTGGCAACTGGCTGGTTTCATGCCAGTATTTTTAACTCTTCTTTTGAACCTAGACTTCAAACCAGGATTTAAAAACAAGTAGGTGTTTTGTTTAAAACTTCAGTCAAATCAGCAAAGCAGCCTCAGGTTTGCATGTAGTTAAACTCCTTAACATAAACCAATGAGCAGAAAATTATTTCCTGAACAGATTCCCACCTGCCACTTTCACCAATGCTCTTTGTCAAGTTTGTGGGAGATTTCCAAGCAGAGGGAAGGAAACAGGAGAGGGAAGGATCTACATAGCCCCAAATACCCTAAAAGCAGAACCAAAAGGCAGCTTTTATTTGCTAACCACACCCTACCATGGGCAGAGAAGACTCCACCAACCTTATTGAAAGACTGATCAAGGCTCTCCAGCTAGCTATCCTCATGTAGCTGAGGCTAGATCAAGCAGGGATTTTGGGAGATAGAGGAAGGAAGCCCCTGTCCCTGTCCCGTACATTTCCTGCAACTAATTCTAAAGTTGCAAAGAGTTCATCCCATTAAACCACAGTCATCTCAAATATAGTCAGGCCTTCATTTTGCTGCTACACTCTTTACCCCTTCCCCCAATACCAGTGGCACAAGAAAGCATTGACAACAGCCGATTTTTAAATCCAGATTAAATATTCCAACTATCTACCTCTTCTGATTTTGTCCCTGCATTTCTTAGGGTAGGTATTTTAAAAAGCCTGCTCAGCATATAAATAAGGACCTACCCTTTACAATGACTGCATAGAAAAAGGACAGCTTGTAATTAAAACAGGACTAATCTGCATGTTATCACTTCATGAGTACAAACTCAGAGAACTTCTGCCATGTACAGATGGGCTGTTCCTTTCCCCTTCTCTCTCTGCCCTCCCCAAAAATTTCTCAAGCCTAAACTGATACATGACTCTATCCTGCAGCTGCTCCCCTTTTTCCTGCCTTGTGGCTTTTCCTTGCCTGACTGGGACTCTAGCCCACAAGGGATTCATTCCTGCATCCCTCTAGCTTGCACTGGCGGGATCTGAAAGGTCCCAATTAGCCTGACCCGCCTGCCTGCTAATTCAAACCAGAAGCTGCTCTGCACGGGCTCCGGCTCTGTGGTTTGCTGTGCTTACAGACATTCCCTCACTTGCTCCCCCCGCCCTGCTGTCCCCACAGCAAGCCAATCCTGGTGCTAACAGGAGAGGGGCAGGGAAGAGGAGGGCAGGATGGAGAAGCAGCATCTCTCTCCAGTGTCCAGTCTGAACTGTCCTCCTGAACATCCTTGCAATATCCGTGTTGCTTCTTCCTCTTCATCGTCTGCCTTATGCGTTCCTGTGCTTCTGAACTTGCCTGCAACTCAGAGCCCATCCAGAAGACCAAGTTCTCCTGGGGGTGCTTGGACTTCCCATATCAGTTCTGACATGCCAAACATATCCCCAAGCCACAAGAGAAGCCCAGATCGGGGAGAGCATGTGAGTGCCAACGCTGCATGCAACACAAAAACAAAGGAGTGTATTTTCCAAGGAAAGGGAAGTGTGTGCAAATACCCTAATTACACAAGAACCCTTCCTTGGAACCCTCTTGAATTCTTACAAGAAAGTGAAAGAGAGAAAGGCTGGCTGTACACACACAGCATGGCTCCAGGTTTTGGAGAGCTCTTGGCAAAACACTCTCTGTGGCCCCCCTCCCTCAGTGAGTCTGCCCTCTCACCACCATGGCCTCATTTCTCACTATCATCACACTTGCTTGCCTCATAGGCAGAGAGCCAGTGAACAAGCAGCCCACCTCCTGCTCACCACCATCTTTGTCTGGGCCAGAGTGAGAGGCAGGTGATGGAGCAAGTCCCAGTAAGGAAGAAAGAAGCAAGTCCAGGGGGTTCTTCTCAGTGTGCAGTTGGAAGAGCTCAGCTCTGCCCACCCTTGATGCCAGCTCTGACAATTATTATTTTATTTTTTATTATACAATTAATTATTTTAGTCACTTCTGTTATTATTAGATGACAAAATCTGAAAAGATCTGAAATATTTCTACATGGACAGTGATTATTTCAAAACTTCCAGTGTTTCAACACACGTGATACATGGACCAGCTTCAATACAATCTTGTTATAATGACCTAAGACTGCAAGACTGAACCTGCATCTTCCAGAGGAAGAGCTTTCCCTGTGTGAGTCTGTAGCAAGAAAACATGCTAGGGCACCCTGGAGACTACAATGCCATCCCATTGTCTATTCACAGATAAGTCTGAGTTCAGTGGGACTTAGGTAGGTGTTGATGGAACTACAGGATAACAGTAAGTTTGGCTCAGCTTTCCTTAACCTGGAACCCTCTAGATCAGTGGTTTGCAACCACCGGTCCATGAACTGGTGCTGGTCTGTGGGAGATTTCCTGCTGGTTTGTGGGGGAGTCACATTCCTCTTGCCACGGACTAGAGTGGGGGTTGGCTGGGCTGCACCACCATTTCCTCGGTTGGCATTGCATTTGTGGGGGTGTGCTGGGGGGTAGGGTGGGGAGCTGGCTGGGAGCCATGCTGTGTCGATTTCAGTATTTTGTTCTTTTGTTGACATTGTGTGTTGCTCAGTTCCTCGTTGTCTTGGGGAATTTTCATTTTTTTGGTATTGTGTTTGGGAACTAATACACAGAATGCTGTATTATGCATATGGTGCTTTTTGTTTCTGCCTTAGCAGTCCCTGGGATGGTTTTCCTGTTTTTGCCAGTCCCCATCTGTGGAAAGGTTGAAATCCATTGCTCTAGATCAGGGGGCCAGTTTAAAGGCTGCAGCAGCGGGTGCAGACAAGCTCCGGGGCGGGGTGGGGGAGATGGGCGCGATTGCGGGCGCGCTCGGGGAAGACTGGTGTGATCGCGGGCGCATGCGGAGTGAGGCGGTGGTGGTGGGCATGCTTGGCAAGGTGGTAGGCTGGATGCGGCCTGTGGCCCATAGTCTGAGGACTCATGCTCTAGATGTTTGGATTTCAACTCCAATCAGCCCCAGTCAACATGGCCAGTGATGAGAAATGCTAGCATTTGTTGTCTAAAACATCTGGAGGGCACTAGGTTGGGGAAGGCTGGCTTACTGCAGCAGATGCACAAAGATGTCCTATGCTGAGTGAGACCAATTTGGTGTTCCATTTTGTCCTGTGTGCTCTACTTAGTCTGGCCATGGCTCTCCACAGTCTTAGCTGGAGACCTTTCTTGGTGCTGCTGAGATCTTGCAACTCAGGAGGATGATACCCTTTTTGATCTAAGGGTCAAGTTCATTTGGAGAAGCTCTCAAGGGCCAAATTTCTGTGCTGACCAAATACTGCAGGCAAAGGGATATGAGTGGAGCTGGCTAGAACAAGGGGTCAGACTAGATGCCCTGGGAGACCCCTTCTGACTCGCTCTGTTTCAATGTCTCTATGAGTCAAGGCTGAAACATATGGGACCACACTACAACACATAGCAGCATGCTGTAGTCTAAAGTTCTTACTGCTAGGAACTTAGCCTTAGGAGACATATTTCAGCCTTTTGGAAGGTAGGGAATCAAAAGCTGAAAAACAATTAAATGATCTGTAGTTGGACAGAAGAGGTGTGACCATATAAGAAACTATGGAGACCTGGATTGGGAAACTACACAGGCCACATCTGGCCTTTGTGCCCGAGGTTTGCCATCCCTGGTTTCATTGGCAATAGCTCAGATTGAACCTGGTGCTCAGTGCATGCAAATTAGGTGACTGAGCTATAGGCCCTGCCCAAACTGAGATACAGTATGGTGCTGGTATGTACACATCATTTGAAGTACGGAGGGGGAGGGGGGGATAAACCAAGTTCAGAAATTGAGAACCAGTTAAGATGGAATGCAATATACACTTCTCCTGCAAAACAAAAGGTAAACAAAAACGTATCCTGAGAACAGGGTGCTAAAAATGTGACTGCTTGTAGCTCTAGTAGTACAACCACCTTGCCACACGGTAGCTACAGAAAATGTTGGACATGATACAGCTCCTCATCAGTGGGCCAGTTGCTTAAGGTAGCAGACACAGGCTCAAATGGGGAGGGTGACTGTTTTGCTACCAGCAGAATGCAGTTTTTGTAACACCCACCACACACACTTCACAAAAAGCAGCATTGGCAGTGGCATATTTAAAGCCAACCTTCTCCAATTTAGTGGTTTCCAGGGTGCTGGGCTACAGTTCCCATAATTCCCAGGCCATGGTATCTGGGAGGATGGAGACAGCCAGGTACCTGCTCTTGCAGGGCTAGGGAGTACCATCTGCCTCCTCCACTTGATGCCATTTCCCCTTGGAATATGAAAAGCCTTTTAAAATCTTACCATTTCTGTGATTTGTATCCGCTAAAACCACACTGATCCCTGGAAGAATGTTTGCAGAAAGGGTCACACCAGCTGGGAGCAATTCCACACAATAATTGTGCCCTGTATCTTCTTACCTGCCTTTGCAAACAGGTCTGCAGAAGTTACTTGCTCATAAAATGTTTACCAAGCTTGCCTGTCCACTCATATTTATGGCTGTCATTTCTGGCATAGCAAGGCCTGAAAGAAGAAACTCATGCAGTTCCAAAAAACTTCAATGCTTAGCTGTGTTGGGACAATCTGTACTGGTCACCAGTGACCAACTTACCAGCTACTTCCATGCTAATTTCCAGTTGCAGCTATTTACTAGACACACTGGCTGCATTTTCTCACAATGTGTACTAGTTGCTGGTGTCAGGGCCCCAGTCAGTAAGTCAAAGGTAGATGAAGGGACAATATAATATATATAAGATCTTCAGCACAGATGCAAGAAATCACTGTTGCTGTTTTAGAAAAAGGGTGCAGAACCCTTTTCAGCCGTGAGGCCCAATTCCCCCCCACCCATGGTTGGAGAAAAGGAGTGTGAGGAATCCCTAGGGAGAGCTGCATTGGGATCACCAGATGACCAGATTTGACCCTCCAGTCTCAGGCTCTGCACCTCTGTCTTAGAAGAACAATGTGGCCTAAAGAACACACAAGTAACACTGGGGAGGAGCAAACTAGGGCAAATGTGGCACCACTATTAAACAAAAACTCAGAGAATAGCAGCCTAAACCACCTATGAATTAAACAGCTCCTGCTCTGTGCAGAGAAGGCTCCCAGGTTCAGTCCCAGCATCTCCAGACAGAGCTAGGAAAGAATCCCACCTGAAAACTGGAGAGCCATCACTGCCAGTCTGTGCTGACCACAGTGGGCTAGATGGACCAAGCATTTGACTCAGTATAAGGCCATTTCTAAAGTTGCTATGATTCCCATGTTCATCTAGTCACCAGTGGAACTCAGGCCAACACAGGAGCACCAACTGAATGCTGGGGAATTATTCCCCTCCAAGTTTCCAGGCAGCTCAGGCAGTTGTTGGAGCAAGTTGGTCTGCCTGCCTGCCTGCCTAGGAGACACTGGCTTCTTCTAGTTCTTCTGCTCTTCGCCAGTTCTGTCACCAGTCACCCAGTGCTGTTTTCCTCTGTCTGCTTATCCAGTTTCCTGCAGCAGGCTCAGTCCCACTCCTACATGCTTCCAGTGCTTCCAGTAACTGCTGGAGCCTGATGGCCAGCAGCATCCATGCAACTGACACAGAACTGCCTGCCTGACTTGAGAATTGGGGCTTAACATTTCCCTGGGCTGACCTTTGATGCAGTGAAAAAGGTTAATACTATAGTGCAAGAGAGTAACTGACAAGAAAGTGCACTTCTGGATTACACAGACATGTTTACTCCTTTTGTGGCTGGTATTTCAAAATGTTCTTTGCTGAGTCACCCCATCTGGTCCCATAGAAGTGGCTGGCTCCCCACCACACCACAAACTCTTTTGCCCCCTTCTCTGCTTGATGGGATGTAGAATTAAATGCACCCAGTCCCATCAAATCCAATGTATGTTGGTGCATCTCATTTTGGTCAGGCTCAGGATGTTAATGCAAAATTAACCAGCTTAATTCTGGCTTCCTTTTCATGATAGGAACTCTGGGAGGAATTTGGGACTTTGGAGCAGTGGGAGCATTAAGAGTCTGCTTTTGTGTGCAGCCAAGCCATTTCTTCCAAGTCCTTTTAGGACTATTTAAAACAGCCTTCCCCAACCTGATACCCTCCAGAGGGACTACAATTCCCATCAGTTCCAGCAAGCATGCTGGCTGGGGATGGTGGGTTTGCATTTCACACAGATAAGAGGTGCCTGAGCAGGGGTGGCTGATTTAAAACTTTCCTCCTTGATAAAGGGTTTTCCAAAACACTGCGGCTGGGGTTGGGTTTTTTTTTTTTTTTTTGCTATCTTTTTCCACATCTGTAACTGATCCTGTTTTTATGTCTCTCTCTCTACCTTGTCCCTGCCCTGTCACATTTTACAGGCAGAAGTACATCAGGCACTTCTGTGAAGCAGAGTTATTCATGCTTGTGCAATTGTGTTAACTAATGACATCCACTCTCCCTAGAAGCTCATTATACCCAGGGCTTTCTCGGGGTGAGATGGGGGGATGAAACTGGACCTTCTAGCACCCCATTCCACTAAATAAAAAATCCAACACATCTTTTAAACAGAAAGAAAAAGAAAAGATCACATGAGCCCTGCTAAGTGACGCCAGGAAGTTCCAATTGTGGGAACTGGTCCTGGGCACAAAAAGTCTTCAGTTCCCATCAGAGGAGAGGATGACGACTGTTTCCTGTTGCTGCAATGTCAACAGCTTCCTCTGCTGGCCAGGGCTCTGGAGGTACAGGTCTGGGCACTCCAAAGTTCCTGGCACCACATGACAAGACACCTGGTGGCAGCTCACACACTGCCTGGCTGTAAGGGAGCCACCCTTCCCTTTCTGCCAGGTGGAGGAAAGTGCATCCATTGCTAAGCTGGTCTGAAACATTTAAGCCAAGCAGCTGCATTCCCACTACTTTATGTGGACAAGAGCCACACACCCTGCTGATGTCTGTCCCCGACCTTCCGCAGCCCCAGCACACACACACACAACATACGCACAATCCTTGCATCACCCACCAGTTCTCGGTTAACCAGCCACTCCTTTTCTCTGGTCCTACAACTTAGCCCAGTCCTCAGTGACTGCTCCAGAGCTCTGCAGAATCCCGCTGCCACCAATATGTCCTCCTTCCAGCTCCCTCACAGAGGAGACAAACGAGAAGACAGGTCTTGTGTTGACAATGAATCACTCATAAACTGCTTGAGATTTGCAGACTCCTGCACCACTTTCCCTGAACTTTATCATCATCACAAGTGACATCTGCACACACGCATGGGTAGCTGGATCAGCAAATAGGGTAAGCGTGGTTGGGTGCCTGCCAGGGGCCCACACTCCAGCAAGGGCCCAATGACAAGATCCCCCTGGAATTTCCCCTCCCCATCATCTTTGCAACTTCCTTGTTCATTTGCTTCCCTTTCTGTCCCAGACAATGGAATTGGCAAAATAAAATTTTTAAAAAGGTCTACTTGTTCTCTGCTTGTCAAGCATGCAAGTGGCATCCATGAGGAGGAGGAGCAAAAGCAGCTGGCGACAATGACAGTCACAAGAAAGACTCACTGAGGGAAATGCTTATTGTGCAAGGGCCCTCCAAAACCCAGAACTCATACGGGTGTGCATATGGGCTAACTTCACTCACAAACACAATGGTACTTGTTCACCAGTCACAATTATTCTAATAAGCATTCTGGACAGCCAAGAAAGTAGAGTTACATAAGAAAGGCCTGGATTCAAATCCACACTCAGGGATGAAGCCCTGGGGAGGTTGTAGTCTTCCTGCTTAACCCACCTTGCAGGAATGTTGTGTCGACAGATCAGGACTGCACACTGCCCTAAGATTACTGGTATGCTGTAGCAAACTTGAAAAACAACTTGGTGAATTGATTGTAGTCATTGCTATAAGGATATGTTCTAACAGAAGTTTTTATGGGTTACAGAAAGACCTTTTTAAAGTGAGGGGGCAATTAAACCCAGGCCTCTCACATGGAAGAGGTCACATCAACAATGACAAATACTACTCTGAGAAGAAAATGAAGATGGAATGCATGAATGAACATTCAGTGGCCAGCCTTCTCAGGGCCAAATTAAATGTTCTAATAAGGCACAGTTAAGGTCTGTGTGATTGTATTTTCTACATGAAGCCCTAATTCAGATGGGGACTGTGGAACTTTGGGAGAAGTGGCTTTCCCCACATTTTTAACTGGAAATTTCACTCCAGCATGAGGGGGAGGTGTTCTTAAAAAAGGAAAAAGTGCTTGAATTGAATCCAGTGGAGAGAGTGTCTTTTTTTTTTTTTAAAGAATCACTTTGTATGGTTGATTCTGAGATTAAAAAACCCCAAAAACAAAAACAAAAAACAGGTGGGTTGGGAAGTTTAAATTTCCAAGCTGTACACATTTTACCCTGGAGTAAATACATGAATCACATATTGTTAGTTATGTGTGATTACAAGATCATTCAGTTTGGTCCTCGGGCTTAAAGAGGTACTGATCACAGGTTTACTGATTCGGTATACCCAGTCTCTGCAAGATATATGTATACAACTGATAGGTTTTCCCCATAGTAAGGGACAAGCAAATATGCAAAATTTGGCTTCTCCCTGTTTCTCATCTTTTTTTAATGCAGAATTTGCTTCATCCCAAACCTTGGGGCTTTTGAGGGGTAAATGCATTATTTTAATTGAAAATGGAAAAAAAATGAAAATACATGTAATCTTGTTTACTTTTCCCTAAAATACACATTATTATTTGGATATTTTTATTGGAGAGCTTCACTCCAAACTTCTGAAAGTATAAATTTTGAAGCATTACTTTTTATTAATATAGGGATTCAAAAGTTCAAAATTATTCAATTTTATATTAAAATGGAAATCAATTTCTTCCTGCTTCCTGACCCATAAGCCATCTGCATGGCAGATGGAGGGAATCATGGTTTGTAGGTGCTAAAAGGAGTAAAACTGGCATACAAAACCTTGCAATGCCTTATACCTTTGTGCTTGTGCTAGAATCCCAAACTGGATGAACTCGAGCTGGACAAGCTCCCCCCAAAATCACAGCAATATTAAGAGCCCTCGTCCAACCTGGTGCTTTCAGATATGTAGGACTACAATTCCCAGAATCTCACAGTTGTTATGGAGAAGGCTGATCCAAGACTTTACAGCAGTAACCATTGCTGAATGAAGACAGATGATTCTATGGGAACCCTCATCCTTTGCTAGGGACAAAACAATTGAAGAGCCCATTCATAACATACATTCCATCTCTTGTTATGCCAGCTTTGGCCCCAATCTGCTTCCTGGTTGAAACTTTCACAATCACATACAACCGTAAGCAGGTTAATTCTCAATCACACATTTACACTTTGGGGTCTGGGTACCTTAAGCCTTGTTCTATATATCCCTGCATGCTCTGAATGTCATCTGAGGTACTACTTCAAACCCCAGGGTCTTGTGAAGCTAGATGAGCAGTCCAAAAGCTAGAGGATTCTCTGTGCTTTTGCCCATCTTGTGGAGTACTCTGGCCGCAAAGGTGTGTCAGGCCATGAACCTGTATGTTTCAGGCTGCATGTAAAAACTCTTTAAGAAGGAATTTGATTAAGTGTTTTAATAGCCCTTGGATATTTGTTTATTCTTTAGCCCTTACAGTTCTTCTTACTATTGGCATTCATTCGAGTTTCTGAAACTGTTTTAACTATTACTGTATTGTTGGTTCAGTGTGAGTTCCCTCTCAGAGAAAAAGGTGGATATAAGCTTTAAAATAATATTTTTTAAAAAATGACTATTAGACTGCACCGTCCAGAGTTAAAATTTAACAGGATTTCTTAAATCCTTCCAAACTGAAGGCAAAAATAGAGTACCTTGTCTCGTGAACTGGAGAAGGAGAAGCAAATTTGTTTCTCATGAAAATATGATTCCTCGTTGCCCTAACTTCTAAGAATTTACCATGTTTGAACAGGGATACTTATTTGCTTGGTTGTCCTGTCTGAAAGTTGAGGGCAGATCCATCAATCCCTCACCCTACAATGTATCCTCAAATTGCACTATTGCAGGGGAGAAGAAACTTGTGGACCTCCTATAGCACTGAACCTCAGTTCCCAGGCACCATGTCAAACCAGGCTGTTGAGAGGGGGCTATTTAAATCTGATTCTCTGCTTGACAATTTTTCCTGCTCTTGTGAACAAGCACTAAGATCAGGGGGCAGCAAGCTGCTGTTACCAGGTGTTTTGGACTACAGCTCCCATGAGGCAAAGCTAGAGTGGCCAGTAGTAAGATATCATGGGAGCCATAGTCCATGAAGTGCACCATGCTGCTTACTCCAGTACTAAGGGTGTGTTACATCAGAAGCTGTATTTGTTGCCATAGAGAATCTCAGCTTCCAAGCTCTCCATCAGGGACCATCCTAGAACATTTTGCACCTTGAGGTGGAAAATCCAAATGGTGTTCCCTCGCCACGCCAACCCGTGTGCTCATTTATACAGCTGCATGGCACATTAGGTGACCACTGCAGTGCACTGTACCCTGGACTTCCTTTGGAGACAACTTGCTATCTCCAAGCCGGTGCAAAGAGACAGCAGCCAGACTGCAGGGTGAGACAAGGCAAAAGCCACATGACCTCCTTGGTTACTTGTAAAAAATAAAAAGTCTGTACTCATTCCATATCTCTTTCCTATTTTAAATGCTGGTTTTAACCTTTCTGTTTAATGCCTAAAAATAGCTAGGGGCCTAATTACCTCAGGAAGTGTCTGCTTCCACATGAACTTGCCCAGGCCTTAAGATGGCATCCTCGAGTCCTTCCCTCAGGTCTCCCATCACTGGAGGTGAACCAACTGGAGATACAAGACAGGATCCCCTCCCCCCCAGTTGTGGTCCCCCAGCCTTGGATTTCTTTCTTTCTTTCTTTCTCTCTTTCATTCATTCATTCATTCATTCATTCTTTTTTAAATTTGCAGCCGTTCTACCCACTCCTTTAGCGGAAAAGGCTCCCAGAGTGTTTTCAAAAATAAATAACATGACAACCCATGTCCTCTGGCTTGCAGTCTAAATTTAAGACATGACACACAAGGAAGAAGGGACAGAGAAGTAGGAGGGAATGCAGGGAAGTCAGAGTCTGGACTTAGGTTTGGTGTATTTTTGTTACCAGGTGAATACGTTTTTATTTGCCCAGATCTTTCCGGTCTAAGTTTTAGTGCCAGACTGTGCTTTAACCTAGTTGTCACTGGCATCTCCTCACTCTTCTGAAGACTTTTTGTTTTTGTTTCCATTGTTGTTGTATTTTGTGTTTTTAGAAATTATTTTTAGATGTCCTAAGAAGCCTCCTAGCTGAAGAACAGGATATGAAATGCTCAAAACAAACGAGTAATAAATAAATGGAAGAAGCCTCACTGACATCCACTGGTGTTGAATAAAGTTATCAAACTTTGCCACATTAACTGGAGGGCCGTTGTATGACATGGTGAAAGAGAGCAGACTGTGCTACAGACTTTGGTGGCAACTTTTTCCAGACAGGGTCACTGTTCTTCCATAAGGCCTCCCCTAATGTGGCATTCTTAAGATGTGCTATACTACAAATCCCATCTTCACTAGGCAACATGGCCTGCTGGTTATGAATAAAGGGAACTGTCATCCAACATATCTGAAAGGCACCAGGCTGTGGAGCAATAATATTATATACTAATCTCATCTTACCTACTTGTCGTTCAAGCTGATTTCCACCCCAGAAAGCCTGATAACCTCAAGCTAGGTTTATGGGCTTTGCTTACATGCATTGTTTAATATGTCAAACGAGATATATGCTAGGGCTCAAAATTCTGCTTAGGAGACTGGAAATGCTTCCTCCCTAGCCCAGCGGAGGGGACAGTTTGATAATGCTTATGCAGTGGTATGCTTCTCAAGCCACACTTCTCAATTATTATTTCTGAACCTGTTGCCACAACAAAAGGGCAAGCTGCAGTCCTGAATCTCATCAAACCCAATGCATATATAGGAATGACTCAAAGGAGTGCTTAACTCAAGCCTCACAATGATATGAATGTGCAATCCAGACAGGAGTGAAGTCTCATCGTTCTAGCCCCACAATATCTTTGAAGACTGGGATTCTTTAAAAAAAAAAAGAAATTTAAAAGTCATGTCATGTACTGGCTAGGAGTCTCTGTATCTCTGTGCAGGTACACTGAAGGCTCTCTATGAATGTGCAGAATGCCTGACTGTTACCAGTTGTTACCTAAAACTGTGCGACACGTATGTAAGAAAATAGAGCTTCAACAACAATGTTCTATCTTCCCAGCACCCAATGAATGTCTAAAAGCAAGGCAGGAAATAAAAAAAGTGGGTTCGCATAGGGTCCCCTATAACAGCAGGCATGATTCTGGGACGCTCAGTTCTGCTCTCCACACAGGCTGTAAAAGGAAGAAGAGAGGGATTTTGGGGGGTAGGGGATGAGAAGGGGGAGTGTGTTGCCTGATTCTCTCTGGAGCCAGCAGAGGAGACGGGAACAGCCTCAGGCACCTTTCTGCATTCCAGCCAAATTGATGCCATAAACACACTGAAAACATTCAGAATCCCAAGGCCAGAACACAAGGGGGAGGACCAGAGCAGGGAGGAAGGCTCACTCACCCAGGGGGGCACCTTTGCCCACCCTGCTTCCTTCCAGCATCAGTGGGCACCAGCCCTTCCAAAGCAACGTGCAAGCAGCTGGCCTTGCCTATGTTGTGCCGTGTCCAGGGTGGGTTGGAGTGAGACTGAGACAGTAAGCACTTAGGTCCGCCTTTTCCAACCTGGTGTCACCCAGATGAGTTGGACAACAATTCTTATCATCCCCAACCTTCTCCCGGGTTGGGAGAAGCTGATTTATTGTTGTTGCATTATTATATTACATTTATAACCTGCTTTTTTCCCCACTTACAAGCAACCCAAGATGCCTTATATATAACTCCTCCTTGCAACAACAACCCCATGAGGTAGAGTAGGCTAAGAGTGAATGGCTGGCCTAACCCAGCCAATGAGCTTCATGGTCAAGCAGGGGCTGAAACCTGGATCCCCTGGGTCCCTACTCTAAGCACCACTCTGTAATAGCTTTCCAAACCCAGCACCCTGTCCCCTCTCCCACCATTGCCCAGACGATCAAGGGCAAACTGCACATTGCAGAGAGACATCTAGAACTGTTGTCCACTGTGGCCCTTCCTGAAAAGGAAGAGCAGCTTCTGCACAACATCACATCTCTGCCAACACCCTTTCCCCACCACAGGACCTCAAATGTGTGTGCCACATTTCAAAAAAGAAATGACAGAAGTAGGAGAAAAGGTTAAACCCCTGCTTCCCACTTTTTGCTTCTCCATTCTGTATAACCGGTGGCAGAGTGGTAAATATGTGTGGAGAAGCTCATTAGGACAGTTCATAGTCTGGAGAGTCCAAATAGGAGGGAGGATTCTCACAGTCACCTCAGCCCACAGTGGGCTGTGGCACCCCAGGCAGCCAATCTAAGCCCCTGTGGCTTCCATACACAGGTGATAAGGGTGGGTTGCTGGGGTGGTTGACAAACCACCCACAATTCATGGGCTGTTTTAGGGTTGCATGTAACTTAGCAACCACCCCCACAAGCCAACTCACTGAGTTCACACATAACAAGAAACCATGGCTTGCACTTTTTGCCCCCTGAATATTTAAAATGGCAGCCCCTGCTAAAATGAGAAGCCCTGTAGGGAAATTCGCCCATCATGGCTTCTTATTATGTGCAAACCAAGCTACAGGCAGAGACACCTAACTAAATATACATACCACCTTTCTGTACATACACACCAAACATGGTAAGTACATAGCAAAAGCCTCAGCTGATTAGGATCAGCTGACAGTACCTACGTGTTTGTCTCATTTTCTGACTTTGTCTATGCTTTTTTTTTTTTTACAAAAAATAGTAAATATCTTGAAAGCCTCATTGCCCCCTTATTCACTTTCTAGAACAAGGAGGGCCTGTCAGTTACTGAGGAGATGATGCCATCCTTCCTACTGAAAATCTAGGAGCTGTGCTCCCACATGTTCCCCCTCCACTGCCCCACTGCCTATTACACCCCCCTCCAGGAAACAGCTTCTCTTCTTCAAATTAAATTAAACACATTTATGTCCTTCTGGTCTCAGAAAAGGAACTAGGTTTTCTGGCAACACTGATACTTCTAGGTGTGAGTCTGTGCTACAGCATCAGGCGGCTGCATTTGGGTGTCCTAGTGCTTCATTTTTATTTCCTCCTTGGGATGCAGTGTACTGTACGCTGTTGCAAAAGTACTAAGGAGGAAAGCAGCACAAAACAAAATTAGGTGTACATGAAGCCAGAGTTTTGCAGAACTTGCTGCCTGAGGGAATCTCCGTTCCTCATTTCCTGCTCCTCTGCTGCAGGATGCAACCCCGTGTGGGGGAGAACAGTGTATGCGCAGCTCCCCCATTGCTTCAATACCAGTAGCTGCCTTGTGTGGAGGAGGAGAAGGAGGAGCACTATTAAACAGGCCTGGAGATAAGGGGTGTGTAGCACTTGCAGAAGCTGCCGGAATTTCAGCCTCCCCTGTGAGCGTCTTCCAGCCAGGAAAGCCAAGGCCAGTTTCAGAGGACAGCTGTTACGAGACTTCCTTGCTTCCTTTTGTAGCCAATGGACAAAGGGCTGGACAGAGAACACATGGGCAAGTTTGTCAAGCAGTGGGGGCAGAAATAATTCACCCCCCTCCCCAAATTAGGGCTTGACTGCAGTATAGGAAAGCCTTGCCCAGCACCAATCTGCAAGGGCTGACACACTTTTTGGACCCAAATGTCAAAAGACAGGGCTGGCCAAACAAATCATGGTGTGTGTTAAAAAGGAATGGGTACAGATGGGCAGGTGCATTCTTGTAAGAGGGGAGGAGTTGAAGCATGTCCACGCAACAAGTTCGATATAGTCCAATATGTGTTGAAATTAGTGTTGCTGGCCCAACTCAAGACAATATTATTCGCAACATGTCCACAAAAAGGGAGGGAAGGCATATGGAAATATAGCCACAACAACAGATGAATGGGCAAGTGCCAGATCAGACTAGCCTTCCCAGCTGATTCTCTATTGATCCCCAGGGGCCCCTCCTTGCAGCCTATGCCTTTACACCAGACTTCCTCAATCAAGTGCCTTCCAGCTGTGCTGGACCTCATCCCCCATAATTCCTGGCAGCTATGCTGGATGGGAATTATGGGACTTGTACTCCAATATACCTAGAGAGCACCGGATTGTAGAAGCCTGCATTGGACCATCACACCTACTGCTTTGCCTTCATTCTCAGCTATTCCCTTTACCTCTTCTTTTCGCTTGTATCCAAATGTTGACAGTTCCTGTGGTCTTAGTAGGAACTCAGGTACAAGGGGGAAATAGTTGAAACTGACAGCCCAATTCACAATTGTTAGAGACACAAGTGTGGAGGGTGGAACAGAGGGCGAGGCCTGAGGTACTGGCTGCTGCTGCTGCTGTCACAAAGTCCTTTGGTCAGTTCACACCATCACCACTTGCTTTGTGGTGCAGTTATTTGAGGGTTGATTTCCTTCCAACAGCCCCTGCCACCTGGGATTCAAACAGTGACACAGGAATTCATAAATATTCCAATTGGCCACCAGCATGCCCTGCAATATGCTGTGATGATTGTGCAAACCTAGTCTGTCTTTTCCTTACTGCTGTTTCAAGGTCAGCCTTCCCCAGCTGGGTACCCTTTAGTAGTTTCGAACTACAACTATCAGCATTCCTTACTACTGGCTGCAATTAGCAGGAGTTGAAGTTTAATATCTCCAAAAGCATAACATTGGAGATGACTGTTCTAGATGCGGGAGACTTTTGCATCTCTCCCTCCTTCTGAAAGCTTCTTCAAACTCAGTAGTATTACTTTCTCATCTCATTCAGCTTTCTGACTGTATTTCCCCAGCTCACATGGGTGAAGTGGTCAGGAGGAGGAAGCAAATCAACTTACTTGCATGCAGACATCTGGAACATTATTCTGAGAGATTAAATGTTTCCACAGCACTGGAGCGCAGTAATAGTGTTCCTCCCCTCATCTTGACCCAAGACTATCCACTACTCCTTTACACCTGCAGACTGCAATGAACCTGCCTGGGTTCAAATAAAATAGTGGCTAGGAGGGGAGAGAAACAATGAGGTAAAAAATTTGTGTGGGGGGAAAATCACTAGGCAAGAGGCGGGGAGTGGAGAGAGAGAGAACAAAGCAAAGGGCTGCAAGGGAGAGAAAGAAGAGGGCTTAAGATGGGGAAGAGAGAGAAACAGCAAGGAAAAGCATTTGTTGGAGAGAAGTAACAATGCTAGTGGGTGGGAGTAGAGAGACAAAGAGAGATCAACAAGACAGAAGATAGCTGGATGGGGCCAGGAAGCAACTCTTTACTTCTCTTCCTACCTATCAGTGGCAGGCTTAGGAACAGGAAGGAGAACCTGGCACTCTAATGTTTTTCAAGTATTAAATTAAAAATACATTTTTGAAGGGGAAAATGTAAAGAACTTTCCAGATGCCACATAGGTAACCCCTAGAAGTTAAGAACCTAGGGAAATGCCTTCTATCAGGTCCAATGGTTTGTCCATCTAAGCTGGGATTCCTCTTTCCAGGGCCTTTGGCCATGGCCTGCCAGATATTGACACCAGGATCTTCTGCATGTGAAATGTGTGCTCTGCCACTTAGCAGTATCAGATACTGGTGCATATGACATTTGCTTTCTTGGAACCTAACCTTGAGTCCATTCAGATCATATCAGTCTTTACGAAAAAGCCAGTGCAAATGGTTTAAGGATCTGAAAAATTTGTTCCTTCTAACCAAAGATGCCACGTTTGGAACTGCTTTGTTACATGTGCTAAGTATGTCTTCCCTCTCCATCATGCTTCTGTTGTGAAGAAGTCTCATTCTTAGGGTTGCGTGAATCCACAAAACTCAACCTGGATTATATTCTCCAAATTCCGTCTCAAAACTTGTTTGAGTCTATATTAGATTGCAAGGTTTGTTCCTTTTTCTTTTCACATGAAAATGTGCTCATTTTCATCTACATTTTCCCAAATGTGCATATCAATTGTGCCTGTCTCTGAAAAGTATGCATTGTTCTCCAACTGATTAAAGCATATTTGTGAACATTTTTCAAACAGACACATTTCTTCCCATGTTTATGATGGCAATCTGATACAACTGGCTAAACATGAAAGCTCTCCCTCCTTCATCCTGCCATTGTCTCTGGGTATCCCAAATGGCTATGTGACTGACACAAGCCCCTACAGGGCAGTGCCCATGCCATCACCAATAGCAAGATGCACAGGCCTTTCCTACACAGTAATTTTTAGCAATACCTTTGCTTTTAATTTATCTTTGCCTGTTATTTCCTTCCAGAACGAGCACTTCCCCAAATTACTATGACTGCTTTCCCCTTTCCATTTAAAAGGATTTCTGGTTCTTGTTGCAGCATAGCAGCAATAGCTAAACAACACAGTGCTGTGAAGTCTTGTGCAACATTAGCCCTCAGCTCCTTTTCCTTTGCAAAGCACCAGTGGCTCTGCATAAGAGAAAGGGCACTGGGAAAGTGGTACTTAACTTTCTCTCTGTGCCATTTCCCCCTGAAACTCTCACTACCACCTCAGATGCTTTCATCCCCACCAGTGTTCTAGAACCATGCTCACCTTGCAAATACAGGTACAATTCGTGTGGTGGTGGGGAAATAGTTGTGGAGGGCTTTGCAGGGGGAAAGTTGCTGATAAAGAAAGGATTTAAGCACCCACTGCTTCCCAACTCTTTTCTGCTGCAGAGCGCCCCCCCCCCCCCATTAGCCACCTTAGGATATTTTGCAATCAAAGAAAGGCAATTATGCAGTTTGGTCTTAAGGAGAACATTTTCTCCATGACTCCATAAAAATGGACCATTCCTCTAAATTCTTGAAAGCAAGCAGATTAAGAGTTAACACTCGAAGTTTCTTGTTCCTATTGTAAGTGGGGAATGGGGTTTCAGTGGGTAGAAGGTGCAGATCGCTACAGGGGGCAAAACTGTATAGGATTTGTTTCCAGGACAGAGAGCAGGCATCCTGCCCACTCTTTTCCAAATGCTTCCCATTTTGCTCTCACAATCCAGGACTCTTTCCTACTTTGGGCTGTGGTGTGAGACAGCAGGCATATCATCACAGATTGTCCAGACTTCAGCTCCTTCAGTTCAGCTTCAGAGGAACAAGGAGGCCAGCCCAAGAGCAAGAGGTATGAGAAAGGAAAGATGGGAGAGAGCCTGAGCGGGGAAAGGAACCAACAGCAGCACCGCTCCCTTTTTGCCTGGGCCTTGCTCTCTCCTTCCAGATGAAATAATTATTTCCAGCCACCCTGCCAGCTCATGCAGCTGGCCAGGAGGGAGTCCCAATTCATTTCAGGCAGTGCAGGCCAAAGTAGGCCTCAGTGCTCGTAACAGGGGCCCTGCCACAAGAAAGGCTTAGCAGCTTGAGGAGCTAGCATAGCCCTGGGCCTCGGATAGCTGCTAACTGCAAAATCAGGGGAGAGGAACAGCACCGTGCTTCGTTTCTGAAAGTTCAATTATTGGGGGCTCAAACTGCTCTGGAAACCTTGCTGTCTGGCCTTTTCTACCTACTACAGATACGCAGAGCCTGATAGTGGTTCCTAAGCAGTGGTGGTAAAGCACTTTTCTCATGCTCAGAGGAATTCCCTTTTCACCTCAAGTGTTCTAAGCAATGTGGCCTGAAGAATCAAACTTGGAACCATGGGCTGTGCCAACCACCTCCCCAGATGGGCAAGGCATTGTGGCAGCCTACCCAAAGGACTAGGAGCAGGGAGCCTTCCTCAGGCAAACTGGTTCAGGCCAAGCAGACTCTAAGGCTGCATGTCTGCATGCCTCAGGGTGGACACCCTACTGCTGGCAGGTAGTCCCAGAGTGATTGCCCCAAACCCATTCACTGACACACTTGCGGATTCTTTCTTATACACAGTCATTTCACACACACCCCACACCCACACATAAAGGTAAAAAAGGTAAAGGTTTCCCCTTGACATTAAGTCCAGTCATGCCTGACTCTAGGGGGCGGTGCTCATCTCAGTTTCCAAGCCAAGGGAGCCAGCGTTTGTCCGCAGACATTCTCCGTGGTCATATGGCCGGCATGACTAAACATTGAAGTGCACGGAACGCTGTTACCTGCCCACCAAAGAGGTACCTTTTTATCTACTTGCATTTGCATGCTTTCGAACTGCAAGGTTGGCAGGAGCTGGAACGGAGCAACGGGAACTCACCCCGTGGTGCACATTTGAACCGGCAACCTTTTGCTCAACCAGCCCAGCAGCACAGCGGTTTAAACCACTGCACCACCTGCAGTCCCTACACCCACACATACTGCAATCTTAAAGAAAGATTGCCTTGAGTCTTTTTTCCAAGAAAGATATCTGATGTGTTTAATAAATAACCACCACCATCATCCATTTGAAAAACCTTCATTATTGCCAGCAGAGCCCTTTAAAAATCATGACTGGAGGGGAACATTGCAGCACTGGGGGAAGATCAGCCATTTCGTCTCCCACACCAATCCCTTCCAAGTGAGCCGCCCCAAGGCTTCGTTGCGATGGGGGCGGCATAGAAATGTTTAGAATAAATAAATAAATAAAATAAGTGCCCCCACGGTGCAATTTGACTTTAAAAAGCTTTGTTGCAGCATGGGGGAGAAGAGGGGAAGCCCACTGTCTTCAAACTTTGCTCAGCCTTAAGGGCAGCATGAAAGCTGCCAGGGCCTTCTGTGGGCTACAGTCATCCTGTGTGCTGGAGGGTCCCCATCCCCATAATAGATACACACTGGCCCAACTACCCCTTATTGCTGTTCTTGTCATCTTCCTTTCTCACACTGTCATTTGTGATGACAGGATGCTCTTCTCTCCCTAAAGTGAAAGACCCAAACTAGAAAGAAGATGCTCTTTCCTTGCTGAGATGCATGGAGTATATATGGGTAAGAACAGAGTGGGGAGAGAGCTGAACCTGGGAAGAAGGGCAAAAGGCTAGCTAATGATGAAAAGAAAGGGAGGACTTTGCAAAAAGACTGGCACAAGGTTACCCTTACCCTACCCCTAACCCTTCAGCAAAAAGATAGGAATCAAATGCTGCAACCAAGAAAACTGAATTTTGCAATATGTATAAATATGCAAAATGGTCCTGATATGCACATTTTTCATAATTCATTCTACCTCCAACAGCACAGAAAGGGTCGAGGGACCCTTGCAGGATACTAGTGCCCAACCCCCAAACCACAGGAAATCTCAGATCTCCAGATCCTGAGGTTTTACAAGACTTTATCCACGATGCTGCATTCTCTATAGATGCTGTATTTGGCATAATCAAAAGACATGCAGAGCCCTGGGCACGGTGCACTGCTACCACAAGGCAGCTTTGTCACAGGAGCTAAAAGGTATTGATCCAGAGTCTGGGTGGGACACTGCCATCTGAGGGTCTCAGCCAGATGGTCAGGCTCCTCAGGTAGGACTATAACTTGCTGTAAGACATACCACTTAGAGATGTTTTTAAATATGGTACTTTGGATGAGGAGGAGGCAGCAGCAAGGCAAAGGTGTGATAGGAAAAGTTAGTAAGAATATCCCCACATGCACAGTGAGTACAAGAAGCCATTCATACAGGTAACTTGCTCAGCATTTCACAATCACACAGACTGCTGAAGAGGCTGCAACTTAAATCTGCCCCACCCATTTAAGTTCCCCAGTGCATCAGAAGCAGGTCAGACAGAATTCCTCCATGAGTTTTCCCCTTGTTGCAGCTAACAAATTGCACAGGAATAAGGGGAGAAGAGCTGACAAGACCAAAGGCAGAGAAGGCAGAAGTAACCCAATGCTCTCCCTCTCCAGTATTCCACACAGTAGGCAGGGAAAATCCCAAGACCTATATGGGAAGAACAGGGCAGGGTACCTTGCTGGCTTCATGCCCTAGGTTATAACTATGCAACTCCAACAAAAGAGTCCTGGGCCTACAGCAAGGGTCCAAATCTGCTCTTCTGGTCTTAATTCAGCTCTCTGGGACTGCCCAGATAGCCACACAACCATTCCCCTGGTTCCATCCCGTATCTCACAACCACCGGTGGTTTCCTTGAAGTTTTTCCCCCATTCTGAAAGTATGAAATACCTAAGGCTTAGTCACAGGCAGAGATTTAAACTACAATTGCTGTTTTTTAATTATTTTTATCCCTATTCCTAGGATTAAAGAGCACTAAGTGGAACAGTACTTTTGCTTGTGGGGCTGCAAATGCCTGCAGTGGGTCATTCCTGCCATATCAGAGTTTATTTTATTATTGCATTTATGTCCCACCTTTTTTCCTCTAATGAAGTAACTCAAGGAAGTCCTTCTCTTATCCTCACAATAGCCCCATAGTGTGACTGGCCCAAAGTGATCCAGTTTCATGGCCAAGTGGGGACTAGAACCCAGATCTCCCGAGTTCCAGTGCAACACTAGCTGCTATTCCACACTGGCTTTGCTACAATGCACTGAATGCAAAAGGAGTATGCGACTCTTCCTAACAGCTACTGAAAGACACAGAAGAAGGTACAACCAGACAAAACTGGAGTAAGAAAATTGACATCTGAGTTTCACTGTTGCTGCTTCACGGCTGCTAAAGATACAAGATCCTTCTCTTCCTTTGCTTCTGGTCTCCCAAGAGATACACACAGCAGCAAGCAGAAGTGCTGTCTTCAAAAACCACATCAGTCCCCCAGCTGCACAAGTTATATATAACTCTGCTATTCCATCAATATCCACCAGAGGGAGAACATCCATAACTCCATCTACTCATGCACAGACACACAAAACACTGCCCAAGGTGGAATGATAGATTTAGCAGCAATCAATGAAATCCACAAGTCCATTACCCGCCTTTAAGCCAGGAGATCCTCTACCCAAAATACTGGCAAAGGTTTTCAATAATGGCTTCAGGGAAAATACCCTCAGTGGTTTTTTTGCATCAGAGCAGAACAACTCTAAGAGTCCAGAATTCTGTACCCCTGATGTGAATCTGTTCTTGTCTTCTCCCTGACTGACTGACAAAAAGAATCATTATGACCTGCTAAGAAACATCCCTGGCCAGATGAGACCATTTCAATGTTTTGCATTCTTTCTGGCATCCTGACAATGGTCCACTTGACAACTGCCAGCATTACCCATGGGTGCCTTAGAACAGGAGTGGGCAGAAAGTAGATTTCCAGATGTGTTGCACTTCAACTCCATGACCACCAGTCATGCTAGTAAGGGCTTCTGGAAGTGGGAATATCAAACATCTAGTAGTCTACTTCTGACCTATCTCTGCTCTATAATATACAGACCATCCCCCCCCTCTCTCTTTCCCTCTCTCTCTCTCTCTCTCACACACACATGATTTATTCATCCAGCATAATCATTTGAATAATGTTATAAAACAAGTTTGCATAAACCTGCATTAAGGAATCTATCACTTTGGCTAAAAAGCAGTAGTGTGGTACTTGAATGCTTCTCAAATGAAGACAGTGAAATGAAGCTAAGTGTTGGTCACCAAATTGCAGCTGATGGTCATGTGAGGCTGCTTGCAGAAATGAGAGAAAGATGTTCACTCTGCAGGAATTCCACTCTCCTGCCTCAGCAGTTCTTGACAGTGCCATTAGGAGACAGTGCCTGTACTCCCAAAAATTATTGTGTGGTGCCCAGCAAGGATAAGTTGTATCTATGTGCAACTGCTGGTTGAGATCATCCAGAAGCCTGGCCCTTGAGTACAACACCCAGTTCTGTTTTTCATTTTCCTTGGATCCAGGAGCAATGATAGCAGCCCAGAACAGATGCCTGGAGAGCATTAGGGGATGGATGTAGAATGATGGGCTGAAGCTGACCATGGAAAAGGCTGTCATGTTGAGAACCTGACACAGGAACTGAAGTTTTCCTAGTTCTGGACAAGGTTGTACTCCCTTGGGAAAAGGAAGTGCACAAGCTTCTCTTCAAAAAATATTTATTGTGCTCTTTTGTAACTCTGCACTCATGGAAGTTTGTGGAACCTTTTCACAACATCATCATCCTTCAGAGCCTCTGCTATATTTCTCAGACTTTTTAGCAGGAGTCTGATCCAGTGTTATAGGTTAAATTCCAACAAACCAGAACACAAGCCTTGTGAGAATTCACAAATCTGCTATGGTGAAACTACACCACCTTGAGCTTCATTAAAAGAATATATAGAAAGGCTTAGAAATATAAAGCCCTGGAGAAAAACCCTGTGTAATGTATGCATTTTTCCTCCCACAAAAAATATGGAAAAAGAAGCTTCAGTAAAGCAGTAGATCAAACTCCTCATATACAGAAGTCTTCTATCTTGGAAATGCTCCTACATTCAGAAGAGATAGCGGTGGCCAGGTCTGTATATTACCAGCAACAGAAGAGATGCCAGCAACATGACACTTTTGTGCTCTTCTGTGTTTTTCTTTCACTCATGCACAGATAGCCTCGCATTTGGACCACAGGAATGTTTCTACCTGGAGCTTCTCTTGAAGATGGTTCAGCATCTGGGGCTAGCCACAAAGAACACATGAAACACAGAAAAGCTCTCCTTTGGCTACACAGTCATATGAGCCCACTCTAAATCCCTAACATGGCTTGGGTCCTGACAAGGAAACCTATCCTCCCACAGAATTCTTCTGAGCCTCTTTAGCCTGAAGAGGGTGGCCCTACTGCCATAAGCCCCCTCTTTCTAAAGTTAAGCCAACAATCCCAGGGTGCCAGGCCTTTGCACCCCAATTGTGGATCAGCCTCCTCAAAAATGCTGCTAGATCAGTTTATAAGCCTTGTTAGGGGTGTAAAATAAAAGTCTCTTCCCAAAAGTATTTGTAGCTCTACAAGAGTTATACTGATGTACTGAAGATTTCAGGCAGTTGGGTTCTGAAACCATTAAAAATGGTTTCCTGCCAAGTTCACCTGCCTATCCTGGATTTCAAAATGGATTCAAGATGGAATTAATGGAAGAATTCTCCAGTGTTGCAGTGAGCCCTTCTTGGGATTTTTTCTGTGCATATGTCACAAACAAACAATTTTAAAATAGGTGAGAAATTGGGAAAATAAATACCCTGCACTACAGTTGGTTTAAGTTTTGGGTTAGGGTTAGGGTCTAGGATCAGTCTTGAAAGCCAGGTCTATTTACACCTAACACATGAAGCACCAGTAAAATGCAATTTCAGAAAGAGCTTGGCACACACCAGCGCAACTTGAAGTGAACTGAAACCTGAATCCGGCTCTTAGTCACGTGAACCCAGAGGCTGCCCCCCGGTGGACAAGCGAGACACACAGATGCACTCCAGCAGTCATAGCATGTAGGGAGCAGCGGAATGAACTGCAGTTGGCAGAGCTGAAGCAACAGACGATTCCAGATCAACAAAGGAAGAAGCAATACTGAGAGAGGTGGAGGGGAGGAAACCCTGGGGAAAAAAGCCTTAGAACAGCACAAAAGGACCAAAAACCGAAGGCCCCAGAATATTGGCGATTTCAGGAGGTGCAAGGAAGAGATACAACCAGTTCTTCCCAGGCAGCTCCATTGAGGTAAGGACCAGGCACATGGATCACATGCAAGCAGCCTTTAAGCACAGAGATATGCAGTGAGCGGGAGGCACAAATGACTGACAGCACTTTAGCGTGGGGACGCGGCACTGGCGTGTCGGAACCCGCACCTGAGAAAGCATGTATGCCTCCTGCCTCTGCACTGGCAGGTGGGACAAGCTGAGCCTGGAGGTCTGGCACAGAGCCTGGGCACACCCTGGGGCAGGATAGGGCAGAACAGTTGAAACATGTTCCAAAGTGTGGAGAAAAGAGCACAGAACCCAGCAGAAGCCAAGAAGGCTCACGCCTAGCAAGGCTTAGGATATCCCTTGCACTCCCCTTCAAAAGTGCCAACATGAGAGTAAGGCACAATGCTCAGAAACAGATGCATGCGCGCACACGGGGGTTACTCTCAGTGCTTCCAGATTTAGGACATTCCTGTGGGAGCCTCTCAGCAAAACTACAACACAGAAACTCCTAAGGGGATGAAAGATCCCCTAAAAAAGTCCAAGACCATGTGTCCCCAGAGGTCCATCCTAGAACAACTTTCTTGAAAGATCTATTTCCAAGTCCAAGAGTACTGCCTGAGCTGACTGACTCCACCCACCATAAATTTCTACCAGATATCCATGTGATTGCTTGCTCTGCTCCACACACATGCATACCACCATGTCTTGGAAATCACTTTTTTTCAATTAAGAGATAAATTGTAATGTTATTGAATTTTGGCATAACTGACTGGTTTTCCAAAAGTCACAGTATGGTGGGTGCCCTGAACTCCTTGTTTTAAAGAAAAAAAACCATTTTCTACCTCCATGCTGCTGAATTTCTGCTTTTCCCTGTTGAGTTAGTTATGTTGCACAAGGGTTGGTTTACACTAGCATAAAGTCATTAATGCTACTGCTGGGACACTGTTGAATACTATCCTCTGTATTCAGTAGCTCTAGCCTCGTCGGGGTCAATCTGGTTATAATGCTGAACTCAAGAGTCTTTGTATTCCCACAATAACCAGTATCCAGACTCCAGTTCAATCCCTGGTGCCAAGTCCTGGCATAATAGGCATCAGATTGTAGTCTAGCCCTACGCAGGGACAATACTGGTTTCGGTTTGTCAGCCTGCTATACTAAGCATCAGAACATAGCTAAGAGTCACAGACAGCTTTTTGCCAATAAGATTTTTATATTAGGCTGCAGCAGATCATGAAGAACTCTTGCCTTGCTGATGCCACCACTTTGCTATGCAGTGCCACAGACACACTCTGTTTTCATACTGAATCTTGCAAAGTTAGCCCATATTTAAATCTGTTCCCATATGGTTTGCTGGGGTCTTGGCAGTTAATGGGTTGAGAACCCGGATGACTGCCATGGGCTGCATGTGGACTGCCCTTGAAAACTGTTCAGAAGGTTGTTCAGGCTTTTGAAGATTGCCCAGCCAGCTGGTACCTTTCCTTCCAGGCACAATTCAAGTGCTATTCAACTGATTAATTACCATGGTCAGACTGGAGATTCATTCACCTCCTCCTTCAACCCACAGACAGAAGGTTTGCCAAGATAATCACACCTCCTTGCCCCAAAGCTACTTTGACCTGTGGTAATCTTGCAAAGGTCTATTCCTGATTATTTCTCTATTTTCATATATTCTCTATATTGTTAGGCAATCATCCCTAACAATATAGATCTTCCAAACAGGAACAATCTGATTTCTGTCATTTGCACAGCACCTAATTCCACAGAGGGCAATTTGTGATGGTCCAGAAGTTTTGAGCTACAATTCCCAATATCACTCACCACTGGCTATGGTGCCTAGGGCTGATGGGGTTTGCAGTAGAAAACATCTGGAGGGCTACAAGTTGCTCATCTACCACAACACTGGGACTAAACAAAATGTTAAAGAGAATAACCAACCCATGATAAGAGTCCATGTGTACAAAGCCTTTGCTGCCGTATTCAGATACTGTTCAATCAATTCTATAAGACTCTTAGGGTATGAAGTATTTGGGAGGTTTTCTTTTCTTCCTTATACCCACTTTGTGTACAGGTTCCTCACTCTAGAGAGAGGGATCAGACAGTGCATAGTGGCGATGGGGTTTGGACCACAGTGTAGGTCCAAAATATTTACCCACATTTAATAGGAATATTATACTAACCCATTATCAACTTGTGAACTGGAATTTAGCAGATGAATCTCAATGCCTAGAAGTTTTGCTAGCACTGGTATGGTACACAAAAACCAGTCCATAACCAGCAGTCTCTCCATGCAGCCAGGGCAGTCACAGCCATCATTCTATATTGGTTCATCCTGTGCTGCTGCTATTTCATCCATCCCACTATCTTTGCCCAACACTCAAAGCAAATGCCCCCCCCCCCCCACCATCCATTGCTGGAAAATGTGATAGATCAGCCAGACATCCAACCCTCCTGCAAGACTCATGCCACCCCAGCCATCTCCTTCTTTCTTGAAACTCACACAGTGATGCCATTTCCTTGGGCAGGTCAGTAGGATAGCTTCGGAAGTAGCCTCCATTGGTGAGTACCTCAAAGTGTGGATTGGGAAAGGGGAAGGGATATACAGTGGGAGGGAAACCATTCACGTGAGCCAGAGGAGTTCCACCAGAGCAGCCTCTCTCCTTGTTTCCTGCCATGGCTGAGGGCACTGGGGAAACAGGCCCAAGGGAGAGTCAAGAGTCTTCTTAGATGGTTTGGTCTGTGTAGTTACTGCTCCAAGAAGATCGTTCCATGGCTGGGGTCCATGAATAGCTTTAGCCCTGGGGAAAGGTGCCTCTTCTGTCCTTCCTCTTTCCTTTTGCAGTCCTACATGGGGAAGAAGAAGCATATGAACTAACATTAGGATTATTTAGCCAAATATAGATAGATAGATAGATAGATAGATAGATAGATAGATAGATAGGAGTCAGTATTGAATGTTCTATTTTTCTATTATAATGTATAGTTGCGAGCAAGAAACGAGCTGGGAAAACAGTTTCTGGAAGTAAGAGAGATAAAGACAACACACTAGATATACATGTGTTGTCTGAACACATAGGCTGGATTCAGACAACACAACGAATCATGGTGGTTTGATACTATTGTTGGTCTGTTGTATTGCCTGTTGTGTTGTCATGATATTTCACTATGGTAAGTTTGTTCTATGGTTTCTCTATACCACCATGGCTTCCCATGTCTGAATCCAGGATCATGGTTTTCATTATTCTGGTATGCTACTACCAGAGAGTCCCCTTGAGCAACAGGCAACGGAGCCGCTCCAGCCATCCAGCCTCTGTGCATGGACCCATGAGGAAAAGACAGGTGACAATGACAGAAAATAATGTACCTTGGGATGGAATTTCAGGCACAGTGGCTGATGGGATATATGTCAACAGCAGGAGGCCTGAACAAGAGAGATGGAAACCATGGTAACAAAGAAACCACTGGAGCACCTGAGGGAGTGGTCTCATTGAGGATGTCTTGCCCAAGGACCATGCAAAACCTAGAGCTAGCACTGTTCTGCTAGCACCACTGACTTCTATAGGAGAAAGGAAACAGACTGCAACCAGCAGACAGGCTGTTGTGGAAAAGTAAAGCTTGCTTCTCCATTACTTTTCTCTCAAGAAACTAAGGGAGAAAGTAGGCTTAGGAATATGGGGAATGGATTTATATAAACTCAGAGCACTGACCCATCTAACATAGTTCCATCTACAGTGCTGGCTGGCAGCATCTCTGAAGAGTTTCAGATCGGATGCTGTACCAGGCCTATGTGGAGAGGCAGGAAACAGAACCGGAGACCCGTCACATGCAAAGCCTGTGCTGCACCATGGCCCTACGGCCTTTCCCCAGGTTCATTCCTCATCCCAACATTACCTTGTGATCAGACTTTTCCCCATCCACTTTGATGGAGAAAAAATGCTATGTGTGGATGAATACACTGCTATGTTGGAGACAAAACCTGTCTCTTGCCACTAAACTGAGTGGCGCAAGCTCCATTGTGACATAGCCCAAGTCACAATGGCTCACACAGGGGATGGCTAACATCACCTGTTACAGAAGGCCCCCTCTCCTTCACTTGGCTATCATTAGGAAGGCCATAATAGGAGAGATTCATGTGGGAGCAGAGTTACATACAAGCTGAAGCTAGGGTGATTCAGGAAAATCTTAAGAGGAGCCCGGGGGACAAGGAAGTAGCTGGTGAGTTATACATATAATAAATAAATCATAATGAAAGCTTAAATAAATAAAATGGCAATCCAGGTGCTCCCATCAACTCTGCCACCTAGGAGTGCTGGAACTTGCTATCTGATGATATCTGAAGGGTGCCATGCTGGTTATCTCTTCTTGAACTGAGATGCCGGGAATTGTGCCTGCATAAAAGCTTCTGCATAAAAGCAGGTGCTCTGCCTCCGCACGACTGTCAGAGCCTTGGTATGTATGTATGTATGTATGTATGTATGTATTTATTTATTTATTTAGGGGACTTCTATGCCACCCCATTCGCCGAAGCTTGGTATAGAGATAACTTTTTCCTCCTGAACTGAGCCTAAAGTGGATTCTTCCCAGCATCTTATCCCATCATCACTGATACTCCAGCCCATCTTGATAATGCAATCCAGCTAATGTAGCTATATTACTATTTGAATTCATTAAAATCACATCCCTAAAACCAATACCAAAAAGTAACATTTTTCTGTAACTTTGTATCAAGGCTGAGCAATGCTTGTTACACCATTGGATTGGGCCACTGCACATTTTAGTATGAACATGCGAGCAACAGAATCCTTGCAAAAGCATAAGCTGCCCACTTACATCCATCATTGGGAGGCCCTGCATTCTTGCAAGGCCTCAGAGCTCATCTAGCAGCTCAACACTTTAAAACCAGAACCTTTCATCAGAGTTGGCTCAATCTTAGACATTTTTCCTCACAAGAAAGCAAGAGTGTGTTCAATGGGACCGTCTCAATCAGCAGCAGAGGACATTGTACAGAAGACAGTAAGTGAAGAAATCAGTACTTAGTAACGTTTGGGATGAAACTGTCAAGAGGGAAACAAAATGACCAGGACTCCATACAGATAGGATCCCAAGGCAGTAGACAGACAGATCCAGCAGTCTTGCCTCCCAAGGAAACACAGAATGCCCCCAAACAGTTTCACATACATGCAAGACTGTGGCTCTCTGTTCCCCTCTAGTGATCTTTTGAAGATGGAGGAAAGACACAATCAACAACAATCTTACCAGGGTTTCACACATGCCAGTTCAAATCTCTTTCAAGGTTCTTTTGCCACAGTTGGGGTATGCACAGAAGAGACAGCAATGTGATTTTAAATGTGCTCATACCAACTATTTTTTTAAAGCAAAACTATTGATGGTCATGCAGGAAGGCAGATTAGACTTGCAGCCAATTAAACTTCCCTTTGGCAGCAGACCAGCTTACATGCCAAAGTTCTTCCTGCATTAAAGGATCTTAGCCATTGGCAGAAGGACAAAAGAAAGGGGGACAACCTAGCCCCTCTTAGCATGGAATTCCAAAATCTGGGAGCAGCTACTGGGATGGCCCTCTCCCATGTCCCCACCAAATGTCCCTCCCATGAAATTGAGAGAGGGACCGCCTGGGAAAATCTTAAAATCCCAGACAGGCTCAGATGGATAATGCAGTCTTTCAGATTTTTCGATTCTCAACCCACAGTTGTACACTTTTGGAAGTGGCCTTTTGATGGTGTGGAAAAGCTACTGAAGAAGACAAGACGATTCACCCTTGTCAGTTGTGGTGCTTGTGCTACATGTTTGTGTGTGTGAGGTTCAAAAGAGCATTGATATCAATATAATTCAAGTTTAGGGGAAAATGCCTCCCAACCAAGTCATTTAATCAGCGTTGTTGCAGGAAACAACAGTGGGGCAGTTCTTGCAATCCAAATGTTACCATGTCACAGCTCAGAAGTAGCACTTGGGCTCGGTTCCTTAAGTAACTTTAAGGGTGGGCAATGCCAGTACTGGGCCTGGGGGACCAAAATGAAGGAGCCCCAGAGCTGAGCTTGTTGAGCATACAGCCTGCAGTGAGGAAAGAAAGAAGGTGGGGGGATATAAACGTGCAATCCAATGCTAGTTGGGGCATGCTGGAAGTTGCAGGACTTTTTCTAGGTATGCATGGGATTGTGTCTTCAGAGAGTGAACCTATGACCCCCTAAACATCATGGGGTTGGCATAAGATAATTTTGATTCCCACATGCATGATCAAAGCAGAGTTCAGAATTTGGAGCTAGTGATCCACACTTCAATCCCCACTCCACCCACACACAGCCAGCATGGAAAGAACTACACCAGATGCCACTTGGAGGACGGGAAATTAACCTCAGAGATGTCATAAAGGGGTTGTTTTTGGAGGAAAGGAAGAGACTAGGGCTGCCAGGATACAAGGTATCCTGATGGAAACACCCCCCCCCCAAAAAAAACCCCAACTAATCTAAACAGCCAAAATTTGCTTTCCAGCAAAAACGCAGAGTGGGAGGAATGCAGAGGTAAAGATCACTTACACTTCTTTCACTTTGCATTGGATGCTCATAAACCTCTGAGTTCAAAGGCTTATGGGCACTGAGGGCACAATTAATAGAATTTTTCCAAGTTCTAAAGGTTGTTTTCACACTAAAAAAAGAATGATGTCTATCTCCTAGCTTTAATGACTTTCTCTTTACCTTTCCAGTTCAGTGCCATTAGTTCTAGATCAGGGATGGGCAACTTCTAGCTCCAATGATTTTCAGCCTACAAGTCAACATAGCCAACAGTGAGGGATGATGGAAGTTGTAGGCCAAAATGTTAGGAGGGCCATCACTTGGCCATTCCTGTTGTAGATAAAAACCATTTGAGCATGGCTTTATTTTAAGGTGACATTATAAAGCACCATAAGCACTACAAGCACCATAAGTACAAGCACCATAAATCAGTCTTCTGCAAAGCAACATCCAGCAAAGCTGGTGTAGGTTTTTTAACTACACCTCTCAGTCATGTCTTAGGCTGCTGGGAGTTAAAGTCCAAAACTTCTGGAGGGCACAGGTTAGGGAAGGCTGCTTTAAGTACTTTAATAATAATAAAACTGTAAAGTTACTGGCAGGACCACTAAAGGAACTCCTCATCTAGAGTACCGTATAGCCCAAGGCTAGCCTTTCTCTGAAGAGCTACTTCCAGGAAGAGTATATAATGCTTACAAACCAATCGGAGGACCTTGTATTAGGCAGCTCCTTATGTTTGTGTGATGATACTTAAAGTAGGGCAACCATTACTTGTGAACAGAAGTAATGTAGCTTATCTGAAGCACAAAGGATTCACAAGTAATCATTACAATGCATTTGTGATCTTGGGTTAGCAACAGTGAGGATTAAGTAGGATTAAAGAAATGCTAAGAGGTAACAAGAGGGTTCACATAATGGGATGGAACTCAGGTTAGACCAGATCTGACTTCTAGCCTTGTGTAGTTGAGAATGCAATCTTATTCATGCCTAGGCACAAAAAAAAATTGTACCCAGCATGCTGGGAGTTGCAGGACATTCTAATGCCTCAACATGCATAAGATTGCACCCTACATTTTCTTTTCATGAAGAGGAGTGGTGGTAGAACCAAATCAGGACCACAGTGTGGGAGGAGGAGATGAGCTGCTGAACCCTTTGCCCTCATCAAAGTCCCAATCAGGACTTCATTACCACCACCCCTTAATGCATGGGTCCTCAAATTACAGCCCGCAGGACGGATCCGGCCCGCCATGGCCATCCATCCGGCCCGCACTGCCGTTCACCCCCTGCGTGCACGCTTGCTGCACGGGCGGGGAGGCAGTGGCTTGCTCACTCTGAGATGGTCTCCGAGCGAGCAAGTCACCGCCTGCCTCCTGTATGCACTCGCCACTGCCTCGCAACGTGGGCAGGGAGGTGGTGGCTCGCTCACTCGGAGATGGTTTTGGACTCGCTGAGCAAGTGAGCCACCGCCGTGTGCACCCAATGCTGCCTCGCATGCGCCGGCATGCGAGACGGTCACCACAGACTTTCAACTGGCCCCTATTGAAAAAGTTTGAGGACCGCTGCCTTTATGTGTAGTATTCATGCTGGGGGCGGGGGGAGAGTTCCCATTGGCACCTACCATGCAGGGGCAAACGATGTGGTCAATGTCACCTCAGTTGACTGGACTTTGTGCAATAACCCACACCTAGAAGAAAGTATGTGGGGGGGGGGGCATAAGATGGCAGAGGCCCTGAGCAGGACTTAACTTTACAGGGAATGCAATGCAGCAAGAGTGAAACTGGGGGCCCCTCCCATTCCTGATGATGAGGAGTTGAAGGGACCTCAAAGCTCTAAAAGGAGTCTTGGCTCAAGAAATGTTGGGATCACATGCATTATGGAGGGGGCCACTGCAGGGAGATAAGGCAGCAGGCATCCTATATGTAAAGAAAGCTATGCTCTGAGTAAAGGAAAACTAGCTGGATAGATTTATGGAACCTGGGAATAGGGATTGCCAGTTTTTTTTGTTTTTTTTTTAATGTTGCTACTGTGCCTGAAAACAGGAGCCTGAGACATGCTGGAATTTAGCCGATGAAGCTTTTTGTGCCTTTTATTCCCACACCAAGTAGAGTGTCATTTGCTTAATATCTACACGTGAAGATGCTTTTAAAGGCACATACACAGGTCAAGTTAGAGGTTTTTTTTAAAAAAATTCTTTTAAAGCAAGCATTACAGGGAGAGCAGCATGGATATAGGCTATGAAAATACACACCACTGGGGTGCTAAAGTCTGCCTGGAAAATGGACTTTCTATCTTGGAAATCCTGCCATAAAATCCCACGTTATGTGTGGGATTGGTTGGGGTTACTCAGTGATAAGGGGAATACACTCTGCACATGATTATTCTTATTGCATTGCATTTACATCCTCCATTTTTTCCTCTTGTGAGGAACCAGGGTAGTTTACACAGCTTTGTTTTTATCCTCACAACAACAACCCTGTGAGGCAGGTTAGGCTGAGATTGATTGACTAGCCCAAACTCACTCAATGAGCTTCATGCCCAAGTGGAAACTAGAACCAGATCTCCCAGGTCTCCAGTCCAACACTCTGGACATTATGGCTACAGAGAGCCAAGCAAGTGCCATGGGATGCAAAGTGGAGCAATGGTGAGCAGCTTGTAGTCCTCCGGATGTCTTGGGTCACAGCTCCCAAGAACCTTCACCCTTGACTAGGGCTGATGGGAGTTGTAAGGCAAAACATTTGGCAGGATGCAAGTTCCCCCTCCCTGCAGTAGAAGGTAGACTACAATGACCTCGGTAGCCCATGCAGTCTTGGGGTATTAAAATCAAAAGCCTGCAACCGCTGCTGAAGGCTTCTCTCTGCAGTCCCATTCTAGTGCACACATGCAGCCAATGGACCTAGCAACCACAATTACTTCCCCCCAAAGCTCTAAGGTTTTAAATCTCAAGACTGAAATCTCAGGATTTTCCTTTGCCTTTGGTATAGTGGCAAAAAAGGACAAACATGATGCTCTCCTGTGCATGCACACACTACCAAAAGATTGGCATTCCTCCCCCCCCCCCCCCCCCCCCCGGCATCAGGCTTCCAGCTAAGAGCACCCCTCTGGGAGACCAGCTTTACCCACTTATGCCTCTTTTAATTCTCTGATGTCCTTCCTCCACAAGGAAATTTATAGTCTGGTTTCCTCATTTCAGAGACAGCCACTGTGTAAGACTGAGCCCCAGCTGCCAGATCCAGCCCAAATCGAAAAGCTGGGCCTCGGTTTGCCCCGCTGTTTTCAGGCTTCCTAGGCCACTGGGAATGAAGACACTGGCCCTTTAAGCATTTCTCTGCATGAGGGTGTGTGCGTATTTTCCCTTTTGAACCATCTCCAAAAGCAGGCAAGTTTTTTCTCTCCTCTTTTTCTTCTTCTTTGGGTGCTTTTTACCATATGATTTAAATCAAGAGTCATTTCAGGTTCCCAGATAAATGGAGCTTATGTTCTTGCTGCCAGCGCTTGGCTGGGGCTGTACCACCCTGGGGGTAGAATGTGAGCTCACATCTTCCACATGGAACCCAACACCACAGGCCTAATTTACAACAGCCCAGGCAGCGCCTTTTCCTGCCGACTCTGTGTCTCTGGCTTTCAGAGCTACCCCTACCCCACCCCCAGCCCATCACTCACTCTTCACCTTCTCCCCTCCCTGTACCCGTTGCCTCTTTAATGAGCGCGCACGCACACACGCGCGCGCGCGCACACACACCACTCTCTCCTCTGCTTCATGCCTTGCCTTGTGCCCCTGCTCGCGCGCGCGCGCGCTCTCTCTCGGTTCCCCCTCACCCCCCAGTCTTTCATTTTTCTTTTCCCGCTGGGATGTGGTTCCACCCCAGTATGAGGCCAGTCTGAGGGGGCTCATGCAATGAGAGTACCACAGGCAAGGCATGAGTTGCCTCAGACATGCTCCGCTACAAAATGCTGCTGGGGGGGCGGGGGGGAGCCTTACAGTTTCACTACTGTGAGACCGAGAAGCGCCCACAGAGGCACAAGATGCATATGCTTTGAAACGCCAGTGCTGCGGAGGTTCCTCACACAGCAGTGTCCCCTGGCCAGTTATCTGGCCAAGACCCCAGTTCCTCGGCAGTATCTAGCCTCCAACCCCCTTATCTGACCCAGATCAGCCCACCAACATGGGGGCAATGCTTGGTGCTTGGCCCCTTTAAAGCAGCAGAGGCTTGGGCTCATTCCACACCCCCTCCCCACTGCCGTGGGTTCTGCCAAGTGCCCTGAGCAGCTAAAGCCACGAGATTTCAAGCGAGCAGCTAACTTAAAGGCTTCATTTCCGTAAACTTTTCCATATGTGAGGGCCTCTCTTGAAGCTCGTGTTCCAAAAATAAACGCGCCGTCAGGCCGAGGTGTCCAAGCACACAGAAACCAGGAAAGAAACCCACTGAAAGAAAACAGCCCAGGCTCCTGCCAGCAAGCTTGGGGGGCACCATTGCCTAAGGAGGAGAGAAGGTGGAACTCTGTGTGTGTGTGTGTGTGTGTGGCGGGTTACAGAAGGGAATGTTTTTAAATGGGGGAACTTCAATAAAACCCCAGCGGAGGCTCCTGCCTCCCTCCAAACACCATTTGGAGTACAGCTTAATTTCAGGCATGTGTTGGATTCCCTTTGCCATTGGAAGGAACCTGGCCCTTGGATTGCCCCATCAGTGGATGGGAGTGTGGGGGTCATTGGGAGGTCACTCTAAAGGGGCTCCTTCTTTGGGATATTTCCAACATGGAGCCATCGAAACCTGTATGTTCTCCCAGGCTCCTTAGTTGTTCCTAGCCCTCATGGGCAAAGGAAGCTAATGCCTCCTTATTTCTGTGGTGTGGGGAGGGGCCACATTTCTAAGAAACCAATTCTGTTAAAAAAAAAAAAAAAAAGCATTCTTTGGAATAACTAACATGATAGCTCACAGAAGCCTGGAGCCTTCTCATCTCAAAAGATTTTTTGTATTATTGTATTCTCCATGGTGCTGCTCTCACACATGTTCGCTCGCTCGCTCGCTCGCGCTCTCTCTCTCTCTCTCTCTCTCACACACACACACACAGAGATAGCTAATTTCTGCCTGTGAAATGCTTACACTTTGAAGTAAAGGAGAAACAGAGACCAGAGCTGGTATTAGCCCAAGCAATGTAGCTGAATGAACTTTGACATTTGTCTCACACTAACCTCAAAATGACACCCTGCACCAACACATCTGTCTAGTCTGTATTTTTGATACAGTACCAAATTCCTTCCTGCTACATACACGTACACACACACCACCCTATCCCTTTCTGGTCCTTCTTTCAGCTGAACCAAATTTCTGGTTCCCCTGTACTTTTTCCACACGAAGATTTCTGTAGGAACCCCAAATAATCAACCACATCCTAGGAGGAGAAGGCAGAGTGTGGAAACACGCGCTCAAAGGCAAACTGTAATTGAACAACATGACAAAGAAATAGGGCACGAGGACCCTCTGCTGGGGATGGGGGTGATGAGGAGGTGAGAAGATAAGCCAAGAGGAATGGTGTGCAAGAGGCTGGAAGAAATAGCAGATGCCGAACTTTTCTAGAAAGGAACAGACACGATGGTTCAGTGAAAACAAAAGTGGGAAGCAAGATGCATGCATATAGGCTCTGGTTGATGAAGCAGAAGGCAAGAGAGAAGGTTAAACATGGGTTTTCATACTCTGGGTGTGTGCTGGGGGTATGTGGGTGCAGGAGGGACAACAGAAAAAAACGGTCAGGATCTGTGGCAAGCTTTTTCTTTCCTTAAGGTAACCAAGCAACTTGAAAGCACCTATCCACAGTAAACCCACACAGGCTAACCGTTCAGACCTTAGGTTAGAGCACAAGAAAGCAACCTGAGGTCCTGCAGATGTTTGAACTAGAACTCCCAGAAGCTCCAGGCAGGGTCAGGGACTTTGGGAACTGTGATCCAACAGCTGGGAGGCACCAGCCTGGGCTAGAGCATAGCTTTTAAGGATCTGTTTCCTTCTTCTGAAGCATCATAGTCTTTGCAGTTGGGTTGGGAAAGGGGCTAGCAATGCATAGCAGAGAATTCTCCATACTCCCAGAAGCAACTACATATTTCCAGAACATCACACCCATATAAAAGAGAGAGAGGCTTGTAATACTTACAGGCCCCAAGAGTGCAGCTGACAAAACCATGAGGCAGTGATCTTAGAGTGCCCAATTCACTGAATGACATACTTCATCTAATATCCAATATTCTCAGAAGTGCATTTTGCCAGAGATCATTGTTAATTTCCAGTGGGCATAATATGAGTTATGAGACCTCTGTTTAAAGTAAATTTGCCAAGTACAGCATTTGCATTGTCCAGGAGGCAAAGGCATGTTGCTTTCAGAGTAAGGGTATCCCAAGTTCTTAAGCTGAGGAGATGCATTTTTAAAAAATGGTCAGTATAAATGTCTTTGCATTGTATGTGGCCTAAGGCATGGACCTAGTGACCCTGACTGAGTGAACCTGAGTGAGTCACACACAGAAATGGATGGGGGCGGGGGAGAGACTTCCCACCTTTCTCTAGCTCCACTTTCCCTACCACTTACATACTTTCTGAACCTGGTCTACTTTGCAGGGTTGTTGTGGGAGGATAGGTGGGGACTGTCTATGGCTTCCTTGGCACTTTGAAGTAGCAGATGGGACAAAGATGTTATAAATAAGTCTTATATACGTAACCTGCCCTTGCTCCAAATGTCTTCAGCTTCTCTGTAACTCTGCTGTAGCAATAAGCAAGCAGGCAGCTTGAATGGCTGTTTGTTTAAGTCCTGGGCTACGCAAAGACTTGGACTAAAGTCTTGTAAATCCATGCTCAATCACACCATCTCCTAGACCAGGCAGCCCCGTTGAGCTGAACTCTGTGGCAGTGATCACACTAATCTGTTCCAGTTTAAAATGGAGCAGCTCAGTCTCTGCTTCCGTCTGTCTCTCCTTTGCCTACACATGTCTTCCAAGGCTCCCTTCTTCTCCACAGTCCAAGTTCCTGCCAGAAACTTACAAACTCTGTCCCATTCCTTACACCATCCTCCCCGCACAAACCCCAGTTGATCCTAATGAAGCTACTGCACTGCTACATCAGTATTTGGTAACTGGAATCCATGAGGAAAATAAAGCGCTTTTGCACATCCATGCAGTACACATAATTTTTTAATTGCTGTGCTGTCGAGTTAGGGTTTCAAGAACGTGAGACTCTTTCATGCAAAAACGAGCCCTTCCTTAGTTATAATAACCCATAATTTCAATTTGCTCTCCTATCCAAAGCATCTTGGCAGCCACAAACACTGAGGGAACATTGAGCACACTACATTCCTAACCCCCTCATCAAAAAGAAAGGGAAAAAGAGGGGGAGCCTTCAACTTTCCTTTGCTGTCTGCAATGTCTCTGGAGTAGTCCGAGGCCCAAAAGAAGGGGAGGTGAGGAAAATTTGGTTTTGTGAAAAACTGAGGGAAGGAATTGAGGTGAAGGGGGCTGGATTTGAATTTGGACAGAAGCCATTCAGTTGGGTTTGATGGCTTAAAAAAAAAAAGCTATTCCAAGGTGGAAAAAGCTACATATATTTTCCACTTTACTTATAAAAAAATCCAGAGGAGAAAGGGGACAGCACAATGACAGGATTGTGTGACAGACTGAGTTGGCACTTAGCGGGCAAAGGTTAGGGTAAAAGGTGTTTATAAGGAATATACAAACATTAGCATCAAGGGAGTCATTGCTCATGGTCAGGGACACCAAGAGCCTCTGAAATTAAGCTGCCATGGTCTACATTTTCCATAGTCTGCAGTGCCCACAATGGAATGAATTCTTTTTGGGGTTTTTTGCTTTTACCAAAAAAGAAAAATAAAGGGGGAAAAGTCTCTCTCTCCCCCCCCCCCCCACTTTAAACTCAAAATCTGCAAAAGCCCTCAAGGGAGAATGTAACACAGCCTTTTGAAAATCCACTTTTTAAACATTGGACACTTAAAGGGAGAATTAAACTTGTTTTTGTTTTAAGAAGAACTTGGCCTACTCTGTTAAGATGTTTGTTAGTTTCCATTTAAAACTGAACTACATTGTTGCCAAACACAGAAGCTGGTCCACATACTCAAATCACAGTACAAGGGACAACTGAAGGTCTTTCAATATGATTTCTGGGTCTTCAGATTACAAAGAGACCATAGTCAGGAGCATTATTCTTCTAACTTTGCATTATTCTTCTAAGTAATCTGGGATGCTAGAAATGCAAGGCCAGCTATTAAACATCTCTGTTTGCAGAACTTTGGCCATTCTGTTTTTTATTTTACAACTGGTAAAATTCATCTCGATCTTTCTTATTTTGCAGAAGAGAGACTGGGCCAAATCCTGATGAAAAGAGTTCGAAACCCAAAGCTCCTAGATCTAGGCTCCTTGCCCTCCATGCAAACTCAGCTATTGTTTGGTTCTACACTCACAATTATTGATGCAATTTAGAATCTACAAAGTATCCATGCATTGAAAAAAAAGGGGGGGGGAGAAGGAAATCTAATATTTCAGCATTTCAATATCACCATTCTTCACCCAGCTCCAATACCAATTGACTGATTGGTTGTATTTATATAGCCCATTTCTAAAAACAATCTAAGTAGCTTATAAATATCTAATCAAATAAAAACAGTAAATCATGAAAAATAACCTTAAAAACTATACTGACAGTTTCAAAAACCACATTTAAAATATTTTTTTTTTACTTTCTTCCTAAACTCAAACAAGTGGGGCCCAATCACAATTCCAAAGGGAGTGCATTCTAGAGTCTGGAAGCAAAACAAGAGCCCTTTCCCATATGCCTGACAAACAGACTTTAGCACATGGTGGTGTCTTCAAAACTGAGCAGGTTCATACTGAGATGCATGGGCCCCAGGGGCCTGATGACATTTAGATATTTAAGGATTAAAACCAACTCCTTGAACTGAGACCACAAAGTAGTGATAACTACTGCAGATTAGAACAATATGATCAGGATTACTGTGCACTGTTGAAGCTCCAGACACTCTTCAAGGGTAGCCCCACATAAGGCAAATTGCAATAAACTGTCATGTAACCAAGACATGGATAACTGATGTCAACCTGTACAAAAAGGTTGCTCAAAGGATGTTTTTTAAGGCAAGAGTTGGAAGCTTCTGCAGAAAGCCACAGTTGACCATTGCATATAATACAGTGAAGTAGAAACATAAACTACAATCCAAGTATGGCTTGTGGCATATGGAAGGTCAGCAAATTAACCTAATCTCTTTTCCCTATGAAAGAAGAGGAAAGGGGAGGAGGAAGCATGTGAATCCAAGGTATGGGTCCTCAACTACGGCCCGGGGGCCAGATCTGGCCTGCCATGGCCATTTATCCAGCCCGGCCCGCCTCAGAGGTTTTCAGCGCACCACGCATGCCATGCGTGCCTCACCCCCCACATGGGGAGGCGGCGGCTTGCTCGCGAGGAGATTGTTTTGGACTCGCTTGGAGAAAACGATCTCCAAGTGAGCAAGCCACTGCATTGTGGCACGTGCCTGCCCCTGCCCCTGCCCCCCCTTGCCGCGCCTGCGTGCCCTGCCCCCATTCCCCTGCCGGCCTGCATGCCCCACGGGCACCACCTTTCCAGCCCGCGCCCAGCACCAGTACCTTTCACCTGGCCCCCTGGTGAAAAAGTTTGAGGACCCCTGATCCAAGGCTTGTCACTGCTCATTCATGTCAGGACAAATTGTAGCTTGTCGCTAGGTCTGGGTGTAACCATGAGATGCCATCTTTCTTTTTCGTTCCCTTTTACGGCAGCACACAACTACTCAGGTAGTTTCAAAATGTAAGCAAATGTGTTCCCAAAGTGTAACCACAACAATTAAGCTTAGTCCTCACCAGATATTAACTAAAACAAGGTGCTGATTAACCTACCAATGAAAAGTTGAAGGCTTAATTACTACAATTAGCCACACTGAGCATCAATTTCCTGCAGAAAGCCAGAACATAAATTAATACAGTTAGGTGTTCATCTTTATATTTTTCAGCATGTGATGGAAACACTACCTACAATTTTATTTTCAACTTCACTGTACACAATTCAATATTCCAAAGCTACAAAGTTGGTGGCTACATGCTAATAGCACAATCCTGCACACCTATGCAGAGGTAAAGGCCAGTGGGGCTTATGGTGGGTATACCTTGCAGTTTAAAGTGATACAGTGGTATGGTGTGTTCCAGATTCAAAGCGAATTTGGCCTGCTATCCTACACCCAGTTTAGTTGTTTCTGTTCCACCAAAGTCAATGGGATTTAAATAGCTTGAAGACACAGGACAGCAGCTTCAACCTACACACACAATTGTGTGCATATAAAATACAACTAGAGCATATTCTTTCTGAGAAGAGCAGAAAGAATTCAGATCCTAGAGAGTATTTTTTAGATGCATGGTATCTTTTTTTAAAAATCAGGATAGTAATCCCCCCAACACACAAACACACACACACACACACACACACACACACACACAGAGAGAGAGAGAGAGAGAGAGAGAGAGAGAGAGAGAGCGCACAATTACAAAAAGTATGTGAAAATTAGAAAATGTAGTACTTTTGGTTATAAACAACATTGGAAGGGAAGCAGGTAGAAAAAAATGCAGTGCTCTTGCACCTTGCACACACATGCTAAAATTCTGCCGTCTGTACAATTATTAAAGGTGCAGAAGTCCTGCTCTCTTTCATGTCTGCCTGCCCTGAACAACACCAAAATGAAAAAAGCATAACATTCCACCAGTACATCAGCAGAGCAGTTTGTCCACATGTGTACTGCAGTGCAGAAAGCTTTTGTCATAATAAATGTTTTTTGTCTTTAAGATGGCACAAGCTGCATTGTTGCCTAATAATGGGGAATCCAGTTGGCCCTGCTGAAAGATGTGCTTATTAGAAAGCTTACATGCCAACTCTTAGAGCGCTTTCAGTAAGCAAAGGAAGCACTAGAGGCAAAGTAAGGTAGTATAGTCTTCATGCTGTTATCAGCATAGCAATGCCGTGGAATAGATCGCTATGATTTTCATTATCAGTTAAGCTAAAGCCATCCAGGGAGACTCAGGAACCTCTTCTAACACTAACCACTTGATCCACTGCAGTTTTTCTGGACCATGTGATACCCTCCTTCAAAGCAAATCGCCTTTTGGTTCTAAGGCAGCTAAACTTGATTCGAAGCAAATAAGAAGATGAACCAAAGGACTCTTCTACAGGGGGAGAACTTCTACAGGGGGAGAATTTCTGGAACTCTCCAGAACAAGAAAGAATGGTCCCATAACAAATATTTATTTGACTGTGATTTAACTGCTGAGTGGCAAACATAGGTTTATGAACATGCAAGAAATGCCCACTCCACTTCAGACATTGAGATACTATGCACATGAATTTTTAATCCATGCATGGGTCATGAGCTGATGAATATAAGCCTCTCTAAATGTTCTTTTAAGGTCGAGAGATGCTCCAATGTATAGCATTCCAGTATATGCATACAGAAGTATGAAACTCAGGCTGTAATCTTTGCAAACAACTATGATTAAAGTGGGGAGCAGACTAAGCGCATTTGAATCAAGTTAGGATGTGTATTGTATGGCATGTAACTGTACATTTCACCAATTGTAGACTTGGGATTCTACAAGTCTACCAATTGTAGACTTCTCTGTGTATACTGGGGTTATTTATTTATTTATGTATTTATTTGACTGTTATCCTGCCCCATTAGTCATAAAGCTCCCGAGGTGGGTATATGTATGCCAGCATAGCATAGTGGATAGTATGTGGGGCTAGGATGCAGGAGACCCATGTTCCAGTTCCCACTTGTCCATGAAGCTCATGCCAGTCAGTGACTCTCAGCCTAACCTACATCACAGGGTTGTTGTGATGATAAATAGAAAGGGGGTGAACCATGTAAGCCATTCTGAGTTCCTTGCAGGAGGAAAAAAAGGCAGGATTTTAATATAAAACTAAATAAATTATGCATTCACGTATACACCTCTGGGGAACAGTATGGGGGTTCAATGTGCACTGCAGAATACAGCAGAGATTAAACTGGCGAGTGTGGCCACATTAAACTTGGCTCTCATTCCAAGGCTGCTGCCTTTATCTCTTTTCTATAGGATTATTAAACATGGGATTTCTGGATGGAATATGACAGCAGGGAAACCTTCATCACAGGGCACTTTTGTGCCTTGCCACTGTATATATTAAGTACCAGCAGGATACAAGCACTAGTAATGCACTGAGTGAGCCATGTATATAAGCACAAAGGCCCTAAAATACGACACAGCTCCACCAGGCAGGGTACATGGATGGGCAGCTAAAGCTAGGGCAGCTGTAAAGCAGACTGACTATTTATGAGTGTCCTGGGCACTCCAAAGTGCTGTTGAAGTCAGCTCTCATGAAGCAGGGGGCTTCACTGATTTTACTAGGGTACAAAAGCCAATTGTGCCAAGCAGCAGAGGCCTTCCAGCAACTGTACCACACCCATCTTGAAGGAAGTATGTGACAAAGCCGAAATCACTTCCAGGAAAGCTTTTGGGTCACATGTGGGAAGCTGCCTGTATTGCTCACCGCTTGCACTATCATTAGGTGTGCAGAATTTCAGCCTCCAACCTCCCTGCCACACTTATACTGTCTCTGTCCTTGTGGTGTGCCTCTCGTATCTCAACTGCACACAAACACACAGAGCAGGGACATTCTGGTTTGGCTTAGGCAGCTGTGCTTCCCTGTGCCTCTGTGGAGTGGGGGGAAATCCAGTCATGACATGCATGGCCTTGGCCCTGGCCCTGTTCCCACTGTTACTTCCAACCTTTGCCTTTCTGCGCATTCAAGGGCTGAGCCCCATCACTGAAAACTAAGGTTTGGCTCCAAGTTAAAAATTGAGTATACAGTGGTACCTTGGCTCATGAACTTAATCCGTTCCACAACTCTGGTTGTGACCCAAATTGGTTGCGAGCCAAGTCAAATTTCCCCATAAGGTTCAATGTAAATAAGGTTAATCCGTTCTGTAACTATTTTTTAATCAGAAATTTTGAAACAAAGTGCCAAAGAACAACAAAGTACTGTACAGTAGAGAACACTGACCTACGTGGTGGGGGGGAGATGATGATGATGATTACATTTTTATACTGCCCATAGCCAAAGCTCTCTAGGCAGTTGACAGCAATAATTGTGCCTTGCCAATAATTATTGTTTTGAGGGAGAGTCCCCCTCCATAAGGACATTGGGGAGATCGCTTTCAGGGGTTTCCTCTCTTTGTCTCTTAGCTGCAGGATCAATTTTGGTGAAAAATCTGTCTATAATCACTTGTTTTTTCCTGCGCTGCATAACCTTCCAGAAATGAGAGACCACGTTATTGTTCATCAGATTCAACACTGTGTTCGCTACATTTATGTTGGGGTGGTGCTTCTCAAAGAAACCCTAGCATGGGCACGCTCCTGCAGGAAAGATGGGCGCAATTTCTGCCATCTCCCCCCGCCCCACCAGCACAATTGCGGCCATCCCCCCCCCCCCCCCCCGAGTGAGGTTATGGCCAGGACTGCAGTTGCGTTCGTGCAGGGAAGACGTGTGTGATCACGGGTGCGTTCCTGCAGGAAAGACGGGCGCAGCACAGCACAGCTGTGATCATGCATGTGTTCCCTGCACGAACGCGACTGCAATCCTGGCCATCTCCCCACTTGGGGGGTGGGGAGGTGGCTGCGATCTTGGTCACCACCCAAAGCGGAGTTCGTGACCCAAGTCAAAATCTTCATGAAATTTTTGTTCGTGACCCAAGGTGTTCGTGAGCCAAGGTACCACTGTACTTCTGTATCCCAGTACTGCTTGGAGTATGATAGGGGGCCCTCCATGCCTTTCCAAGAGAGTACTACCACCTCTTTCTAGGAAACAACTCTATGGTAGCTGCTACCAATGTATGGAAAAACATGTTTGACTTGAGCAGCCTTCCCAAACCTGGTGCGTGCCAAATCCGTTGGACTGAAACTCCCATAATTCTAACCCAGCACAGCCAGGAGGATGGAAGTTGTAGAACAAAACATCTAGAGGACTCCTGGATGGGAGAGGCTGCACTACATCCACAAGGATTTTCTAGAAACACAGCAGAGGAGAACTCTGTCATAGGAACGAAATCTTATTTAAGAGGAGACTGGAACAGAATTTATGGAAGACATACAAAGGTTACATGTGATGGATCCAGGTGAACACAACTTCCCTGGATCAGGGTATGTAGCTAAGTTAGCATGACTCTATCAACAGAGTTAGGTCTGGGCATTTACACTTGGGTGTGCACTGGCATGTACGTCTTAGGGCAGGGAGTAGGCCAAAAGTAACTCTCCAAAGTTTTGGATTTGAGCTCCCAGCACTGCTGACCACTGGCCATGCTGGCAGACTTCTGAGAGTTCCAGTCCAAAGCATGCTGAGATCCATCTTTGGTCCATTCCTGTGTTAATGTGTTTCTGCCTGCATGTGAGTAAATATGCACACATCCCTATTCTCTCTCTCTCTCTCTCTCTCTCTCTCTCTCTCTCTCTCTCTCTCTCTCTCTCTCTCACACACACACACACACACACACACACACACACACACACCCTTTGTTTTCAGCCTTCCAGTTCACTGCCGAAATGCTGGAAGCAGTTCACTGTGGGTGTGACTGGTTCTGAAGCCACAGAGTGAAACACAGGAACTGGCTCCCCAACCCATCCCGTATGGGAACAAGCCCACAAGCTTGAGCAATAAAAACAAAGCAATCCCCAAAGAGTTCTTGGGCCGTGCACCTGGGAGCAGGGCCCTTCCCCTGACTGGCAGCACCACATTCCTGAGCCCGTCAGCACCAGTCACTAACCCTTTCCACACCAGCACCATCCCCTCTCCTCTCAATGATCCTGCATGCAATGGGGGAAGAAGAACAAAAGTAGTTTGGAGCTGGAAAGTTTCAGTCTCAAGTCTGTATTAGACAAGGAAGACATCAGAACTAAGGGCTTCTGGAGTTTGAATATTATTTTTTCTGGGTAGGTCTTCAAATGTGCATGAGTGTGTTAAAGAACAGCCTGCTATATAGGCAAGCAGAGATATGGAAGGATATGACCGGATGCATGTAAATTAAGGTGTGAAGCAAGCTTATGAACCTATGAAGCTGCCTCTTACCGAGTGAGAAATGGGCCCACCAGCCCAGTTTTACTCTGTCCTCTGAGTGTTGGCACCCTCCAGAGCCTCGGACTCTGATATTTCCCTGGCTTGAAATCCTTTCACCTGAGCATTCCCCAAGCTGTTGCCCTCCAGATGTGTTGGATAGTAACTCCCACCATTCCCAGACAGCCATGCTGGTGGGAATGTTGGGGAATGCAGACTGGCACACCTGAAAGGCTGGGAAAGGCTGTTTTGTTTGGGGGTTTTGTTATTATTTCTATTAGAGAGAGCAGGGCCTGAAATTGATAGTTTATCAGCAAACACGAGCTCTACCAGTAAGATAGCACCATCTCTTTCATGGGTGGCAGAGCTTAATTTGTATCGAGGTTCACAGGGCTCAGCACCGCCATCCATTCTGAATGCCAGGTTTCAGTGCTGCAACCTACAGAAACGAGGCTGAAGATGCCCCTGAGGAAGTACAAACCATTGCCTCTACCTCCACCAGAAAGATGACAGAGGAGGGGCTCTGGATGAAAGCAGTGCTGTTGCAGAGCCAGGGTCCGTGAGGATGCAGCACTGGCATGTTTTTATTAGCAGGGGCACTGACATCCTCTGCCACCTCCCACCAGCAGACTTCCTTGTCCCTCTGAGCTTAGCTGCAAGCCCTCACAGTGGCTGAGGGTGGTGGGGGGATTTTCCCTGCAACAATAGCTTGTTTGCTGGCTTGGTTCTGAAAGACCAACTAAGACTCATTTGCTTGATAAAAGATCTGCTCCAGGTGGAGAGAAAACTGGGAAACTGATTTCTTAATGGTGATCAAGACAGCTGCCTCCATTTTTGGACTCGTCTTGGATACCTGGTTATGGTAACTGTCTTGATGAACACTGCACTTGCATATTTAGCACTACAGCATGGAATGGGAGAGTAGCATAGGCTTGTATTATTAGTGTAGGACATTCCAGGCTGGCTGGCATTAAGCAGGGGCAGGCTGGTCACATACTAAAGCCTTATTAGTGTAATCGGAGCCTCCACTTGGTCAGAGATTAAAAGGAATCCCTCTCCAGAGCCCCCAAGCCTAAAAAGCTCTCAGCCCAGCCTAAGGTGACCCAGCCTCCCAGGTATATGCAGAGACCACCTGAGTTCAAATGTACCAATCAGCGCTAGCAGTGGGTATTCCAAACCAATGAGCAACTGTCTTTGCTACCTGGTCAGGCAGGTTATAAAACGGAGCTCCACCATGTGCTCCTGATCAATTGCCACTTTGCTGCGATCAAACTTATTCTCGAGAATAAAATTACTTTTTCAATCTCTCACCCTTGTGCTTGATTGGGCTGAGCACAACAGGTCCAGACTCTTTGTGTCCAACATCAGCAACAACTGCACTATTAATAATGTATCATTCCTTGCATTTCATTAAGAGCTAACTTCACCGGTTATCACTTTTCCCTATCCTCAAATGGGCAGTGTTAAAAACTTCAAACTCCATAGTACTCCATGTATTTGACAAAATGGGCTAGAGTATTCATGGAAGCTTATGCATGTGTTAGTCTTTAATGTGCCATAAGACTACTCTTTGTTGTTTCGAGAAACCAGAAATAGGCTTAAAATTATTTAGTTAAACATTTCAGCTGCCACCTGAGCCTGTACTGGATTTGAAACCAGGCTTGGAGAGCCAAAGATCATAAAATGCAAAGGATGGAGAGAAGTTCAGAAAGGAGACATTTGCTGTGTAAGTGCAAGAAAGGTTTTAAAATAATTAAAAGCAGAGATAAACCTTTCAAATGCTCTCCTCCAACTCAAGGCCATGGGGGATCTTAAGATATTCACTCTGTTTATCCAGCCATTCTCACTTACTCCTAGTGCCCCAGGGTTATAGTACATATGCGTGTATCCATATTCTGTTGGAAATACATCTAAAACTGAAAGGCTGTGTTCACCTGAATTAACTTGCACTTGCTAATTCATGATTTACAAAATGTAAGCACAAGGCAAGTCATGTGCACCCACTTGCATGCTGCTCACATACACAGAGAGCTCAGCACTGGCATGTCATTGCAAACCACCCTCAATGTGGGTCAACAATATTGCTTCAGCAGTTGGATCTGAGCAAAAAACTGCACCTGCTGTGAGTTCCTCACACGGCTCTTTCCCAAGTCTTAGGCAGTTAAAAAAGGCAACAAGAGCTGGCTTTTTCTGCTTCAGTTACTATGGACTGAGATGGTCTTGTGAATCAAGCATCAAACCAAACTGCTATTCCTTGGCAAAGGCAACCTGAAGCATTAAAAAAGCCTAATTGCCACACCATGACGTTAAACACATCACTACCCATTTGTCAAATGCACAATCTTATGGGCACATAGCATTGGAAAACTCCTAGCATTCAAGACTAGGCAATGACAGCCAGCAGCAGCAGGCATCCTGGAAAAGTGCTGATTGCATTCAGCGCACCACAGTGGCATCCATTAGAGCATGGCTCCTCAAACTATGGCCCGCAGGCTGGATCCAGCCTGCCATAGCTTGCCACATGCGCGCATGGCGAGGTGCCAGCTTGCTCGCAAGGGGATTGTTTTCGACTCGCTTGGAGAAAAGGATCTCCCTGTTAGCAAGCCGGCCCCGAGGCGCTGGCTTGCTCACAAGGAGATTGTTTTGGACTCGTTAGGAGTAAATGATCTCTGCGCACGCATGCCCCTGCTTTTCTGTGCGCACACGTGCGCCCCCACCCCCAGCCCGGCCCATGCCCCCTGCCTGCACCACCTTGGCGGTCCGCACCCATCCCTGGCACCTTTCAACTGGTTCCCTATTCAAAAAGTTTGAGGACCCCTGCATTAGAGGGTGAGGCACTAGACCCTGATGGCCAAATAACTATTTAAAGAGAGAATATTGTTTATTGGCTCCAAAATATTTGATACAGTTGCCATAATGTATATTCTTTCTTTAAAAAATGTTTATAGCTCATATGAGAGCAGACATGCAATTAATTACTAAGATGATTGTCAAATGTGTTTGCATAACTTACAGTCCCATCCAATATGGCTGCCTATAAAGTCAGAGTCTCTTTCATGGATCACTGCCTTGTTGTGGTGAAGAGGCCTGCATTGCTCAATGACGCTATGAGCTATGCTGTGCAGGGCCACCCAAGACGGACAGGTCATAGCAGAGAGCTCTGACAAAACATGATCCACTGGAGAAGGAAATGGCAACCCACTCCAGTATCTTTGCCATGAAAACCCCATGGACAGTACCAAAAGGCAAAAAGATATGACACCGGAAGATGAGCCCCTCAGGTCGGAAGGTGTCCAATATGCTACTGGGGAAGAGCGGAGGGCTAGTACTAGTAGTGCCAGAAAGAATGAAGTGACTGGGTCAAAGCCGAAAGGACACTCAGTTGCAGATGTATCTGGTGGTGAAAGGAAAGTCCGATGCTGCAAAGATCTATACTCCATAGGAACCTGGAATGTAAGATCCATGAATCAAGGAAAGCTGGGCATGGTCAAACAAGAGATGACAAGACTGACCATCGACATCTTAGGAATCAGTGAACTAAAATGGACAGGAATGGGTGAATTTAATTCAGATGACCATCAGGTATACTACTGCGGGCAAGAATCCCTCAGAAGAAATGGAGTAGCCTTCATAGTCAATAAAAGAGTAGGAAAAGCAGTACTGGGATACAGTCTCCAGAATGACAGAATGATCTCAGTTCAAATTAAAGGCAAACCATTCAACATCACAGTAGTCCAAGTCTATGCCCCAACCACTGGTGCTGAAGAGGCTGAAGTTGACCGGTTCTATGAAGGCCTACAACACCTCCTAGAATTAACACCAAAAAATGATGTCCTTATCATCATGGGGTAGGAATGCTAAAGTAGGAAGCCAAAAGATAACTGGAATAACAGGCAAGTTTGGCCTTGGAGTACAAAATGAAGCAGGGCACAGGCTGGTAGAATTTTGTCAAGAGAATACGATGGTCATAGCAAACATTCTTCCAACAACTCAAGAGATGACTCTACACATGGACATCACCAGACGGTCAACACAGAAATCAGATTGACTATGTGCTCTGCAGCCAAAGATGGAGAAGCTCTATACAGTCAGTAAAAACTAGACCAGGAGCTGACTGTGGCTCAGATCATGAGCTTCTGGTTGCAAAATTTAGACTTAAATTGAAGAAAGTAGGGAAAAGCACTAGGCCACTCAGGTATGGCCTAAATCATATCCCTGATGAATATACAGTAGAGGTGACAAATAGATTTAAGGAATTAGATCTGATAGACAGAGTGCCTGAAGAACTATGGACGGAGGTTCGCAACATTGTACAAGAGGTAGCAACTAAAACCATCCCAAAGAAAAAGAAATGTGAGAAAGCAAAATGGCTGAGGAAGCTTTACAAATAGCTGAGGAAAGAAGGGAAGCGAAAGGCAAGGGAGAAAGAGAAAGATACACCCAATTGAATGCAGAATTCCAGAGAATAGCTAGAAGAGATAAGAATGTCTTCTTAAATGAACAGTGCAAAGAAACAGAAGAAAACAATAGAATAGGGAGGACCAGAGATCTCTTCAAGAAAATTGGAGCTATGAATGGAATGTTTCATGCAAAGATGGGCATGATGGCAGGACCAAAATGGCAGGAACCTAACAGGCAGAAGAGATTAAGAAGAGGTGGCAAGATTACACAGAAGAACTATACAAGAAAGAGCTTAATGTCCCTGATAACCATGATGGGGTGGTCACTGACCTTGAGCCAGACATCCTGGAATGTGAAGTCAAATGGGCCTTAGGAAGTCTGAGCAACAACAAAGCTAGTGGAGGTGACAGAATTCCAGCTATTCAAAATCTTAAAAGACGATGCAGTAAAAGTGCTACACTCAATAAGCCAGCAAATTTGGAAAACTCAACAGTGGCCAAAGGATTGGAAAAGGTCAGTTTACATTCCGATCCCAAAGAAGGGCAATGCCAAAGAATGTGCGAACTATCACACCATTGCACTCATTTCACATGCTAGCAAAGTGATGCTCAAAATCCTACAAGCTAGGCTCCAGCAGTATGCGGACCGAGAACTACCAGAAGTACAGGCAGGATTTCGAAGAGGGAGAAGAACTAGAGATCAAATTGCCAGCATACGCTGGATCATGGAGAAAGCTAGGGAGTTCCAGAAAAACATCTACTTCTGCTTCATTGACTATGCTAAAGCCTTTGATTGTGTGGATCACAACAAACCGTGGCAAGTTCTTAAAGAGATGGTAGTACCAGACCATCTTAATGCCTCTTGAGAAACCTATATGCAGGTCAAGAAGCAACAGTGAGAACTGGACACGGAACCACTGATTGGTTCAAAATTGAGAAAGGAGTTCGGCAAGGCTGTATACTGCCGCCCTGCCTATTTAACTTATATGCAGAGTGCATCATGAGAAAGGTGGGCCTAGATGAATCACCAGTTGGAATTAAGATTGCTGGGAGAAATATCAACAACCTCAGATATGCAGATGGTACCACTCTAATGGCAGAATGTGAAGAGGAACTAAAGAGCCTCTTGATGCTGGTGAAGGAGAAGAGTGCAAAAGTTGGCTTGAAACTCAACATTAAGACAACTTAGATCATGGCATCTGGTCCTCTCAGTTCCTGGCAAATAGATGGGGAAGAAATGGAGGTAGTGACAGATTTTATTTTCCTGGGCTCCAAGATCACCACAGATGGGGACTGCAGCCAAGAAATTAAAAGACGCTTGCTCCTGGGGAGGAAAGCTATGGCAAATCTAGACAGCATACTAAAAAGCAGAGACATCACCCTGCCAACAAAAGTGCGTATAGTCAAGGCTATGGTTTTCCCAGTTGTAATGTATGGCTGTGAAAGCTGGACCATAAGGTTGGCCGAGTGCCAAAGGATTGAGGCCTTTGAATTGTGGTGCTGGAGGAGACTCCTGCGAGTCCCTTGGACCGCAAGGCGATCAAACTGGTCAGTCCTAGAGGAGATCAACCCTGACTGCTCTTTAGAAGGCCAGATCCTGAAGATGAAACTCAAATACTCTGGCCACCTAATGAGAAGGAAGGACTCCCTGGAGAAGAGCCTAATGCTGGGAACAATAGATGGCAAAAGAAGAAGGGGATGGCAGAGGATGAGGTGGCTAGATTGGGTCACTGGGGCAATTGGCGTGAACTTAAGTGGACTCTGGGGGATGGTGGAGGACAGGAAGGGCTGGAGGAATGTTGTCCATGGGGTCGTGATGGGTCGGACATGACTTCGCGACTAACAACAATAACAACAAAGTCAGAGCATTATGGACATCTTATGAAGCATGGAAGCTGTTTCCTCTGCCCTATACAAAGTGCTTCTCCTACACGTCTCTTGCCCTTAGCAAGACTTGGATGGCTGATTTTGGCCATTTAAGTCTTTTATACTTGTTAAGAAGTAGAGAAGCTGAGGCGGAGGGGCAGCACTCCCAGCAAAGCCTCACTCTTTTTCTCCCCATCCCAGAACATCCCCAGAACACCAACTTCAAGGTCAGACTTCTGACCCCAGAACCACAATTGGCACGGTTCTTTCTGTGCCATCTGCTAGGATGAAGGGAGTGCACTCTGAATTTGGAGTCCCAGCTCTGACTTTGGCATGCATTGCACCCTAATAAATATATATAAATGAAGAATGTAACTCAAGATAATATTTCAAAGCAAGTCCTTCTACCAAGCATGTCCCCAGACTGACCAGTTATTAGCAAGTTTAATCAGTTGCCTATTCAGCTATTGTTTTATTAGCTGTATGACATTTTTAAAAACCACTGAGAAATAAATGTCACCTGGGAACTTGTCCTCCCATTGTTTCCAACCTCCTCAAGTTATAAAATACCATTTTCACTCAAGATGCTGGAATGAACTTTTGAATTTCTTGCATAATATTTTTTTGCTGCATGAGAACATTGCCAGTGTGGAATACAATGTGGGAATGAAAGCAGATGCTCCCTGATGAAGAATTTACAGCCCACATTTCTCAGAAACTGAAAGTCAACGTACCAGTGAAAATAAACTGACCCTGAAGATGGGAGATCTTCAGTTCTTAACTTGAATGGTTTGAAGCAGGTTGTTTTCTCTGTCACTACCAAAACCCAAATTGTAAAATAGGAATAATCATGGCCTATCTCAAACAATTGCTATGGGAGGAAAACTTGCAAAAGGCTCCAGGACATTTTTTCACACTCAGCATTCTGTAACAGAAGTTATCAGATTCTTCTTAATTTGAGCACAAATACAATCCCAACAGATGGCATTCAGGGCCACCCAAGATATTTTTGGCATCCAAGGCAGAAAAGTTATACCCCCCAACACACACTTGCACATTCTTTCCAAAAAGAGTAATGAACAAAAATCCATATATTCTTATGAAGCTGCCTTTTGGAGAAGTCAAGCTATTGGTCCATCTTGCTACTTAGTACTGTCTTTCCTGACTGACAGTAGCAGTTCCCTGACGCTATGAGGACCAAGCCCAGAGCTTTCTGCATACAAGGTAGGGATGTTGGAGACATTTACAATAGATTCAGATTCTCCAAGTTTAACCTGTGGATTCCTCAGGAGCCTGGCTTTCCTAGGTGCCATGGAGTCTGCTGGGCTAGTGGACCAATTTTTTTATTTTGCAAGTTGTATGCAAATTTAGCCAAAGAACAATAGGCAAAGTAAAATAAACCTGATAAAAATGCAGCAATCCTCCTATAAAGTGTGAAAATATGGGCAGGAAGGGATTTGCATAAATTTGGCTGATCTGCACATTTTTGAAAGTGAAAATTAACACAAATACGTGTAAACTTATTTGCACACATTCTGAGTCTGCAAATTGGCAGATAGTGAGAAAAAGATCGTCCCAAATTTTACAAACCACTGGTGGTCAACTTTCTCTCTCTTTACACATCCTTAATACAAAACATGTGCTCTGTCAGTGAGCTATAGGTATTCTCCCATATATCATGGAGGGTGTGACAAAGAGCCACTTTACAGCCAGACATTGGTGGTTCAGAGTACCTTCCACTAGCTTCAGCTGATGGCCCAGCTCTGCCCCTACCTGGACATGGATAACCTGGCTTCAGTAATCTACATTCTGGTAATCTCTAAATTAGATCACTACAATGCACTTTATGTGGGGCTGCCCTTAAAGATGGTAAAGAAGCTGCAGCTGGAGCAGAATGAGGCAGTCAGATTAATAACTGGGATCCAGTGGTCCAAACACATAAGACCAGTTCTGGCCTTCTCTTATTGGCTGCCTGTATGCTTCGAGTCCCAATTCGAGGTGCTGGTTTTAACCTAAAAAGCCCTGCATGGCTTAGGAACACAGTACCTGGTGGAGTGCCTCTCTCAACCACTATCTACTCCGACACTATGCTCAAATTCTGGGGCCTTCCTCCAACTATCAAGGGAAATGCAGAGGGTGGCGACTAGAGGAGGGCTTTTTCAGTGGTGGCACCCCATCTATGGAATAACCTCCCTCCAGTAGGTTGGCCGGCACCTATAATAATTATTATTATTATTATTATTATTATTATTATTATTATTATTATTATTTGCCTGTATTATTCTTCTGATAACTCAAACACATTTGACAAGAAAACCAGAGGAGCAGGTATGCTGGGTCTGTACAATCAAAAGAACATTTACAGTTTATTCAGGCATACAGGAAATACATGCAGCATGTAGGCAGCCCCGAAGGGACTACAAAGATGGAGTCTGTACAAATGCTTTTATAATCTATCAGGTACATACGTAGTTGGAGGAGTGAGGGAATCATGTAGGCAGTTTTGCTGTAGGCAAACGAGAGTAAAACAGTGGGGATTAATGGATTAAGACAATGCACAAGGAAAAACTTTCAGGACAGGCAAACCATTTCATTTGCCTCATTAATGTTATTTGCCTCATTAGGGAAAACGTACAGAGGAACATTCCCAAGAACATATTTGAAAATGCACATTTGATTTAGGCCTTGAAGTGTTTTCAGATATGCACCCTTTCAGCTTAGGCCAAGGGACTCAAACTGGCTCACAAACTAAATGTTCAAATAGGGTGTTCTTGTAGCCTAACCTAGTGCTTCGTAATGACTGTTTCCATTTCTGTGCCTGACCAGAGTAGCCAACAATACCAAGACCAGATCATTGGCAAACTTGGATGTTCTGTCAGTTTCTCTATGCTAATCTTCCTCAATCTCATGCCCTCCAGATGTTTTGGCCTTGAATTCCCATCAGCCCCAGCCAGCTTTGCCAATGGTCAGGAATTCTGGAAGTTATAGTTCAAAGCATCTGGAAGGACCCAGGTTGGGACAGCTGCTCAATAGCATGCAACATTTGGCATTGTAAGCAAGCCAGCTTGACTTTGGTTAAACGGGGTGCACCTGTGTGTATGAATATACTTCATTCCAAACCATAACAAGGTACCACAACTTACCAACTGGAATACCCTAAACAACTTTGGCCTAGGCTCACTGGGCAAAGACTTCAAACATCTAACCCTCCAAGGCATGTGGCCATTTCCTCCTTGTATTTCACACCTGACCTAGACAAGCAGTTTGATAAGTTTTGTATGTGGGTCAGATATGCATTTTCTTATGTTAAAATATGCCACAAATATCCACATAAACACATAACTTTTTGAGAGCACATTTAATGTACATTGTACGTGGTATGACAGAGTCAGAAGGATTGTGATTCAGTTGTAATACACCAGTTTTGCATATAGAAGGTTCCATGTTCAATCCCCAGCATCTCCAGGTAGGACTAGGAAAGAATCCTGCCTGAAACTCCAGAGACCTACTGCCAGTCAGTGTAGACAACACTAGCTTAGGCAGACATATGGTCTGATTCAGTAAAACTAGTCTAGATAGACATATAGTCTGATTCTCCGTCCCTGTATAATGTTCCACATAAAATGCTCAATATGTTTGCATGGTTGGAAATAGCACTCCCTTCTTTCTGTAGAGCAAGAGATCCCAAGAGATGAGCCTGGATACTACATTTTTCTATGGCAAACATGGCAATTGGCAGCCATGTTTGTTTGGCCATGCATGTTTGTATGGAAAAAGAAAATTGCATATCCACTAAATCTGTAGACATTAAAGATATAACAGCACTCTTAGTATCATCTGAAAGTACCCACAATTTTACCATGCTTTAAAAATTACTCAATATGATGAAGAGAAACATCCCTTCTTGAGCTTAGGAATATATGCGTGAATCTCAGTTCTTCACAGTTCACATTATCTCTTCTGCTACTGCAAGGACTTGCTATGAATCTTGAGTCCCGAATTACTCAAGATGTCCATGCTATTATAAATTGCTGCACTGGCTTTTCCAAGGATGGTATTCTGGGCCCAGGAAACACTCCAGTGTCCCATTCCCCCCCCCCCCCCCACACACACACACAGATAAGGGGGGGAAGGAAAATTTACAAATCCAGTACTGTGTTGACTGTCATCTGCAAGCAAATGTGATGAAGCTTGAAGAGCAACCCTCCATGCTTCCCTTTCAAAGACTGACTTGCTCTCCCAGTCACCCCAAGTTTCTTCCACCATTTCCATCTGTAAAAATGCTTTGTAAATTAAGTGTATTTTTAAAAAAAGTTTTCAGTTGTCCTTGGTGACAGAAGTACCCCAACAACTCTTAAAACTATCACTAAGAACACACACCTAGTTAGAGTTGAGCGAATCTACAGGACAATGACTGTACCAGTGCACAGAATGCAAAGCTTTCGCCAGAAACTGAGTCTTTCTTGCAGACCTGAAAATGTAAGATCCCAAGAACTGCACAAGGAAAAAAAGCTACAGCAAAACACTGCCAGATCATATCCAATTACCTCCTGCACCACACACAGTGGTGGTGACCTACATGAACATGATCCTCCAGTCTTTATCATGTTTGCCTTCCAAACATCCCCTGAGACGTAGGTCAACACTATGCTAGTCCAATAAAGATGTGGAACTGAAGCCGAGGGAAAGTGATTTGCTCCAGGGCAGCCCCACAATGAATATTCCATAGAGGACGAGCCATGCCTAGACAGCCAGAGGCTAAGGCGAAGTGCACCAAGCAATGTTACATTCTCCACTGCCCCGTCAGTGCTGCCAAATTTCCACCACCACCCATGAGAGAAGTCAAGGCAAGATGATGAGGGGAATGCCTTAACCAATACTGTCAACGCTGCTCACTTTAGTGCAGTGTTTTCCAGCATCATGACCTCTGGATACATTGGGCTACAGTTCCCGTCACCCCTAGACTTTGTGGATATGTCCTCCTTTCCTTCACAGCCAGCCCAGCCAATAGCCACGCTGGGTAGGGATGACAGCAACTGCAGTTCAGCACATCCGGGGAGCCAGGGTAGGGAAGGCTACTCCCTAACTTGGTCATGTTTGCACTCGAACACCCCGAGGCATGAGCCATCATGTATCACTTTACATCCAGTCATTTAAAGAAGTGTGTGCATACCAAGCAGGGAAGGGGGAAGGAACCCATTGGCATCCATGAATGCAAGAGAACAGACTGTTTGGCACATGCGCAAGCAGCAATTTGTTCTGCAGATATAACCCGGGAGGTAAGGGCTAAGCCTTCCTGCACAATAACGGTCCTGATCCCTGCACATGCGGCGACATTTAGAGGAGCCCATTCCCCATTTAGCTTGGCCTTCAGAAACCCAGACGGAGCCATGTGTAGCCTTTTGCCTCCCCATATACTGTAGTCTATCATGGCCGTTTGCAATTTGTGCTTCCTTTTCATTTGCTTTTAGTGGTTTGGGCAGGATAAACATGCAAGAACCCCAGGTTTCAGCTACGCCACAATGACATTCACTGAGTGTCCCTGGGCAAGTTGACGGCCCACGTAACCTATGCCCAGGACTGTAGTACCAAAAAAATGGCAGTGCCCAACCGTGCCCGTCCTTGGTGCTGGCCCTGTCTGCACCTCAGTGAAGGACAGGTGGTTGTGCCGTGGAACATGTGCTGAGCAGAGTCTCCACAACTCTTCTCATAGTTCTGCTTCTGTTGTCAAGATGCCACTAACAACCACAACGGTGCATATACAGGGAAAAGAAAGACCCCACCCCCTGCTCCTTCTGGTAGTGCATTCATGGTTGCTGTGTGGAGTGTGATTGTCTGAGTGAGGTGTCCTGAAAACAATTTGTTACAGGGTGGCCTATAAACACCATAAATACATATTTTTTTAAAAGAGTGTCAAAGCCACTCATTGTGGGATACTTCAAAATCCACAGTCAGGCACCAACCAAAATTGTGGGCCAGTTTTTGAGATCTACACATCTCTCCATCAGGATGGACAATGGAGGGGGGGTGGAAGAGAAAAGCAAGACAGCCTTGATGCTGGAGATGTTCAGGCTCCACAGTCCGGGTCTTACAAATCTGCACACAGATTTTTGAGTCATCACACAGGTTTCAGCTTACACCTAGGACTGTTGGGACAAACAAATACTTAACAGTTCACCCCCCCCCCCCTTAAAAAAATAAAAAATCCAATTGTTACTCAGATTTGCTGACTGTCCAGATTTAATTAAATTTAGCATGGAGCTGGACTTTTCCTTTCTCCCTCCCTTTTTCTTTTGCCCTTCACACTCCCATACTTCCCCTCTTGCCTGATGAAGAGATCTAGAGGTCTTAAAAGATTGCTCACAATTTTGTGCGTATTTCATAGGTCCTGAGAAAGGTACTGCCAGCCTATGGATTTGGGAACTTTTCTTATGGACCAGCACAACTTGCTTTGCTATTGGGACAGTGTCTGTGAGGTGATCACTGCCAAGTGACAACTCCCCCTCGCATGCTTATGCCATTCAGAAGCCCCCTTTCCTTGGGTGTGTTTGTGCCTTTGGTCAGCTTTCGGTTCTTGGGAACTGAGTGCTCCTCTGTTCTAAGCACGGCCCGCCTCACCAGATTTTGAGACAAAGGGAAGGGAAGAGCAGCATGGCAAATGCCGTGCAGTGGGAACGGACTCTATCTGTCGTGCAGTTTGGTGCCTGAGGTGCAGGACAAGAAGGCATCCCCTCTCGTTCCACGTGTGAAAGCTGAGGGGGGTAGACGAATCAGGACAGGCAATATGACAGCACTCCCCACAGACAGGAAGGCAGCAGGCTAGCTTAGGAAGCCCAAGGACAGGCTATGGGGTAGACAACTCTCTACTCCAACACTTTGCCACCACCTCCCAGCGGCCACTGTCTGCAGCAAGTGCCCCACCCTTGCTAAAGGTAGGGCAGCTCTGTGCTTAGCTGCTATTGGTTGAACACCCAGAGTGATGAATGGGACTCAGCCAGATCGGGACTATGGTGTGGGAGAGGCAGGGTTCTATACCTTTGCTCCTAACCCTGGCCCAAAGCAGAATCCACACATACATGCAACTGCTATTCACAGTCCCAGGATCTGTTGACATTCCACAGGAAACATTAGGAGTTTGCATAACTGGCTTCCTGCAGTGCGTATGAACTTTCAGCAGGGGAAGGGGAAGGCTTAATAGCAATCATATACGGAGTTTGAGCAGACATCAATTTACTCATCCTTATTAAACCTGTGAGATAGGTTACTATTATCCCTGTTTGGTAAATAGGATTGGGAAGCAGGGATGCCAGAAAAATTAGAAAAGATCCAAGGGAGAGCAACGAAAATGATCTAGGGTTTGGAAACACTGCCCTATGAGGAGAGACTGAGAGAAGGCTGAGGAGGGACACGATATCATTCTATAAGTACCTCAAAGGCTGTCACAAAGAGAAAGGTCAAGATCTCTTCTGGCTTTTATCAGAGTGTAGGACATGGAATAAGGTCAAGTTGCAAGAACCCAGGTTCAGGCTAGATATTAGGAAAAGTTTCCTCACTGTTACACCAATACGACAGTGGAACCAGCTGCCTAGAGAGGTGGCGGGCTTTCCCATGCTAGAGACTGAGTGGGACGGTGTAAATCAGTGACCTGTAGCAGCAGGGAGCTGGACCTAATGGCCTTTTGGGCCCCTTTGTCCAACTCTACTATTCTGTGATTCTGTGCTTGCCTCAGTCTATCCATGGTCCAAGCTGTGATACCAGGCAGCTTTCCCAGAGGTTGAGGAAGCTGAAGTGCCTCCATCTGGGATGCCTCCTGCCATTGTGGGTCAGCGTGTCACCTGAACGTAAATTTGGCATATAAGCTACTCTGACAAGCCACGGCTTGTTGAAAGGCTCACCCCAACAGCTTGCCATGCCATCTGAACCCAGAAGACACAACCCATGGGCAGGAAAACTGCACAGCAAGTGAGCCATTCTTTGCTACTTTTGCTTAGTACTGCTGGGGTCTCCCATGTGCTGCCACATGCTGCCTCCCCACATCCTTGGAGGGGGGGCGTGTAGTAGAAGCACCTCCCCAGCTGATGACTCTTCAAGATGGAGAGGAAGAATGGCCCTTCCTCTGTCATGATGCATGCACTTCGCAGTGATGAGCAGGAGCAGGGCTGCTCCTAGAATCCCTGTCAGCCGGCGTGGGGGCATATTCTGCTGGGCCTTCTCTAGCGGAGGCCAAGTAGAGAGTGGCTTGGGTTGCCTGGCAGCCCTTCTCTGCCAGCATCAGCAGCATCCCTGACTGCTGCTTTGGGCTTCTGCTGCCAAGGCCAGTCCTTTCGGCTTCAGCCCACTATGGAGTAGATGGCTGTGATGGGTGCTCCCCATTACCTGATGTGGCTGTCAAATGGCGGGGGGGGGGGTAACCTTGGTGCTCCCACAATGACCTCCAAAATATCTGCAAGAGGACTGAGGGGGGAAAGAGTAGTTAGGGTGGCCTCTAACAAATGGCCAAAAAAGAGGAAATGTCTCACCAAAAGATGCTATTTTTTATGTGAAGATTCACATTTGGAAACTATAGTAATGACTATACAAAGAAATGACTGTTAAACCAATACATGTTGTGGCAATACTTTTATGAGGCCAGCAAAATGTTACAAAATATTGGACAAGCTTTTGAACTTTTCATCAAGTCAGATGTCAGAAAAATGGACTAGCAGATCTGCTACTGTGGCTTGGGTTTCTTTTTGTCCCCTTTTGCAGAGGACCGTGTTGTATTGGAAGTGCTGCCAGCAGAGTGGCCTCCGTTTGAAGGCATCCTTTATGTGAAGAGCTGCCCTGTCCAGTCCTGGTTTAAAGTTAATGAATGATCAGAACAGTTACCCATCCACAGATAACACCTCAATGGCAGACTGCACAGGCAGGCACACACCAGGTGGCAGTCTACCACACCAAGGTGGGATGTATAGTATTACTATTTAAATTACAAAAACAATTATTTGCCAGGAATTAGGAACGCCATCTTCAGCACAGTCACCAAAAGAAAACTCCCCGGATGTTTTGGAAGTAGTTATTAATTTGATCTATAAGCAATAAAATTAAAGGTAGAAGAATTTGCAAGATGGTGCTCTCCCTGCATTTTCTGTTTACGGGTGGCATTGATGGAGAAGCTGCTATCTGGATGCAAAGCAGAGTCCCTGACAAATTCAGCTGGATTTAAAAAAACACGCACCAATAAGCATGCTTCCTTCAAATTTTGCAAATGCCTGAACTACAAAATACCAGCGACTTTCCTAGTTCTGCCTCCAAACATCTGAGATGGTATCAAATCTACAAGTCCCTATGCCCTACTTGTGAGCTTCCCATGGGCACTTCTTGGTTTGCCACAGAACGCTGTACAGCAAGAGCCTCTGCCTTAAACCAGCAGGACTCTTCCTATGTTCATATGAAGATGGGACCACTGTGCCTTTAATAATTTTATGAAAAGAAAATATTCGTTGGTGCAGCTTCTCTCACAACAGCACACCTGACAGCATTCCCACAATAGGAGTATAAAACATACAGGAATCCCACCACTGACTGCACTGGGAGACCCGAACTTCACCCTAGATAATGGATGGTATTATGGCAACAAGATTGCAGCCCTGTCTTGTACATATTCACATTACTTTTTCCAAAAAAAATGCCCAACAAACCTATCATCATGAGACAGAGATGGTCCTAGCCACTAGGCAATACAGGAAACATTCAAGAGGTGCTGGGAAATCCTTTGAAGGAAGCAGAATACAATTTCTCTGTAATACTGACCCGTAGGACAACAGGTACGCCCCAACTCCACCAGTTTCCCAATCTGGAGTCCTCTCACTCCATTCACTTCTGGTGCAAGGAAGTGTCATCAGGACAATTTCTGCGGACACATCTGCCTCTCAACATGCCCCCTCCCATTTTTGTTCAAGAAAATGATGTGGGGGGAACAAAATTAACTATTTTTGCCCAGGGTAACAAAAATAGTTTTGGTCAGCCCTGCGGTAGAGACTGAGATACTCTGGAAGCTGCCAGGGTTTTGTGCAGTGGAGAATTGAGACGCATTTGGCGCCTGAACTGCCACATCAAAATGCCAAGTTTAGGTGCTGAAGTCTGGAAGATGCCCCAGCTGCTTCTGAGGTCGCAGGAGGAACAATGCCGTTCGTGTGAAAGATGTTTGTTCTGAACCTATCCTACCTCATCCCACCACACAGTCCTGTCCCCCCCCCCCCCCCACACGTACACACACTTGCCTTTGGTTCTTCCTCCTTTCTACAGAGTTACAAACAAAGCAGAGCAGTGGTCAAAGCAGGAGAGCAGGACACATTACTCCCCCATTCATGCCTCCTCCAAAGCCCCACGCTAGGCAGCTCCAGACCCATGAACCAGGTATGCTCTGGCAGGCAGCACATCTGGTCTAGTATCTGGTCTAAACACAACACTAGCTCTGCACAAGTGGGACCTGCCCCGCGATGCAGCTGATAACTTGCATCTGCTGTACCCTGGGAATAGTATCAGCACTGCGCTGCCTTGTGCAGCACCATCCTCAGTTTTTACCCACAACGCTGAATTTCAGACCAGGGAGGGGATCAAATCTGCCCCTAAAGGGATCCCCAGAGGGCCGCAGCTCTTTCCCTGGCTTTTCCCCCCAGGCTGCAAAAACACATCATTTGGTGGTTTCCTGGACTGTGCTCAGTTTTCACAAATTTTTAAATGACGAATTCTAACATGTCTTGAAATGCCTCCACTAAGTCACAGTTAATGACAGCATCAAAAACTTCTCTGAAATGTAACTCAGCCCTTGAGCCTAAAGAGGTTCTCCAACTCATGGTTCATACCCATGGTAGATTACCTTGCACCCAGAGCTGCAATCATTAACTGTTTAATGTGGTTAATCAACAAAAGTGTAACTGTCAATTGCAAGCTGTCACTACCATGCCATTTGATAGGGCTGGCCACAAATAAAATCTTTGGGATTCCTAAAAGAACCGGTGCGAAGGGCCTATTTCCATCTTCTTCTACCTGCACCTGATCCAGGCAAACAGTAACTGTGATAGCCTGTTTTCCTTCTAGTTTTTATTTAAAGTTTGTAGCAACTTATATTTACCCAATGTGGTGTAGTTAAGAGCACAGAACTGGGACTCAGGCAATCTGGGTTCTAGTCCCCGTTTGGCCATGGAGCCAACTGGGTGACTTTGGGCCAGCCACAGATTATCAGCCCAACCTTCAGGATTGTTTTTGTAAGGATAAGATTAAGAGCAGGGGGAAGAGAATGATGTAAGCAGCCTTAAGTTCTTCAAAAGAAAAAAGGCGGGTTATACATGTAATAAATAAATAAGAAACAAAGCAACAGAAGCTATCAATGTTACACTGGACTGAACTTCTACAGGTCTTTTAAATCTAGACCTCTCACAATGTTGATGAATCTTTAACTTGTTTCTTTTCAAAGCCATGAGTTGGTTGTGTTACTGCAACAGGAAATAGTCTACTTATTCAACTTTAATTAAGACAAGGGGTACATTTGTTCATCTTACTTCATATCCTCTTTCTTAAGAAAAAGAATCTATTTCCATCAGTATCCCCCAAAGAGGCATCTTCACTGAGGTTTGATAACATGTACATTTCCTCTAATTTAAATGCATTCAGTAATCTATTAACCATAAACGCGAAAAGGCATACTAGAATATTCTTTGTCTGATTGAAATATTTTTGGTTTGATTAACTGCCTGTACATGTAAGGCATCCTACTTGGAGAGTAGTGATAGTGAAAAATGCAGGTAAGCAGCTCAAAGACCTTATGTCTGATGGAAGTGCAGGAAACTTTTGCAGATGTAATTTCTTGGCCTTTTGTTGAGTGCATGGGCCCTCAAACTAAGGCCCTGGGGCCGGATCTGGCCGCCATGCCCATTTGGACCCGCTGTGCCCACACCCATGTGCGCACCTGCTGCTGCCCACCTCGCCTCGCATGCAGAGAGGCAGCGGTTTGCTCACTCGGAGAAAACAGTCTCCAAACGAGCAAGCCGCTGCCTCGTGCGCCCGCCTCTCCTCCCCTCGCTGCATGCACTTGCCCGCCCGCACCTCGCCTCGCCATGCACCCCACCCCCACCTCAGCGCACACGCCCGCACGCACCCCCTGCCCCCTCACCGGCCCACGCACACCATGGGCACCACCTTTCCGGCCCGCGCCCAGCACCAGCACCTTTCCACTGGCCCCCTGCTGGACAAGTCTGAGGACCCCTGGTTGAGTGCATTGACTCCTACTAGAGCTCCTGCCCCACTCATTGAGCTCTACAGAATGGGGCCTCCTGGTTTCTCCACCGTCTGCACAGGTACATCTGATGGCAACCAGAGGAAGGATCTTGTTTGTTGTGGCACTACACTGCTAGGGAAATTTGGCAGTGGTAGATAATTCAGGGAAGTTAGTTCACCATGGTTTCTTCTTTCAGGGAAGTTAGTTCACCGTGGTTGATCTTCATAACCGAGGAACCCTGTCTCTGATTGTTTTCCAAGGCACCGAAGAGTTTACTAGTCCAATCGGAAAATCACTGCATGGAAGAAATGCTTCAGTCCACAACTACTGCCACTCTCTTAAATGCCCACTGGGACAGAAGCCAAATGTGGTATCATTGGAAAGGAGGAGGACATCATAAGGGCTGGCACACAGATGGAAAAAAACTGTTTTCATTTGTTCCAGTCTTCCTCCAAACATGATGAAAGATGTATTCATTATTTACAGATTTGTTCTACATCTCTATATCAGGTAAAATTCCCAGCCAGCAAAAGAAGGGGATCAAATTACAGATTAAAATTTTCAAAATCACTTTATGCATACCAAACTATGGCTGGTCCAGTCAAGGAAGGTTTATTTAAACAAAAATGCCTCTGGCAGGCACTGAATGCAAAACACTGGTGCCTGCCCGGCATCAATCAGCAGGGGATTCCACTGAGCGGGTGCCAGGACACTGAAGGCTCTGTTTCAGCAGACTCTGAATGGGCCAGAGGCCCGTGCAGAACCAGCAGGAGTGCCTCAGCTGATTACCTCAGTGGCCAGGCAGGCAGGTAAGTAACGTGTTCTCCCTAACTGTGGTAGCACAGCCACTGAGTGCAATGGCAGGAAGTGACGGCAAGTATAGTCCAACACTTCCATCAGGATCATTTGGGATGCTTATGTCAGAAGGTAGACCTCCAAGTGACAGTTCCACATGTGAAGGAAGAGGATTTTGAGGAAACTTTAAGAAATTCCTGACAAGATGAGATTTTGACAGTGGAACAAACTGCTTTGGAAGGTGCAGGACTGTTCATTAGAGTTCTTCAAGCAGTGACTGGAGGGCCAGCAATCAGAGATGCTGTAGTAGGGGATTTCTTACATCCGGAAAGGGCTGGACTATATGACTTCTGGAGTCCCTTCTAACTCTACTGTTCTAAGATACTGGCACACTGGCCCATACTGGAAATCCTAACCCCTTTCCCCCAGATGTGTGGTGGTTCAGAGTTGCCTACCTTGCCATGCAGCTGCAGTTATTAAGTGATGTGGCCTCCAAACTTTTATTTTTGGCCAGTGAAATGATTCATGCTTTCAAACATTTAAGTTCCAGCCTCTGAACATTTATTACTATGATGTTTCATACTTGAACCATGGCCTTGACAATAGATCCCCTAAACCCTGGTGAGCCCTAGGGCTTGCAGACATTGCTTGAAGTCAGTTGAAGACAATTTGGTCCTATTGGGCTATTTCCACAAACCACTACTCTACTTCACAACCAGTCTTCCAAACTCTTCCAGGCCATGTTTTTATCGAGCTTTCACATTTGAGAGATTTTATGTGAAGGGGGGGGGAGTATACTGGGTGGGTTGGGATGGGAGGGGGGGTTAGCTTCCCCTTGGCCTCCTGGCTCCAGCTTGTGAACAAAGCCCCCATTTATTGCCTGAATATCACACTTATGTTTAAGGTATTTCCACCAGAAAGAGAAGAAGAAGAAAAAATCCCAAACCTTTTTCCATGGCCGTATTAGCTCACGTTTTTTATGGCTAGCAAGCTGAGGCCTGTCTCGCAGACGGCAGGGCAGGAAAGTCTGAGCAAGCCTGCACCTCCCCACCTCGCACCCCTCGTTCCCCTAGCACTGGGAGAGGAGGGGGAATCTCAGCATAGGCATCTGGCTTACTAGACCGACCCCCACCCCCAGCCTGGTTCAAGCCAGCAGATTGTAGTGGGAGACAGACAGGCAAGAAAGCAGCTTTGAAGGAGAGTGGGGTGGGATGAGTGACAAGCTGGGAGAGTGAGCCTCATGCAAGATAGGTGCACAATGTGAATCCACATCCAGAGAGTGGCCCTCACATGTAAATGAATACTGGCACCAGCCTCCTTGGGCATAGGCAGGATATTGGCAAAAGAGTAAAATGCCCCCAGTCTCCCTCATGTTAGAGTCTGGCGTTTCTTGACCTGGCATTCCTTCCCGACCCATCCCCAACATACCTTCAAACACCTACCACAGACAAGTCCCCCCTCCCCTCAAAATCCTGGCTCCCACAGTTGCTAAGACCCACTCTGTTCACTAGCCTAGCAATCCGCAGTTCTTTGTGGGGTTAAAATGAGCATTCCTGCAGTTCAAATCCATCTTAAAGTTATGCATCTTAATCTCAAGTGTGTCAACGAGTTAACTCACCAATAAGGAAAATGAATTTTGTATATGCTCAGAGATACTTTATGTCACATGGTCAAGCTGTAGCATTAAAAACAAGCTTGAGGGCCAAACCTTGGCTCAGATTAAACCACATGCCTTCACCTTGCCTTGCTTTCCAGGTTATCACATTGTCCAGTCCTTTCTCAAGTCCCAGTAGCAGCCATAATGCACCCAAAGTGCTGGCTAACTAGCAAGCACAACTCATGGCCCTCCAGGTGTTTTGACCTATCATTCCCAGCAGCCCTGGTCAAAGGTGAGACTTGGTGGGAGGGGAACGCCACGCGAAAGGCCATGAGTTGTCCATCCCTGCACTAGAGGCTAGAATGCTGAGGGACACATGACATGGGAAGGTGAGAGATGTGATATCACAGATGCCCCCTCCCCATTTTTCAATGAAAGAAGGCCGTCAGCTGGATCTCAGCTGCACTGGGGCTGCCCCACTCAGGCAAATGTTTCCCCAACTTGAACTGTACCCCACTCCCACAAGTGCTTCTTGACATTGTGGGAAGCATGCAGGTGAAGTACCTATGTAAGAGACAGCGGTATGAAATCTAGTCCACTCCTCTGAAAGTGTGGCACACTAGTGTCAGGCCCCACACGAACACTTAGGACTATGTGACCTGTTTCCTAGAGCAGTTTGCCTGGGTCAGGGAAGAAAAACAGACACTAGACCTCATTTGAAATCTGAATGGACAATATTGATTCTCTGTCCAGCCATCAGGAATCTAAATTTGATGTTCCACTCCACTAAAAGAAAAGACAAAAGCAACCATTGTGGCTTGTGACTGATTGTGTGGAATGTGCACCTCCTTGTATGTTCTCCTCCCATCTGAAAACAGCCCCCTACTACAGAAAAAACTCTGAAATGAAAACTGGATTTGAAGCCTCTATAGCTCATGCTAGAAAAGTTTTGCAGGACAAGGACAAATTCTGACATTTGTAGTATACTGTCCTCCAAGCAGTTTTAAAATATAAGTTTCTACCTCTCAAATCATGCGGGGAAGGGGGAGTCTGAGAAACAAAATGGATACGATAATAGAGATTCATAAAAGGATCTCCCATTTCTTTAAATGTTGGTAAAAAGCAGCTGTTGTGGGGGCAGCATTTGGCATGAGACCATGACACTGGGCTGCCCCCCCCCCCCCCCCCCGCAACACACACACACACACACACACAGAGTGCATTATCCTTTGCCTTTTGTACTGTCCAACAAGATGAAGAGTTTTATACATTTAAAGTGTGCACACTTTTGTGGAATCTGTGTTGGCACTAATGGAGGTATGGGCAACTACTTTGCTTTCCTGATGAAAATCACCCTACTATCCCAGTCGCTCTTTGTCTAGTCAGGGAAAACACACGGATGTTTCCGAGACCCACTCACCTACCAGCCTTCTCCCAACTAGCCCACTCCAGTTGCATTGGACTACAACTCCCATCACCACCAAAATGACCAATGCTGAATGGTGATGATGGGGTTTGTAACCTGATACATCTGGAAGGGGCCAAGTTGGAGATGTCTGATATATGCATTATCCTCTGCCATGTGGAATGATTCCCCTCCTTAACTGTCTTGAGAATTGGCCCTTTGAGATGAAGTTCACACATGTCACACATTGTCAGGAAGGGTTCTGAGGAAGGTCACCCCGCACATCCTAAACTTCCATTCTGCCGGACAGGCCAGCCTCCCCCTCGGGTGGATGCCACATGGACAGAAGCAGAGGAACACAGACACCCAGACCGCGCTGCCTCTTTCATTCCAGGCATGAGCCCAGAATACAGTGAAAGAAAGAGGCTGGTGTGGCAAGCTCCTGCCTCGCAGAGAGGTCAAATGAGGGATTTTGCAGGGTGGGTAGGGCCAGCAGGGACACGGACTGGCTCACTCGGCATGTGTGGGTGAGCGTTCTTCCCTCTCCCTTGGGCATGAGTCCAGGAGAAGGCATGAAAACAGGAGGTGCCAGTCCAGTGGCTTTGAGAGCCAAGAGGGTGGTGCCTGATGCCTGAAGGGGGGCGAGGTTGTTTTGCTGAGCATTCCCAAGTCAAGATTTGCATGGCCCTGGTTCACAGGGTTGACTGGCTCGCACAGCCTCCGGCCTGTACTTTCCTGAAATGTGATTCTGGCAGAGAAAACTCCCCTCTGAAGCCCCTGCCCCCCATTCCAATGTGGAATCCCTCTCCCCACAAGCCAGACCTCAGAACCGCACAACACTGCTCTCCGCCACCTTCTGTCTGGCTGGATTTGAACCAGAAATGTCAGAGCCAACACCCAATCCAAACCCTCTTTAGAATGACTGACACAACACGGTATTCACACCGTCCTGTCAAGAGGTGTTGTGCTCACAGGCCCTGGGGCTGTTGTGGGGAGAGGTGAGGCAGGGCCAGGACATCAGGGAGAAGTGAAAATTGGTGTGGGAACCGGGCAGGGCTGTGTGGACGTGGGCGGTGAGGGGAAAGAGGTGGGGCTGCAGCTGGATTCTGGAACACCCTAGCTGGCACTGAATGGAAGAGACAGACCAAAATGCTCTGGGGTGGGAAGTGGAAAGAAGCATGCTGATGTTTGCTAGAGGCACAGCTCAAGGCAATGACTATCTTCCTAAAACTCCATATACCCTCACTTGGGCATGAGTGTTACTTTTTTTTCATGTGTGTGGCCATTTTATCCTCCCTGCATCCCCACAGCTGGCTGGGGTATTTTGGAAACAGTATCCCAACACATCTGGAAGAAACCGGGAAAGGCTGAGAGGCACCAACAATTACTACAACATCTTATCATCCCCAGTGCTCATTCTTCACAGAAGCCTCACAGCCAAGCCTCTGATCACCACCAGAGAATATGAAGGAACTTTCTTATACAGAAATTAGCTGAACCAATGAAGAGATGCTTGCAAAGGTCCACTTCATCTACTTTAATGGGTGACTGGTGCTTCAAACGTGTGCCTGCAGTACAGATTTAAACTGCTTTGAGTTTAACTTGGCTGCCTCCCAGTCAAGGAGCTCTAGTTACACAACTATAATACTCACAGTTCTTTGGGCCAAGCCCACAATTGTAAAAATCACTGTGTTCTTCCAGATGGAGGCCTCCTAGCGCTACCAATCAGGACACATTGTGCTGCTTTTTAAAATCTTTTTGCTTTAATGGGTTTTCTGTGGTTAGGAAAGTGGGAAGAAGCAGGGCACAGGGAGATATGAGCGGGTTACAAATGGAAGATGACAAAGAAATCCAGCTTCCCCTAGAATGTTGCATGAATGAGGCAGGGCACGAGTGCTCTAAAGGCCTTCTCTGGAAGCACTGACTTTCAAGGAGTCTAAACTTGTAGCAGAGATGAGTCTTACTGTGCCAGAAACTCAAAGGCCTGACATCACTGTATTATTGATTTTGAAGGGATCATTTAGGCCAACCTTCTCTAAACTGGTGGCCTCCAGGTGGTTTGGACTACAGCTCCCAGCACTGCTAACCATTGGCCATGGTGGAACTGAAGTCCAAAACGTCTGGAAGGCAACAAGATGGAAAAGGCTGATTTAGTCCACCAACCCACCTATCCCTCAGTGCAGCAATCCACTTTAAAGTACCCCTGGTCAAGGGCTGTCCAATCTTTGTTTGAATATCACCTTTGTCTGACTGCTCCGACCCTTAGGGTTTTTTCCCTGATGTTCATCCAAAACTGACCTTTCTGTAATTCATGAGAGTCAGTGTGGTGAGTACAGGACTGAGACTTAAGAGCCAGTCACAGACTCTCAGCCCAACCTACTTCACAGGGTTATAGTGAGAGATAAGGGTAAGAGGAGGAGAATTACGTGAGCCACCTTGAATTCCTTGAAAGGAAAAAGGCAGGCTATAAGTATTATATATATATTAAGCCTGTCATTTCATGCCCAACAGACCAGGATGACAGGGAACAGGTTGGAGCCTTCTTCTGTGTAACAGCCCTTTGGGTACTTGGAAAGTGTTTTCATATCCACTCTCCGTTTCCACGCTGGCGATCTCAGCAAGGATCAGAGCTGATGTAGACATACTAGCAAGTGTCTGACCCAGGGGAAGCAACATGAGAGCATCATTTATAACCATACTTCCAGTATAGTTACAGGCTTTCCAGAAGATACTCCCTGCTCATTTTCTGGGTTTGAGTCTACTGTTGCTGAAGAAAACATCTGGCTCATGCTACTTCAAGATAGGAGGATTCTAGGCTAAACCTCAGCACCGCTGGCTGTGTGTCCAACCAGTATGCTACTCAGTGGCAGAGTGTGTGAAGACCGAGATGGGAATTTAAAGTACCTTGCTCAGCAATCCTCAGCCACAGTGAGAGGCTAGCTTCCCCTCAGCATTACAGCTAAAATGACAGGCATGCATTCCGGCAAATCAAAATCTGGCACAGCCATTTGTCTTCCCCCTCTGCCCAATAGTTTAAATAGGCTGACCATTCTTATTTTGTTTATTTTGAATGGCAACTTTTTAAATAATGAGAATCTGTTAGAGGAGTATAAAGAGGGAATGTTCCTTGGTGACATCATAGGAAGCAGCCAATCAGTATTATGCACAGCCAGATTTTGTTTCAGAGCTTCAGAACCACTTTTCTTTCCAGAACTCAATTCTAGAGAATGGTATGCTTGGACTGAACTGGGTAATGTGGACTTTTGATTCCTTTGACAGCTTTTGATTCCTCCTATCAGCTATACAGGCTATAAGCTTGCGGCCCAATTCAAGCCCCCTTGTAACACAGAGACTATGTTCAAAACGCAACATAGGAAGAAGCATTTTTATGCACCAGTATAGTCACCTATTTGGACTAGGGTGCCAGACTGATTCTTTTAGTGCATGTGGATTAGCAGATTTCAGAAAGCAAAATGACACGGCCATAACTTGCCACCTTGGAGATACCATGCACACAGATTCAGTGTAGCCAAGAAAAGATCACAAGCTCCTGCATCTGGAAGCCCTTTCTGTAAAGCCTGATACACACAACCCTTCCCACCATGTACCTACCACTCCCCAAGTTAAAAGTCAACAAAGCCAATCTTTTTCCTCGAGTGGCTTTGTATATGCTGACCTAGCTGCTCAACAAGACCTGGACTGAACCAAGCCACGTTTCCAGCAATTTTTCCGGATGTTTTGCATCACAGTGCTAGCAGAAGCAGAACCATCTAAAAAAAAACCCCAAAGAAGTTGATGCATTAATTTCAGCCCGAAAAAACAAAGAACTGCCTGTTTATATATACCAGTCCCAAATCTGTGCTAGAAAATTGCCCCGACTTTCTGTCCATTCCCCTGACAACTTCTGGATCTCACGCTGCCTCCTGTTTCATTTCAAACTGTTCACTTCTCCCACCCTCCTCAACAAAGTAGCCCCAACCAACAGCTTGTCCCAACTTGTAACATACCATATTAACACATTTTTTCCTCTCCCTTTTTTGCACCAAGCTTTTACCCACCAACTTCACTGGCTGTACTAAACAAACTACAGCCATTTCACCCCAAATCCAGCCAAGACAATCCATGCAAACCGTTCTTATATTGTACGTGTCAGTGGCAGCACTTTTCTTCCAGTTCCTTGAGCCAGCACTGCATTAAATTAATGTCAAATCAAAAACAGGGATTCCAGTCCCATAAGCATTTGTTTTCCTACAACCTGGAAGACATTTTTATTCAATTGGCCCATTGCTCATGTGGAGGGTTTTGTCTTATTGCATCTAGTTCCCTGCCATCAAGGAATACTCCCCAATGTCAATCACAGGTGGGAATGGGACAGAGGATAGGATTGGGCATTTGAGGCTGAGCCATAACATTTGCTGTGTCACTATTTTATTGCCCAAAGCCGGTGGGCCAGTTCATGTACTCACAGTCTAGTTAACCCCCATATAAGATTAGATATATCTGCATAGGTCACATTTAATACTGACCCTGGCCGAAGGATTGCAAGTTTTGTACCATACCAGTTGAGATAACAATAACTTGCTTGACACAGATCCCAGAACTCAGCGAACCCCAGTGCCTAACTTCACCTGGTTATATTCAGCGTGTCAGAATTTGTTTGATCCTTTGCTTGTTCGCTTTAAAGTGTCTTTCAAAGTGACTTATGGAAGATAATTAACTTCATCTACACAGCAGGAACACTGTGCTTCCAAATGATTTAGAATACAATCCATTCACAATGCTTCCCGTTTCAGCCCCCAACAGTCTAACTTTACACATCCATCTCTGATATGCCACATTTGTCCACAAAATTTGTTCCCAGATCTTATGTCTTTCTGTGTACTGGCTCCATCTCCCTCCTTGGATTTTCCCATCCTCCACTCTGTCCAATTTGGTTCTAATAATAGAAATATTTTGGAATTAACAACTCTCCCTTTCAATTTTGGTTTAGACTTGCATGGGAGCCTTTAGATGCTAACACATCCTTCTCCAACTTGGTGCCTTCCAAATGGGTCTGACTACAACTCATACAGTCTGTGAAGGGCATGATTCTGGGCAATTCTGTGCTAATACCATCAAAAAGTTACAATACTAAGTCTGGTTCATTCACTATATCTGCATCCATAATCTACCCCAAACTGGTGTCCTCTGGGTTTGACTACAATACCTATCATCCCCACCCAAAAAGGATGATAGGAGCTGGTAACACATCTGGAGGGCACCAGGTTGGGGTTGACTGATATATTCCTTTGCTGCCTTCACCAAACCCTACGGGTAAATTTTGAATAGGTATCAACTTCTTATATTCCAATATGTTTATTGCACCTCAGATTACAACGACTATCTTCTTGAGGTTTGATGTATACAACCTACCAAAGTAAGTACCTTTCTGAGGTATGAGTGAACAGGCAGATGCTCTCTCTCTCTCTCTCTCTCTCTCTCTCTCTCTCTCTCTCTCTCTCTCCCAGTGGTCAATTCAAACCCACCATTTTGGGGGTTGCAGCCAAAACATCTTAACCCTTTGGACACCATGCTCCTGTTCTGTCAATGAGACTTTAGTACCTTACTTTGCTAAGGGTACAAGAGAGGTTAATAAGCGTTATTAAGTAATAAAGGCATGGTGAATCTTTTGTGCCATGATCATGTGTTTCCAAGTGCCCTACCAGTAACAACATTTGGTTTGCAGTACAAGAGAAATGGCTGGGCAAATCAGCAGAAACAGGAATATAAGAACCTAGGAAGCTGCCTTCTGCAGTCACCCCATTAGTCCATGTAGTCACATCAAAAGTTCTCCAGGATTTCATGCAGGGCTTTTCCTGAGATTGAGCCTGGGGCCCTCTGCATGCAGCGTAGGTGCTCTGCCACGGGCCTATGATCCTTCTCATACAGCTCCGCCATATTGTTCCCTGGAAATTAGAAATGTTTCTGGAAATCTCCTTCCCTGCTCAAACTCCATAGCTTTAAGTTCCTAGTCCCAACATGACCCCAAAAACCTTAAAACTGTTAAGATTTCTTAAAAACATCTTTTCCTTACTGCTTCTTAGCCACCTGCTACAGGATCTAAACACCAAGTATCCATACTCACCATTCTAATATCCTATCCCTAAGTTCATATTTGTTGAAGTAGGAAGGAACCTGAAGTCAGGACACTACTACCAACCAAGGATAAATTAATTTACTACCCCATTCAGGGCCAGTGAGGAGGAAGAGTTTGATAACTTTATTTTTGTCAGCAACTTTCTTTTTTTTTTTTTTTTTTTGCATTCCCCCTCCCTTTTTTTTGTTTTGTTTTTTTGGAGTAGAATGGTCAGCACCAAAGACTGCTGAAACGGGGGAAAGTAACAAAGGATGTGAGGATGAGGAAAGAACTGTAGTATGCTGAGCTGCCTGTGCTAAGTAAACCCAAACTGATCCAATTAAGTATATTTGCATGCATTGCTTACTTCACATGAACTGGGTTCATATGACATGCTCAGCAGTTTCAAAGCCACAGTAGCTCTGCACGCTGCCTGAACCCAGGATGGTGTTTTCAGGCTGGCTGAAGTTTGGCCATGGCTTGTGGAAGGGTTTGTTTAACCCTTTTTGGCTTGCTGTGTTGTCTGAATCCAGGCAACACAATTCACTGAGGGGCAAGCAAGTCGCTTGGCCAGAACAGTGCAACCCCTGTGCTGCTGTGGCCAAGCAACACCCAAGAATGCTCTTTTGGCAATCCACAGAGGAGAGGCAGGAGAACATGGTTCATCTCTGCCACCACCAGTCCCAGGCAACCTCTCTTTGCTGGGATGAACATCAAGGAGCAGCTGCTTGAAAAAGGGACTTTGTCCTTTTGAGACACCTGTTATCCCCATTCCATGCCTCTCAGGGCTCCCACGCAGTGTTCCCTGGGATGCTGGCAGTAGGTCTGAGGGAGGAAGAATAGGCAGGAGGTGCCTCAGGATCCCTGCTGAGCCCAGCTGTTTGCTGGCCATTCTGGAGGCCCCAGACTATTTGAAGCCTTGGGTACATACACAATCACCTTGGGCTTAATATGTCATGTGAACCCACCCATGGTTTCAAACAGAGGCCCAGTAGAGAAAATCAATGCAGAACCAGGGGGAGGTGGGGGAGAAGATGTATAGAAAGCAGTAGGTACCCGATTTTTGCAGTACTTGTTAGTTTCCTCTAGGCTGGACCTTCATCAGATGCTATTCACAGATTTCCATTCTCTGTAACCCAACGGCTAGAAATGCAAAGCTTGCATTCTCCGAATGCCTGATTCCTTGCTAGTTCAGCATGCCTCCTGACACACTGGAGAAGTTCCATCATGGTTTAATGGTAGCCAATGAAGTTCAAAAAGAAAAAGCAATAAGCCCCTGGAACACAATGCTTAACTTCCAGAGGAGATGGACTGCCATAGACCAGCCATTTCTCTTGTTGGGAACCACCTCAGAATTATCCCCATATAGTACGGCCCATCATCTTCAAGCAGAAGCTTCTCAACACACCCTTTAGGCAAGGCATCACACCCAGCTTTGGGAAAGAGGCCAGAGCCATCCCAGTGAAGTAATTGGAGAAAAAGAGGCCTAAATGATTCAGCGTACGTCACACAAAAAGGCTAGACCAAAGCCATGAGAATCAGGCTCCTTATCTAGCCTCCAGAAATATAAGCCCTAGTCACCGAAGCCTGGAAAACACTTCCAAGGAGTATAGTTTACACTTGGGCAGCAGAGGATAGCTTCCTACCATCAAATCCTCTGGCCAGGGCTTTAGCACCCATTAGTGCAAAGGGCCTCACTGGATCTTCATATGGCCAAGAGCCATAGTTAGAGAAGCATATTTCAGCTGCACGTTATTTTTAGCATTCAGATGTGCATTCACATAACAAAATGAGGAAACTATTTCAAAAAGGTATTCTGGAAAACCCCTAGGATTCCTGGGAAGTTTAGCTACTGCATCCCAATAGGAAGGTCAGTGACGGCAAGCAAGGTTTTCCCTGAATGACAGCCTGTCCACTGTTACTGATCTTTCTGTGTCATTCACAGGGATACTGCTGAGTGTGTTGTCTGGCACCACAGCCCTCACGCTGGAATGGAGTGGGCAAAAAGCAGATCATCAGATGCTGTGGATTTCAGCTCGCAGAAGCTCCTGCCAGCATGGCCAGTGGTCAAAAGTGTTGAGAGTTGAAGTCCCAAACCTCTGGGAATCTTACTTTCAGCCCACGCCTGCTTGAGAACATTTCCCCAAATCCTCTGCAACAAGCAGAGATGCCTGGGCAGAAAAATCAATAGAAAATTCCCCAAGGAAAGGATGCTAGAAACCCACTGCCCACTGTCTACAGTATTCTTCAGAGATAATTAACCAACCTAAACTTGAGACACACTTTAAAAGTTTTGGAATATGAATAAAAACCATGAGATCTGGAGATGAAGAGTGCACAAGAGTTTTTCCAGATCAAATTTGGATTATTTTCTACATCTTGCTATTATAGTTATGCAACAATGGCTACCAGTTATCACTACTATTTAACAATGCACTACCTACACACAACGAGAACAAACTCAAAAGAACATTTTAATCGTTCAAAGCGTTTACAATGTAACCATGAATGAACCCCAACACCCTTTGTAATAGTGGATTGAACAAAGCTGTAGCTCTTGCTCACAGGAAATGATTCAGAAGACCCAAGAAGGGCATCACTACAAACAGAGGTGGAAAAGTAACTACCACAAGAAAAGGAACTGCAGGCATCTGGGACAGGGAATGTGGAGCCTTCCATGAGTTCTTGCATTACAACTTCCATCAACCCCAGCCAGAAAAGTCAATGGGGAGGGATGATGAGATCTGTAGTCCAACAAGTTTTGGAGATTCATACATCCCTCCTCCCCACCTTAAGGAAACCGAACAATGTTGAGGGGCAGGGTGGAGAAAGAAAAAATTCTTGGAAAAGGCATGTAAAAATAGACAAGATACTCAAGAGATTACAAGAGCAAGAAATACCTTTTAAAATGAAAACAAAGAAGCATAGATTTTGAAGGGGTTTCCACAATCATCTAGAGTAGACCAACCCTTGCTAATTCTGGACTCTAATGAGAGCCTGATTTCCATCTAAAAATGTATTAGGACAATGTACAGCCCAATGTCTTCCCATTTCCTGACTCATCCATTTAAGGCAGGGGTGGGCCCTTCATGCACGTGTGGCCCACTCTGTGTTTTGACCAAAAACTCCCATCATCATTGCCTATGCTGACTGTGCCCTATGAGAGTTGCAAACCAACAACATCTGGAAGGCCACCAATTGTCCACTGCTTTGAGAAAAAAGCAGAAAAGCTTGCCTATAATGAAAGCATCTCATGACTAGAGAGGAACCAGATCAGTCAAGGCTGCCATTGTTGATGTGCTGGATAGAGTGCTGAACACAGACGTGGCTTCCAGTCTGTGCTTAGCCATGAAACTCACTTGTCAGTACTGCTCAGCCTAATCTATACTACTGTGAGGCTAACATGAGGTACACCATAGATCAGGGGTCCCCATCATAGACCTCCAATGATAACTGCAAAGATTTCTACCCCTTGGCACCGTTCAAACATTTATTTTTTAATAAAGAACTTGAAAAAACATTAGGGCACCAGGTTCAGCTTCCTGTTCCTGAACTTATCACCAATCAGTAAAGAAAAATAAAGCATTGCTTCTGTCCCCACAGACCCTTCCCCTTTGTGCACTCTTGCTCTCTCCTCCCAGCCTCTGCCCTTGCGATGTCTCTCCAACCGACCCCTTTCCTTGTGTTTCCTCTTTTCCCCATCCATAGCCACCTTCTTTCTCCCCCTTCTATTCCCTAGCCTTCCTTTGTCTCTTCCACTTGCCTTTTTAACTTGCTGTTTCATTCCGCTGCCAACTTCTAGTTTCATTATTTCTCTCCCTCACTTCTTTATCTCATGGTTTCTCCTCACTTCCAATCTCTAGACTCACCATTTCTCTTTCAACTAGCCAGGCTCCAACAGCTGCCGTTGTAGAACTACCCACATTTGGTGATGGCATCCACAAAAGTTTCTCAAATTCCCAAATATGCAAAAGAGTTGGGGGCCCCTGCCATATATGATACTCTGGGATAGGTGAGGTCATAAAGATAAGGAAAATCGCTTTACCACTATGCAAATCACAATGTGACTATAACTGTGCCCATGTGAGGCAATGTTACCCCACAGAGTAGCAGTCAAATCAAGAAGAGAATTTGGAATTAAGCCAGCCTGGCTATCAAAGTTACCAGTACACCTTGTCTGATATAACTATTTGAGTCCTTCATAGCCCAAAGTAAAAAGAAAGAACCAACCTGTGTAACTTTTCTTTGCATGGGTTGCCTAGCTACAGTTTTTACTCACCACAAGCAACCAGTCAACAGCCTATTTACAAGCCTAACTCTAATTGCACATAAAGAATTGTTTTTTGGACAAGTGCTCCTGCTAATGACTAACCCCAAGGAGGTCTTTTGTGGAACAAAAAGGAACAACAGCCTGAATGCCATGGAGTTCTGTCACGGAGCAAGATGGCAGCAGTCTGAGGAAGTAAGCTTGGATCCAGAGGCAGGAGGACCCCACTAGACAATTTCCAGGTAGTTATCTCAATAAGACCAGAGGAAAAGATGATGTTCCCCATTTTCCTCCAAGCTAGCAGATTAAGGGACGAAGCTAGCCTTATGTCATGACAAAAGGGAAACCAGATGGGCAAGGAAGGAGGAATCAGTTTTCAACTTCAATAAAACATTCACATGCTGTTGTTTTTCAATCAGCACAACTTGGAGAATCTAGAACTTGGTTCATTTCAGTGCTCTTCCTGAAGGCAAGTCAATGATGCCTTATGTCCATCAGCTTTACCTCTTGCACATTTACAGAGGTGTACTTTCATTTCTGATTCCCCAAAAAAACAGCATATGCTTAGATTAGGGGTGTATTAATTTTGTTAAATCTCTTTCATCTGTGTTTTACAGACTGTTAGCTACATTTTGTTTTGTAATCCAGTTCCACTTACACTAATGAGCAACAGCACTAATGGAAGCTGCCTTCCATAAAGTTAAAAAACAATCCACACATCTGCAGAATCTACATGATTCAGAAAAAGCCAGTCCACTGCAGGTCAAATGTTAGAAATCCAACCTTGTTTTAATCTGTTGTGGATTCTTCAGCATCCCTACCTCAGGTGCATAGCAAACTGGAGAGAGTTATGCTGGAAAATCCGCTTAAGTCAGGCAGCATTCCTCAAATTTTCCTTTAGGGGGTGCTCACTTAAAAGATCCAAAGCATACCTGGGTGCCATTTCCAACTAAAAGCTTACATAAACATCAATCTACACCAGCAGCATAACAGAGACATAATTACAGACATCCAGGTCTGTATTCAGTTGGCTCTCCTCATAGGTATCTTGACTTCCCTATCTCTGGAATCCTATGCACTACCACATCTTTTGGTGAAATCCATTCATCTGGGTCTAAGAATGGGACCCCCTTGCTATGCTGGCATCTCAGAAAGATCACCAAGGTAACAAAGTTGTTGCTGACTCAAGAGAACCAAGACAGAGACATGCCCATGCTTTCCGCCACAATCTTCCGCCAAGCCCAAGCCACAGGCAACGTAAGGTGCATCCTTTTCACATGCAACAAGGTGTTGTACAATGAACAAAAGTGTGAAAGAGAGACTGGGGAGATGTAGAAAGATGGTGACAATGGACAGATGGATAGAAGGGTGTGTGTGGAAACTAGCATATAGACAAAGGCCTCTTCTCTATGGGAAGAAAATGGAGCACAAATTTTAGGAATGGTCACAGGTGAATGAATGAATGAATGGAAAGGTTTCTCTACAGACATAACTATGGGTGTGGAAAGGTTTCTTCACTCTCACCCACTTCCTGATAGAATCAAGGAATTTGCCACTGATTAATTTTAGAATCAGAAACATCCTTTCTTCATAGAATATTTTTTGGCCATGGGTATCAACCTTGCAGCACTATCGAATTGGAAAGGCCCAAGATCGCATGCAAAATGGAGCACAGTAAAGTCATCTGCAGAACTGTTCAGGGGCAGTGGGGGAGCACCAAAGAACTTGAGAAGGAGCCTCTGTAGCTTTTGATCAGAACCACATTCCTGCAATAGCCCAGAGCTCTGGAGAACAGGCCCAAGAGCTCTTTCACCCTATCCAGTTCACAGCCATTCACCACTACATGTTTAGCCCAACGGCTGGAGCTCCCCCTCCAGATGCTGGAAGCTCCCAGAGAAGTTCATTATGGGCAGTCACATTTTCTTCCACAACTGAATCTAACAAAGTTATTCACCAACACACCAGCCCTACAACCTTCACCAGCTCAGGCTTTTGTGTCTCCCCTGATGCAATATGGACTCAAAGGAGTAGAAAGAAAGGACACAAGGTAGAAGAGCAACATGCCTCTCCCTCTGCATGCAGAAAGCCAGCCCCACATATCTGCCCCAGCCTGCACCCTCTTGTGGTTCACAGGCCAAGAAGCAACAGCTATGCCAATCACTGAGAACAGCCAGGATTCCAGTACCTCCCCACTTCCATAGGTCCCAAGGGAAGTAACACTCATTTACAGGCACACCCCAGCATTAGGGAGAGATATAATTCAAAGCCCTGAGGGAGGCCACACTGGGCAGAGAGAGAGAAGCCAAGGCAACCACTGAGGGCCAGCAAGGTCCAAAAATTGTCCTAGCTAAAGCTTACCCAGATGAGAAATTGTCCCCCCACCCCATTCATGCATATATGGGCACACATAGAGTTGTCCTTATATGCACTCTGTTCTTTCACACACTCACAGCCACTGTCCCTTGCCACTTGTGCACAAGTCACACCACTCCATCACACCGTCGCTCAGGCATTCAGAATCACTGCCTCACACACATGTGGCCAATCCTTCGCAAATGTTTGTCCACTCAGAACCACGCAGTCTCTCTCCCCGTCCCTCTCACAGCTCTCCTCACACCCACCCAATCTCTGCAATGCCACACAAAAGTGAAAAAACCCTCAAAAGGCCTTCAAAAGTCAAAAGAAATAAGAGTCAACAGATTTCCCCCAAAAGCCGGCACAGTGTCGAAGAAAGGAAATACAGATGCCAAACCACAAATCTGACCTCCCGCCTCATGTCAAGGCCCAGCAAATTGCCCACTTACCTGTTTGCTTGACAGCCGAGGTGCAGGGACACAGATAGATACCTGGAGTCAGGGGAACTTTCCACGTCCCGTCTCTCCCTGCTGTTCTTGAGCGAGTACAAGCCTCGCTCTCGCTGAGAATCACACTCACTCTCTCTCTCTCTTTTTAACGTTCACTAAGAAATCATTATACTCGGCTATTCATAACCCCAGCAGATCATGTGACACAGCCCTGAAAATATACAGCACATTTTTTCAAAAACCACAGAATGACTTCAGGCGAAGACACGGAAAATATTTTCTCTCTCCTCCTCCTCTTGCTTTTGCTGCTGCTGCCGCTCCCCCCTGTGTCCAGGCGTCTGTCAGATTGTCAAAAGGACTTGACATCAGGACTACTCCAGTGCCATACAGCTGAGTGGTTATGTTCACTAAGTGAGGGAGAAAGGATGCGTCATAAGCCTGCTCCTCACCTACACAAAAACACACATGTGCATGCATGTGCGCAAACAAAAAACAGAAACACAAGATGTTTTCTTAGGCTGGAAAAAAAAGAGCCAGGAAGGTGAGACCAATCCAAAGATTAACTCATTCTCTGCTGCTGCACCACCCCCATGTATGTTTCATCCACTGGAGAGCATCCAGAGCGTTTCAACATTTCTCTTTCACCACCTGAGAGGCAATCTTTACAGACTCTTGCCCAGGTGCATTTGTGTGCCACATCAGTGTTCAAATGGTGCTGCTGGAAAACCTGTTCTGAGAATGATCGTTAGATGTTGCCTGGGAGAAGATCAGCAGCGGTGAGCAGGCTTACTTGAGGACTGCTAGCCACCTGCCATTAATTCCCCCTACTGCTGCCACTTGGCTATGTGGAGCTGCTTAGGAGTGTCAGGGGCGTTTTATGATGCATGGTCACTTCACATGAGTTGATGGTGGAGCACGAGAGGTCTGGCCAGTGACCTGGGATAATGGGGCATGCACTGTGGAATATATCCTGGAGTCCTCTGCAAAGCACAGGGATTCCATGACAGCTCTTGAGTGGCTCCTGGTTAGCCAGGCCAATGTGGAAATTGTTAGGAATGCAGGAAACTGCCTTGCAACAAATGAGGGAAGCGGGTCCACCCAGCTCAGTACTGCCTATACTGATTGGCAGCAACTCTCCAAGTTTCATGCAAGGGGCTTTTCCAGCCCCATCTGGACACCTTCGACATGCAAAGCAGGGGCTCTGGTTTTGTAGAGGAAAGTTTGGCAACTACTGTATTGCATCAGTCCTGCAAGCCAAAGGCCAAGCGATCCGAGAGTACGTCCATCAGAACCATTCGCCATGGATATTGTGGCAGTCATACGACAGTGCACTTTGCCAGTGGTCACCGATGCCACACAGCAACTCTTCCCAGCGAGCTTTGCTTCTGTGTCTCACTCATGCCAACGAGCCCAGACAAAGCCTTGACCGAGCTACTTGAAAGCTCAGTTTGGGCCGCATCCTAATCATACCAGCTAGAGTTTGAAGAGCCACCTTCCTTCCTTTAATCTATTCCCTGCCTTTCCTTCGAAACATTGCACTCAAAGTGGCTTACAAGGATCACTAAAAATAGTATAAAACTATAACGCACATTAAAATACCACAGTGCTGTTGCAATTATGGAATAAAAACAGCAGCCAACCCACAGATCCACCTACAGGCCAAAGGTCTCCTTGAATAAAGTGGTCTTTGCCTGATGTTGGACGGAGGGAGGAAGTGAACCTCGGCTTGCTTGGGAGGGACTTACATCGCCTGAGAAGACTGTCTCTTCACTCACTCCCAAACCGGCCTCCAATAGTGGCAGTTTTGAAAGAAGGCCACTCCAGACACCCTTAAGGGCCAAGCAAGCTCATATGGAAGAAGGTGGTCTTTTGGACAGCCTGGTCCCAAGCCAGGATTGTGAAAACTACCCAATTTGCTCTAGCAAGAAAGCATGTGATCCTCTTCATAAATGACATGACCCTCAGTCAAAATGGGATCAGACTGACTTTCCATACCTTATACCTTCCAGATGCTTTGCAATTCAGCTGCCACCAGCCACATTCTACATGGCCAACGGTCAGGGATGCTGGAGTCACAAGGCACCAAGGAAGGCTGGAATAAGGTAAGTGTCGCTAACCTTGAGCAAAGATGTCCTACCTTCCCTACCACAGCCACCTCAAAAGCACTGTTTCACCATTTCACTTCTGTAAAAGAATTCTACTTTTCATAAGGAGAAGTGTGTCACTACAACTAACCCATAGAGGTTTAAAAACAAAATTTCAGAATGCTTTACAGTGGCACTGTCCCCCATACCCCCCTAACATGAACACATACCAGCACAACTCTGTGAGAAGGGGTCAGGGAATTTAGGATTTGAACCCTCTATCTCAATGATCTGTGTAGGAGAGTGATGGGAAGTGGAGAGCAAAGCCCTCCTTAGGTGATATAGCTGGACTGCAAAACATGCAACCTCAAGCATGATCTGATGGGCTTGAGCAATCCTGGCTGAACTGGTTGCTCCCCCCCCCACCCCCCCGAATAAATGCTGCAGGCTTATCAGCTAGAAGACGGCCTGTTCCAACATGAAGGCTCTTGTGTCTTGCTGCTCGTCTGTTCTCTGTGCAATGCCCTTACTGTTCCTAGACTCTCTGGTCTTTACTTCCCAGAGATTCCTATCTAGCTTTAGTATCTAAGTGTGGCTACTGGTTGTCCCTGTTATGATATCAGCACTGGGCCTATGATTGCCTGACCTGGTCGCTTCAGAAGGCTGCTAGACTCACTACTGGATCTGTCAGAGTCAATGTATGGTACCATTCTATGCACTGATTTGTAGCACTTCCTTCCTAGCCTTCACTTTGTCAAAGCCTGCTCATACTGGCTGATGCTATTCTTATGCCACATATGGTGACTTCTAGCAGGCTGGCTATCTAAAATTATTTCTAGGCTACCTTTAAGCATGGCATCCTCTCTAGGCAGCATATAAAATAAAAAGCATTTGAAATGCAGGCCAAAAAATCATAAATAAATATAGTAAATAAAATCAATTAAAAAAGCAATTGTCACTTAAAGTCCAACAGCCCAGACGGGCCAGTAAAAACAAGTGAGTCTTTAGGGCTTTTTTTGAAAAGGTGCAAAGAAGGAGCCTAATGAATCCCTAAAGGTAGTTGATTCCAGAGGTTCAGGGCCACCACTGAAAAGGCCCTTACCCTTGTACCAGCTGCTTAACTACCCTTGGCAGCCAGAGAGAGAGAAGAGTTGCTACTGATGACTTGGATTCTTTCAGTGACCTAAAGTCTACCTCAGAGGCAGGAAACGTCACATCCAATTAAAGATCTACTAGCATTAAATCCAGTTAAAGAGCTACTACTTTCTGCATCTCTTTGAGCCTGTGTAGCCATCTAATACTGCCATAACGGAATTGTTTGGAAACATTTGCAGCTTCACATAAACAATTCTGCCTTCTCCACATTGGGCAGCAAGCTGGCATTCTCAGTTTGCCATGCTCTCACAGCTGTTGGCATGTTTGTTGCATCCAAATACAATAAAGAATATACACACTTTTAAAACAATTTAACAGCTAAAATGGCCCCAGTACAAACGAAACATGTTGAAACAGCTGACAAAAATGTCCTATCATGCATTTAAGTACCATTAAGTGCTTGGGAGAAAAAGGCAGTCCTAATCTGGCACTGAAAAGATGACAGGATTTGAGCTAGGCATGCCTCAGCCAGGAGATCATTCCATCATCAGGGGGTCACCACTGCAAAGGTCCTCCACGTTGCTTCCACCCTCTAAGCTTCACTGGGAAGTGGCACTCCGAGGAGGATCTCAGATGCTGACCCTAGTGCCATGAGACTGATTATGGTTATTAGAGCACTTTGCAGTGAACTGATTGCAGTGAATGTTCTGCATTTACTCAAAATTCTAGTAATGAACCAGCTGGCTTTTTCCTGAAAATGCGAATAGTCCCCTGTATCTCACAGGGATAAAGAAAAGAGACCCTCCTGGATAAGTTCTGATGGGTTGCTGAGCATCTCTAAGATGGGAGTCCAACATGCTTACCATGCATCCTTGTCCCCATATGACTTTAACACAGCAGGATCAGAAAGATCCAACCATGACCGTAACAAGCACATGAAGCACGTCAGTCTGAGCTGTGACAAAACCATTAAGTTCAGGCCAAATTACTGTGAAAACAAAAATATGCTTTAGCTTCAACAGACTCTTTTCTCAGTGGGATGCCCAAGTAATCAGATGTTGTGGAACACAAGTCCTTTCCCTGGCCCAGAGACCACACTGAAGGGGCCCTCCATTCTTTATCACTGGGGGAGCAGATGGCTCATCCACTCTAGTCTGAGCCAAATCTGGCCCTCGTAGGTCCCAATAAAATTATACCGGCTTCCCCTGGCTCCCTGCCACCAAGAATCTGGTGCTTCCCAGCCTTCCCCCACTCCCAAATGCTGAAGGCTTGGTTACTGGCAGTAAAAGCTATTTTGGATCTCCTCCCTGACCTCTCCCTCCACTTTAAGCTCTATGGCAGGAGTGGGCAACCCGTGACACTCCCGGTGTTTTATCTTACAGCTCCTATGATCCCTCACCATTGGCTAAGATGGCTGTGAGATGGCTGTAAGATGACAATTGCAGGCTAAAATACCTGGAGAGCCACAAGCTGTACATCTTTGCTTTAGGCTTGTTAAAGACTATTTTATTCAGTTGTTTAAAGTTACATGTCTATAGTATCACCACCAGCTAACTGAAGATGACACAGAAGGGGTGCAGAACCTTTTTCAATCCAAGGACCTACTTCCATTTCAGAGAAGCTCTCAGGAGCCACGTTCCAGGGTGGACACAGGAAAATAGACACTACCCAAAATATTCCTTCTGTCAAAGTTTAGACCAAAACCTCCTCAGGGCAGGAATCTGTTATTTTTATGTTACCCACCCCTGTTATGGAGTAAGTTGAAGGGCTCCAGGGGCCTTTTTTGCCCCACAGGAGACTATACTGCTAATGCCATGCTGCCAAATTTGGTGGTGATGGTAAATAAAAAGGGATTTGCCCAATTCAGCAGCATGTGGTTATAAAGCAGTAAATGTGGCAAATTTCCCTAGTTTTAAAGTGAAATTTGTCTTTTTTTTTTTACTGGTCGGCAGCAGTAAACCACCAGTTGCTTGTGTGGGCATATGCACAAAAACAGAGCCCAGAAGCAGAAGAGTAGCTCAGCTCGATGGACACACTCTAAATATTAAGGAAGAAGGTGCTCCTGAGCACATGCTCAGCCCAGGAATTTGTGATCAGTACCACAGCCAAGTTCACAAGTCTGTCTACCAAAAGGAAAACCTCCTCCTATATTCCCCCCAAGTACTCCACAACCCTATTTTGTAGGCAAGGAGGCAGGGGTGAGGCAGGTGAGAAAAACTTTTTTGTTCTTCCTATTATGGGTAATTCCAAGTCAGAAATCCTTGCCAATCTCCTGCAAATCACTGAGAGATGATTTAGCTTCAGGCTAGCCCTGCTACATAAATCAAAAAGAAAAGAAGCACATGAATAACGAATCCTTGCACAAAATCCATGCATGTTTGAAACCTGTTAATTCTAACTAAAAAAAAACCTCATGAGTGGATTGCAATTGAGAGTTTCAGAGAGGGAATGAGAAGTGGTCTTCGGATGTCTTATTAGAGCCAACTGAGCACACACTTGTTTCAGGTCATATCTCCAACATCTCATTTCTCTTCTTCCAGCCCACTAGGAGAATCAACTTTTAGGGCCAGTGGCACTGGGAAGCAGCTCATTCAGCATTTTGGCGTAGGCCCCAAGACTCTGTCTAGAGTCACTAAGTAACTATCTGCCCATAGACAGAACCTCAAATCCAGACATATATGTACACATGCACAGTTTAAAACCAGCTGAATTGGCAGCTTCAGAGCAAGCTGCCTTCAATCTGCTCAATCCTCTTGGGGCAGCAGGGAGAGAGGGGCCAGTGTGCCTTTTTACTGGGTTCTTTTTACACCATAATCTCAAAGACACAGAGAAACCACATAGCAGGCAGAAAAAGAAGGCATCGTCCACTCAGCTTCAGGTCCTTCCTTTTCCAGAACGGGGCACTGATCTTTGGCAAAAGGGAGAAGCTGGTGTGGGACAGGCTTGGAGGAGGCTGGAGCAGCTGATGTTTTCACAGCAGAAGAGTGCCAGCAAAATCTTCAGGCACTGCTCTGCACCCCTGATTCCCTCCCCTCTCCTCCCTTCCCCTCTCCTCCAACCAGCCAAGGGAAGTGTGGGGCCGGGCCGGGCTCAGCTGGCGTCACTGATGCCTAATCCATTCAAGATGGGGAAGGCACAGCACATAAGCAGCACACATGTAGTCACTCAGAGAGTCACACCCAATCTCTCTCTCTCTCTCTCTCTCTCACACACACACACATCCAGCACATGCGTGCTACACAATCACACAAAAACCCTGAAATACTTCCATATAAACACAATCCCATGAAAACGTACCCAGCACATGCCCACACACTCTCTCACACACAGTTCCTCTGCTTTTCTCAGAGCCATACCGAAGTCTTCTCAGACAAAATAAACAGCTGCCCCAAAAGCCAGTGTAGACGGCACCATGTTAGGGAAAGCTGAACCAGGTTTTGGGGGTTCAGCCAGGTTCGAATTTCAACTCAGCCGTTAGTTCAGCCAGGGAGCCTGTCTCTCAGTCAGACCTTACTATGAGGATAAAATAAGGGGGTGAAGCATCGGGGGCGCCTTGGAGGCAAGTCGGAATGCAAAGGAACGATATTGATTCACGTATACAAAGACTCCTGCCAGCAGAGTTGCCAGCCTCTTTTCCTGCTCCTGCTCCTGCGCCTTTCATAGCACAGAGGTTCACTGGACTGAACCTTTCCCGGCATGGAGGTAAGAGACCCATTTAATTTCTACTTAAAGCAGCTGTTGCTAATTGCTCAGCAGCAAGCCAGCAAAAAGGCTGGTGATCCCATAAATCTAAGAAAACACTCTCTTAGAAGAGAACAATTTACCAAGACCACAAGAATGCTTCTGTAGCAAGAGACGGAATTTGAACCCAGGCCACCCAGTCCTAGGTCAGCTTTTGCTGTGCTGGACCCGACTTGCTCTCACAGCTCCTTTTGCAGCGCAGGCAGCAGCCTGCACTCAAGCCCCCTTTGCAGACTGCACCACTGAGCAGGCAGGCAGCGCTTTGAAATAGCAGACGCCACCGTCATGACAGGACAGGACAGGACACGGCAAGCTGTTTGTAAGACATGGTACAGAACAACTGTGACATGTTGTGCACACTGGCACAAGTTTCTCCTTTTTGACACAGTATGGAAAAACCAAGGGGTGATGAGTCGTGCTGGAAATGAACACCTTTGCATTTTTGTCTCAAAAATGCACAGCTCTGCCCCTGCCCTTATGCTTCCATGCAAGTTTTGAGATATCACTGCCTCCAACCTCCTCTCCTCTAGCCCAAGCTCCCTCTGCTGCCCACAGGCTTCCTGCTCCTACAGATAAACCCCACCCTTTCTCCCTCGCTACCCCTTATGCCTGGAACTGCCTGCAAGATGCCTCATGTCTGACTCCTTTCAGCTCGGTCCTCCAAAGCCACTCTTCCCACACAGCTTCTGGCACAACCCTTAGTCCCCATGGACACCTTAGACTTGGGGACCTCAAAGGAATCTTCTCCCCATCTGCCTCCCTGTGGTAAAGTGCAGACTGCATGCTCCTCCGAACAGGGACCAGTCCTGCTGTGTTTTGCAAAGCACCGTGTACACCGATGGCACAATATGAAGATGAGAACATTGCAATGCAGAGGTGGCTGATCCACAGAGCTCCCCACAGCGGCTCCGATGCCTCCTTCATTTCTCACTGCCAGGGATGTCCATCTTTGAAGAGACCTTTTAGCATGAATCCCACCTGAATGAGACTTCCTTGTACTTTCCCCCTGTCCAGACAGGGAAGGTGTAGTGCCTACTTCATCTGGGCAAGGGAAGGAGAGCGTCTTCGAAAATTCAGCTTTTGTGTATCTTAATAAAAAAGAAGATATGAACGGGGGTGGGCGGCCCTGCCCACTCCGTCCCTCCCAGAGTGCAGCCCTCAACAGATTTCCCGCAAGGGAATGCAGCCCTCCGTGGTATTTTCCACTCCAGCTGTAAGACATGCACTGGGGCCTCATATAAAGATCCCGAGAGCTTGTATTCCAGGAGAGATAGCAAATTGTAACTAGGATGGAGTGATAAGGGCACCATCTGGATGGATTACAAAACAAACATCAATCACACAATATACTGACCGGTAAAAATGTTAAATTGCATTTTCTTGCTCAGAGGCTCAGTGAGGGCAGCAAGCTAGGAGAATGGCATTGCTCCCATTTCTCTCTGGCCCTGTTCACATAGCCTGACACAGCAAAGCACGTTCAGTCAGCATGTCCAATCAGACCCATCTGCCAGTTTCTGTCTCCTTGCTCCAGGACAGGAAATCATGAAAGTGACCTACCTCACAGGGGTGTAACAATAAAAGATATATTCAGAATGGCAAGGCATTTCTGCAGATCTGCTGAAATATGCATTCCGCCCCCCCCCCTTCCCATAGGCATGCAGGCTGTGCTAGATATGTGGCACACCCCTCCGCACATGCTGAGCAAGCACACATTCTTCCTCATACCCGTGCGGAGTCCTTCACTGGGTACACCCACACCCTGCTCTGGCTGGCAGCATGCCATATGCCAAGCTTATTCCTTTCCCCTACACTCCTGACCCCATCCCCACCACACGATTACTTCCTTTTTTAATTTTTTGCTCCCCAATCACACAAGCAGACTTCCCATGGACAGAGAATGATTCATCCTGCAAATGCAAATGGAAAGACCCCCCCACCAACACACACACACACACACACTCACCACCTGGCTTAATTTGAGCCAAGGTTCAAAACTCATTTCCAGTGCCAGGTCTCAGCCTGCAAAGCAACTCCAAAGACATACAGAGTGCTTTCTCCTCACTAGTGAGTGACCAGAACAGGCAGGTTTGCTTGAGCTTTTGAAATTGTTACTTATCACCACAAAGAAAGACAGACGGACATAATAACCTAGGCATCACTTTTTATAATGGAAATATAGCTTCATTGAGGTCTTATTCTGTTCTAATGGAAAGGGGGATTCATTCATCTGAAAATTTCACATGCACCCTTTCTAATCTCTGGGATGGGTAGAGAGTGAGGATTTACTTCAGCCAGGGACTTTGGTATAGAATAATCTGGTACAGAAATCATTGGAGTGTTTGTCTCTGAAGAAGAGGACACATACTTCTATCAAACTTGGAACTCTTTTTATCATTGGCTAGAGAAATGGGACTATGCATAGATTTGAATATATTTACAGATTGCTATTAAAAAAATGGGGGCCTGACCCAGCAGGTCTGATGTGTCTGATGACTGATGTTTTTTAGTTTCTTTTTTAGTTTGTAGAAAATAATAATTATTATTATTCAAAAAAAGAGAAAGAAATCATTGGACTGCAGCCCCACTGATGCAAAGTACCTGCAGAATGCCTCTATGGGATAAGATCTAATACATTTAGGGCAGAAAAGAGATAAAACAATAACCTGTTCCTTGTGACAAGAACAACAAAAAGCAACCAACCCTTGGTAAAGAGAAACCAACTCAAAATGGACTGAGTAAATCTTAAAAATCAATTTTCATTTTCTAAAGCAGCTTTGCATGTTTTCCTCCAGCATTTCTCTAATCACATAGGCCTGCTGGAATCACCAACTGCATTTGGTCCCAGTAGGTGTACAGGGCACATGTGGATTCCAATCCTGATGCCTCATGGACCTGTGGTGGTCCCATTTTGAACAGGATGAGGGTTGGGGCGAAGACCTCTGACTGTGGCATACATATATTCTTCTTCCTTCCCTTGGTTCAGTACCTAGCAGTTTTTCTAGACAGGCCTGCTTCAGCTTCCTTGTGAAAGACAGAGTTGTGTGGGGTCTGTGTATGCATGTCCAACACTAGAGTCTTTCCCTCTCTGCCACATCCCTTTCTTATGAGGAAAGGGTTAAGGGCAAGAGACAGCTATACAATGGGAGCCCACATGAAGCCCACCAGGACAAGTTGCGATCAACATGGGTTCCTTCTCCACTATGCAGCAGTGCCTGGGGGGAATATGCCGCTGGAACAAAAAAGGCATTCATGGTGTAAATCATCCGCCTGACAGGAGGACGCCTGCCAGGCTCCTGACCAAGTCTGATCTCGACCCCAAACTTTTTCCTAATATGCAGAATGTGCTCTGGGGAGCCTAACAGACTCAGGTACTGGGTCCCCAGGAACAAGCTTCTTGGTGAGGGCCACCCCTGAGGAGTGGCCATGGATTAGAGGAACAGTGTCTCAGCCATGGTTGTCTCCCTCTAGTCACGAAACACCAGTGTCCCCCAAAGTTCCTCTCCCTGCTTTTCCAACCTCACCACTTCAGCTTGCGGTATTTAAAAGAATGGACTGACATTATAGGAAGGCCATAGGCATCTTTCCCTCCCCTCACTTCCCTCAAATGCCATGAAATGTGAACAAAGACATGTAGCTACAAATGCACAAGACTAGGTGATCGATTACACTACTCTGATGCACGCCCACCATAGGTTTAAATGCATGTCCTCTTCTTCTGCCTAAAAAAGCATAAGAAAAGCCACGCTGGATCAGACTGAGGGTCCGTCTAGTCTGGCATTCTGTTACCACAGTAGCAAATCGGCTGCCCACAGGACCTCACAAGCAGCATGACTACAACAGCACCCACCTGCCCAAGTTCCTCATTAGTGGGTGCACACAGGCATACTGCCCCTGCTATTGGAGGGAGCATTCGGTCGTCAAGACTAGTAGCCACTGATAGCTTTCTCCTCCATTAATTCATCCAATCCCCTTTTAAAGCCAACCGAATTGGTGACCCATCCATTGGTCATATGGAAGCGACTGCCTTCTGTCTGTCTAAATCTCCCACCACTCAGCTTCATGGGATAACCCCAGGTTCTAGTAATAGACATTTCTCTCCCTCTTCACTTTCTTCACACGATGCATCATTCTGTACACCTCTATGATATCTTTCTAAACAATCCCAACTATTGTAACTTTTCCTTCTAGGGAAGTTGCTCCACCACCTTGATCATTACAGTTGCACTTTTCCCAACTCTACAATATGCTTTTTAAGATGCAGTGACCAGAACTATACACATTACTCTGAGTGCAGTCACACCATAGAGTTGTATAAGGTCAGTACGCTATTGGAAGTTTTATTTTCAATTCCTTTCCTATTTATGCCTGACATGGAGTTTGCCTTTTTCACAGAAGCTTTACACTGGGTTGACTTTTTCACCAAGTTGTCTACCACGACCACAAGATCACTTTTTTGGTCAGATCCCACTAGGCTATACTCAAAGCAGGGATTTTTTAAAAAAAGTACATCACACTTAAAATCACAGAATCATACAATATTGAAGTTGGAAGGGGCCTACAAGGTCATTGAATCCAACCCCCCTGCTCAGTGCATACTGAACTGCATTTGCCATTTTGATGCCCATTTGCCCAAATTAGATCTCCTTGGAGTCCCTCACAACCCTTTTTGTGTTAACTTCTCTAAATCGTTTGGCTACTTCACTGCCTACTCCTAATTGTCCTTAAGGTGTTCACTCTAGCAAGTGCTACTAATTGTGGGCACAGGATACTTGTGGTCCTTTCAGTGTTTTGGCCTGCAACTTCCATTAGCCCTAGTCAGCAGTGTCAATGGTGAGGGATGACGGAAGTTGTGGCACTCCAGCTATTTTGGCCTACAAGCTGCCCATCCCTATACAAATGGAAACAAATATTTCTTGTAAAAGTCAAGGGTTGACATTAAGAAGATCCATAACTCACAAACAGGTGGGAAGGGCCATTTCAGATATCTTACAGTGCAAATCTGGGCTTGCCATCAAGTGTACAGTTGCCAGAAGCTGTGGCCAATCCGTACTTCCCACTGAACATGCTGTCTGCGCTATACGTGTGCTACAGATTTACATATTGCATGTTTGAACTACATCTCAAATGCTTTAAGTGCAAAGTGACCCTGGTATACATAGAAACGAATCTGCCCCAAGGCCCCTAAGACATATACTTGGCATCTAGTATTATTGCAAAGGGAAGGGAGAGTGGCCTAGCTCAGGGACAGAGCCTATGCTTGCCTGCAAAGGGCCCAGGTTCAATCCTCGGAACCTCTAGCTAAAAGCATCAGGTGACAGGGGCTATAAAGCTCTGGAGAGCCTCTGCCAGAATAAACAATAGTAGACTGGTTTGGCCAGTGGCCTGACCTGGGAGAAGGCAACTTCCTATATCCTAGTTTAAGGCTGACTGCTACTAGGTTTATTTATTAAGAATATTTATATGCCATCCTATCGCAAAAGCCATGTGGTCAGTATATTTGGTCATAATGATCATGTGGTCAGTATATTTGGTCATACTGATCATGTGGTCAGTATGGTTTCCCATGTGGTCAGTATAAATATACCTAGCTCAGGTGCAATAACTATGCAGATTATTATTCCATGCAATTGTGATGCACTACTTCTTCATTATGTACTTAATTCCAAGCTGCAGTGATTGAATTGGTCCAAATCCTAACAAGAATATACCAACAAATATGGAAAACATAACAATGGCTCACAGACTGGAAATGTTCAATATACATTCCTATCCCCAAGAAAGGCGATGCAAAAGAATGCAGCAACCATAGGGCCAGTGCATTAAATCTCCCACACAAACGAAGTTATGCTCAAGGTGTTACAACAAAGAATATTACTGTATATGGAACAAGAAATGCTTGGATTCTGAAAAGGAAGAGGCACTAGGATCATACTGCAAATATACATTGGCTATTACAGCACTCCAAAAAATTTCAGAAGAAAATCAGACTATGCTTTAGAAGTCTGAAAGTCTTCTAGTCACAAGAAGCTATAGATGGTACTGAAAAAAAAGGACTTTCTTGATGCGTAACCTGTATCATGGACAAGAAGCTATACTTAGGACAGAATATGGAGAAAAGGAATGGTTTCCTAAAGGGAAAGGTGTCAGACAAAGGTATATTTTACCTCCCTTTCTGTTCAATAGTAGGTGGAACATATTATAAGGAAAACTGAATTAAGATCAGAAGGAGTGAAAATTGGCAGAAGACACATCAACAATTTAAGACATGCAGATAGTAGCTTACTGGCAGAAAGCAGCAATGACTTTAAAAGACTCCCGAGGAAGTGCAAAACCAGGACTGCAGCTGAACATTAAAAAACAAAAATCATGACTACAGAAAATTTATAAGACTTTACTGTCAACAATGAAAAAACTGCGTATCTTGGCTCAGTCATCAATTCAAATGGAGACTGAAGCCAAGAAATATGACAAACATTTGGAAAGGCAGCAATGAAGAAACTTGAAAAGATGATCACAAGGATGTTTCATTGGAGACCAAGGCCAATATAACCCACAATAATGTATTACTAACCACTAGGTATGGTTGTGAAAGCTGGACAGTAAAGAAAGCTGACAGAAGGAATCTTGATGAGTTCGAAACATGGTTCTGTAGGAGAGCTTTATAAAATCCCTGCACAGACAGAATCTAGAACAAGTGGGTCCTAGATCAAATCAAGCTAGAATTTCCTCTGGAAGCAAACATGGCAAAACTGAAGCTGTCACATTTTAATCACATCATGTGAAAGCAAGATCCATTAGAGAAGACAATCAGAAAGTTGAAGGCAAAAGAAGAAAGGGAAGACCCTATATGAGATGAGCTGATTCCATAAAGGAAGCCACAGCCTTGAATTTACAGGAACTAATTAGGGCTGTCAAGGATGGGACATTTTGGAGGGCATCCATAGGGTACCCATACGTTGGAGAGGCTTGACAGCACATAGCAACAACAGCATACCAAATAACTTCTGCACGTAATCCATCCCAGTATATTGATTATATACTTAATCCCAATTCTCTGGGCAAACTGCAAATGCTAAAAAGAACAAAATTAATGCAAATTGTGAAAATAGCACAATACAACCATGTAAAACAATAAGATACAATACAAAACCACAGTCATTGAAAACTAAAAACTAACAGTGCCAGCTGCAGACTTTACAGCCATTGACAGACACCCTCAGTGAGCTCCCCCACTTCAGTGAGTCTATATTCTCTCCCCCTTTGTCAGCATCTCCTCTTTCTCCTCCTCCTCCTCATTGCCGACTTTTCTTGTTTGACAGGCTGAGAGCCAGTGAGTGATCAGGCTATGGCATCTGCTGCTGCTGCTGCTCCTCATCACTCTCTTTTTCTTGCTCCAGGTGAGAGGCGAGTGAGCAAGCAAGTTCAATGGTAGTGGAGGGGACACCCGGAGGCTCTTTTCAGTGGGTCCCTGCTGGAGTGTGTCTCCTCAGCAGGTACCAATCATGCCCATCCTTGACCCCAATCTTTATAACGCTCGGGGGACAATACGTGTTTATGAAGCTGGCAATTCCCTAGTGCTACATTTATAGCAACTGTTAGCACGAGTTGAATTACTAATGCAATCTAGGCTATTTGCATAAATTTAACTTTTTTCTGCATTTTTTTGGTTAATTACAGCATGGAACAATGGCCAATAAGTTATGCAAGGCTCTAAATATAAGTGAGGGCAGTGAATGCTTCCCTATCTGGCTTTGCTATTATGATTACAGCAAAATAATAAGCAGAGTCAGTCAGGATAGTGACTTCGGTATCTACTTGCACAGTGAAACTGCAGAATATTGCCTTTCTGTTTTTAATTATGTACGCTGATTTTCACCTCATTTGGCTAGCACAGAGGGTAGGAAAGTCCCCTTTCTACATCCTTTTAAAACCAAGCTGCTACCATAAGAGGCACTTACATCTCCCAAAACAGAGTTCAAGGGACACAAGTGGTACACCTCAAGACTGCTCATCTTCTGACACATGAGGAAGTCCTTACAAGGGGCTCAGTGCGTTATTACTGGGGTTTGCCCTGTGCCTTCTTCACAACAATCCTATAAGGTAGGTTAAGCTACAGCAGGCCAAGCCACATGGTAAGATTCATGGTTGAGTGGAGATTTAAGTACAGTTTATCCACTGAATACACTATCATGGCTTTATTAAGAAGAGATCGAGGTTGTGTGGACTTCAAGACAGCCAGTGAAGTACAACGGTTAGAACCAAATTCCAGTGATAGGCAGAGCTAAGGCAAAAGGGACGGGCCAAATATACCACCATATTTTAGTTTACTGGCAGCAATCAACCCTCATAAGTGGCATTTCAACCTTTTAGAGTGAGGAAAAGGCTGCACAAAAGTTGAGAAAACAATTTGGCTGGGGAAAGAGAATGGAGCTGTAGGAATGGGGCATGCTGATCTGAGGAGCAAGAAGGCTCAGGTCCTGCACCCTTGAGTTAGGGGGTAAGCCCAGGTTCAGTATATGCCTTGGGCAAGTTGCTCTCTCACAGCTTAACCTACCACACATAGTTGTTGCAAGACTCATTAAGCCATGGCTCTTACCTCCCTGGATGATAAATAAACGTGATAAATAAATGAACCAGCCATTCCACCTACTTTTCAGGACAAATGAGGAAATACTGGAACGAGTTCAAAGAAAGGCTGCAAAAATGACAGACAGACTAAGGAAAAACTTGGTAAGGATGCAAGATGAAATGAACCTCATCCATTCAACATGTCAGGAGAGCTCTCCATCATGGGGTTAGTGGCTGCTCCCATGTGGGAAAAAAAACCTTCCAAAAGCAGGAGGGCTCCTCTGCCTGGATGGGAAGAGTGAGAAGGAGGACACACAAGCAATGTGGGGGGGTGGGCAAGGGGCACAGGAGTCCTTATTACTTTGTCTCCCTTTCCTTCTCCTGCCAATTGTTGGAAAGGAATTGGGCTGAGAGGAAGCTCCCTTGCACTGTAATCCCACACCTCGTGCAATCGCTTTGGTGGCAAAGCAGGCACTCAGCTTCCTGCACTGCCAAAGTGTTCACCAGGGATAAAGTGGGAAGTTACTGCACTTCTGCCCAAGCACTTCAACAACAAAGGGAAGCCTCCAACAGCACTCCACCCCTTGCAGTTGTTTCCCTGCCCCAGCCAGCCAAGGCTTCGCACCTGTAAGGGCCCTCTGCCACTAGGGCATCCAGGTGGCTTGAGAGATGGAATCCTGGGGGAGGGAAGGGGTCATTCTTGTCTGTAGTGGTGAGACCCTTTTCTAGTTTTCCCTTCCCACTTCAGCACCTGGTTGATCACCTTCAGACTCCACATGTCATTACTACTGCTTCAAAGTAAAGACAATTCCACTTCAGGGGGAAGATACTGTTTCCAAATGGAGAGCAGAGGGAGTACATCAACTTTTCTACTCTTCAAAAAACTGATGACAGAAAGATGGATGCCACATTAAAAGGGATAGCTAATTGCCAGTAATGATACAACTGTATACATGCCTACTCAGAAGTAAATGTCACTGAATTTAATGAGATGCTCTCAGCCCTCTATGTCAAGGAGCACACCTTAAATAATCTTTCCTATTTATTTATTTATCTATTTAGAATTTTTGTATGCCGTCCCATCGCATGAGCCTCGGGACGGCTTACATAAAATAAACATAATACAAATAATGCAAATAAAATCCAGATTCACCCTGGCTGCAAATTAAAACCTATAGATGATATTAAAAGTTGTTAAAATATTGTTTAAATAAAAAGGTCTTAGCCTGGCACCGAAAAACAAATAACAACGACCCCACATTGTGAATGACCCCACATTTGAAAATTTATATGCCGCTGAACAGCCCAACAGGACTCTTGTGAATGACCCCACACAATGTGATCAGTTTTGGGTTATTGCTGAACATGGGGGAGGGAGTGGGGAGCCTGTTCACATACAATGATAATTCAGGTGTTCACTTTTTTGAAAAAGGCCCAGGATGCTAGTCACCATAGCTTAAGTGCTCCCATCTTGCTCCCCCCCTCACAGGAAGTGGTTCAACAGCTAGGGCTGCTTCATTTCTGCATTATTTATCCTGACATCCAAACCCAGAACTCTGACCTGTGTCACCCATGACAAGCCAGATTCAGAACCTGGGAGAACCATTTAAACTGACCAATAACTGAGCACTTAAAAGTATCCAAATCAGGGCTCCTCGGTTGTTATGCCTTTTACAGGCTGTGGTATCAAACCACATTCTTGGTCTATACAAATTCTGGTTTGCTTGGAAGCCACAAGCCAGGAGCTCCAATTTGGAAAACATAGTAAGCTTTTGATTTCTGGTTAGCTTAGCTGCTCTGCTTTTGGGAGGAACCAAACAGGAGTGAACAGGTTGCAACTCATTCCGGACCCTCTGGAATTCTGTTGCATGAGAATGCAGCCACTGTCTCCAAATGAATTCCAACTGAAAACTTAGAAGTGAGCTCTTAATCAGGAGGATGAAGTTTTGGAATAATTTCCAAATGAGAGTCATGAGACAATAAACATTTGAGCTAGATAAATAATTTTATGATCAACTTTGTAACGGATTTGCTTTCAGTGAGTGGGTGGGAATGTGTTACCTATAGTGCTAATGACACATCCAGTGTTACTCTCCTGCAGGACTACATGGACTTACAACTAAGAATTACATACTAACTAAGGTAACCCACATTCTGAGACAAGAACAGCCAAAGTGTGCAATCTGTAGACATTTGGGGGAGTTTAACAAATCCATACACATTTGCTGCTTTGCATAATTTATTCTTCTCTCATGGGGAAAAAAGCTATGCAGGGCACTGAAGCCCTAATCTTTGACTGTTAGGAATCCTCACCAGCAGTTCTGAAATGTCATCAGTTCCTGTCCACATCCATAAGGGCTGGCTAAAGCTACTCGCTCTCAAAACATTCGCTCGCTCTCAAGAGGTTTACAACAATCAAACCTCTTTTTCCTAGGAAGAAAAAAAATCTAAGCCACCACATTCAGGGCCCAAGCCAACGGACTGTGCTTCTGCCACTCAGAAATCCCCAAGCCCAGGAGTTTCTAATATTCCTAAGCACTGCTGGGCTAAAGCAGACAGGGCCGGAGGAACAGCAGAGCAGTCTTTGGTGCCTCATCCTCCAATGTCCTGTGTTTTCACTAAGTGGACTTTTAAGTCTGTGTAGCAAGAGCAATTTGGACAGGGAGGGAAAAAGGCTGGAGGGGGCTTAGAATAACGAATACCTTGGCCTTTTCCATCTCCTCCCCTCCTCGCTTGCTGCAACACCCTCTTTCCTCCTCCTGCAAGGTCGCTTTTCTGACCTCAGAGAAGCAGCTGCTGCTCTTCTTTCTGCCCCAGCTGTGAGGAGGAGGGTTACCGTGCCAGATCTGTGGCTCCCCCTTGCAAAGAGTATCTCCTATGGCTCGTGGGATGCTCACCTCAGGAATGTAGGACTGGTGAGTCTTTTCTATTTTTCCAGAGAACTGTGGCACCCCCTCTTCTCTTGTGCTTCAGCTAGTTTGGGATCTGCTGCCAAGGAAATGGTGCGTGCATGCAGGTGCACGTGCACGCAGGGGTGTTTCCTGCCACAATATTCTGCTCATTATTCGACTGCTTCTGAAGGACTGGAGGGCAGTGAGTTACTGGACAATGCAGGATGGTACTGAAGTGACCCTTTCTAGTTAGTACATGAGATACCAGGTGGTAAGGACGCCCATTGCCAGTATGGAGTCCATTGCAAACACCAGACCTTGAACATGCAGGAGTGTTGCTAGGCACCAGTTACTAGGGGCATCAAAAGAGTCGGGGCCTGATGCTTCCATTGGCATCAACAGATCTTTTCTAAGATCAACTGCCACATGGAGGGGGATATTTTGGGAGCCACGGTGCACAGGGAAAGCAGGTTTGAACTTCTCCTCCCTAACAATGCTCCCCTGGAAATCCTCCTATCCACTGCTTTGCAGCGTAATTTAGGGGGAAAGCCCTCCCATTCACACCAGTGTAAAGGCATCTTCAAAACTCAACTGCATGCAGGCACAGTTGAGCATTTCTCTATATATCAGAGTGGATTTACCCTTCCCTCCCTTCCATTGACACCAGTGGACACGTACCATTCCAAGAAAAAAAGTGGAGTCCTGGGAAATTAATTCCAGACCGGGGCCCCATGGGGGACCGGTGACACTTCTAGAGTTCTTACACCTCTACTCAGTATCTCAGAATAATGAACAAAAGAGTTGAAAATTCAGGTCTTGCTAAGGTCTGATTGCACAAACCCATTTATTTCTAAGATTCAAAGGACGCCTTAGGCTGCTTCCAAGGATATATATTCTCTCCCTGTCCGTGTTCCCGCAGCACATACAGGCAGCATAACAAATATATTGTGGCTATGACTAGCACTCAAACAAACACACATAAAATTATTGCAGCAACATGCAATTAACCAACCATTCAAAAATATTTTTATCAGCTAAAAATTCTTCACCAATTAACATTTTTCAGAAACAGCTAATACATTTTAATGCCAGTAGTTATAAAACTGCAGATGGCAAGTACTATCTAGGAAGAGGGATTTGCCCTTCACATCACAAGGAGGGGAATGTGTCTTCTTTCCATTCTATGAGGAAAAAACAGCTGTTTATTGCAGAAAATGTGTGGCTCCAATTCCGTTTTAACCATGAAAATGGGGAACAGAAGGTGAGAGGTGTTTAACCCTTCCAGCATCCACTATGCTCTCCTGCATGGGGGGATGGATGTTTATGGTTGGGCAGATTCGCAAGACATATCTGGAGGGAAGGGATGATTTAAGCTCCCTCTTTCAGCCAAAACTCTACTGCGGTGATTCCCTGCAGTAACAATATTATAGAAGAAGAAGCTGGATTTCCTGGTTTTCCTCATAAGGTCATATTTGGAACTACTATTGCCATAATCACCCCTTCCTCCTTTAGGGGGCAAGATGCAGGCCCAAATCTGGCCCTGAAAGGTCCAGTTGCTGATAAAATAAACTGGGTCTATGTACCTGTGTTTATAACGTTGTTAATAGTTAATATGACATATAAAAAAGATAGCCACACTTCTACAATACACTTTTTGGAGGATTTTGTACAGGGCATCTTTGCATGTAAATGTTTTACATGTGCACAAGTCCCACTAATTGAACAATATTTACTCCTTTCTCCCAAATAATGAGTGTAAGACTGTGGCCTATATTAATTATATAAAAAGACAGGCCCAATGAACCTTGCTGGGTGCTCCCATGACTACACATAGTCCACTCTGAATCTAAACTGGTGCCCCAGTTAAGAAACCTTGTTATGCTCCTTGACTTGGGGTCACTACATACAGCCCTGCTGTGTCATTTTGCATGCTCAGTACCAACAAAAACTTCACTACTCCCTACAGAAGGGGGCGGGGGGAGAGCTGGCAAAGAGCTATGGGTCACTAGGAGAGAAAGGACTGGATGAGCGTATGTCCATTTTGCTTTCCTGAAGTGTCCAGGTTGGGCCATTCTTACCTAGTAGATTCCAGACAGTGCCGGTGGTCAGATTGATGGCTAGAGGAAAGCAGGAAAAGGTGGATTTCAGCACACAGAACAATGCAGAAGCCGAGTGCAAAAGCACAACAGGCTAGCTTCCCACTCTCTTCTTCAAGACATAAGCTTAAGAAAACAGCAGCTGCCAGAGAAGTTCCCAACATGCTGCCCTCCAATGTTACCTGAAAAGCCCTCCCCTCCCTGCCTCCTTCACAAATTTATTTTTCATTTTTTAAAAAACTGGAAACATGTTAAGCGGTCAGCTGTTTGTTGAGCAGGAAGGAAGGAAGTTGCCTTCTTCCTTGCCTAGCCAATCTTGTTCAACCCACATAAGCCTACAGACTCTCTCAAGGCCACTCCTAGCTTTAAGCCTCACTTCTTCTCTGCCCCTTCCTTGCCTAGCTTTGCCCCTGCTCTTCCTCTCACCCTTTATCTCACTGTTGTGGTGAACAGAGTAACCAAGCCTGGGGCTGAGGTAAGGAAAAAGATTTCTTTTCTTTTCTGGACTGGCAGCTTTTTCCTTTGCGGCTGGGGAACGCTGTGCATGTGAACAGGCTGAACAGAACCACCTTATGACCTACTCAAGATGCAGCAGCCCCTTCGTGCGGGACCAACATCTGCCCTGCTCTGTTCTTGACTGGCAAGAATCCATCCCTTGGCCCACCGGCCCATCCACTCTGCATACTCAAAACCGCTAGGCCGCACTTGCCAACCCACCAAATATCACCAGATTCTACATGTTGCAAGTCAAAGCCTGTCCTAGTTCCATCCCTGACCATAACCCATCATGGGCTCCCCATCCACTGTTTATTCACAAAACCACAAGGTGCAACCCCACCAGCCTGAGGTAGGGGTGGAAACATTAACACAGGATGTAAGGGGCAGCCCCACTCCTGTGTTCCGGCCACATAGAATCAGGCTTCCATTGCTTTTCTTTCTCTGCCTCTTAGAAAGGTCCCATAGGGTGAGGGTTGAATCTGAAAGAGTGCCTCCTCCGTTATCTGGACAACATTGCCAGATGGTGGCAATGGAGATCCTTCCAAAGCTCACTGGATCTTCTTCTGGAATGCCCTCCAAGGCAATGCCAGGCTGGTCCCTGAGATCACTTCCTAGTTCAGAGCTTGGGTTAGGCAGCCATGAAAGCCAAGAAGTTTCAAGCTGGGCAGTAATGGCAGCCTAAACTGTCCCTCCCCTCTCAGGCTCTGCATTTCTAAAACAAGCTGGTGTTTTCAATTAAAGAACAAAACAATGAAGCAAGGGTGGGATCCAGCTAGTACATGAAAAGGAAAGCTGCGCTGGATAGCACGTCCCATCAGGGCTTGTGCTCATGACATTTTTTAAAACGTTGAAGGTGTTGCCATAAGCTTTGGCTGAAAGGGACAGACAGTGCACGGCCCCTTTGCAAGGAACCCAGTGACGCTCAATGCACTTGGGAAACAATCATTCCTTGTTGTTGTTAGGATTATGATGCGCAGGATGGTTATGCAACTGTTGCAGGCTGCTGCTGTGGGAGAAAGCCTGTCTAAAAAAAACTTAAGACAGAGATAAACCAAAAATAAAAATAAAAACACACCCATGGAGTCAAGCAAATCTCACATGTTTAAAGAGCATATCTGAAATCTTGTGTGTAATGACTTAGTGATGCTTACTTTTGATTGCTTAGATGCAATTTGTAAAACCCACTTAGTTTTAACAAAAGATCTTCAGCTAGCTGAAATGAAACCTTGAACTTTTAATGAGAAATGCAAACAACCTTGCAAAGAAGGGTTACTATTCAAGCTGCTAGTGTGAAGTAGGAACACCAACAAAGAAGAAAATACAGTACTACCCAACCTCTGCTTGAGTATCTACCTATCTCTGTTACCTGGATGGCATGTAACAAGAGCCACCATGGATAAATTTCCCTGTGGGGCTTCCTGTTGTAGCTCTGGCTGCCATTTTATAAGTTCAAGCTGCACTGGAGGCAAGGTGTAGCTTGTTCTTATATGTGATCCTAGGCAGAAGCGGTTGTTGGGTAGTTAACAAACCACCTAGAACTCATAACCTGTTTTAGGATTCAGCTTGGCTTGTTGTCTTTTCACATGACTGCCTCTCCAGCAGCAGGAGCCTCATGGGGAAATTTGCCTATGGTGGCTTCTAACTGCTTATGAACTGCCTCTCCGAGTTCCTCTTTAGTGACCCATCACACACACACTTGAAAGCCCTGTTATCACCTCATTCAGCAGTCAGAACAAGGAAGACTTGCCAATTGTTTTTGTAAGCTGTCCTGGGATGTCTTTTTCATATAGGACGGGATATAAATATTTTAAATAAATTAAATAAATAAATTACCCTGGTACCTCAGCAGATGACATCATCACACCTACTTTGGAAAAAAACAAACAAACCCAGGGCGATACTCCCTGCATTCCTTCTTTGCTTTGACATTTGCACCTTATGACTTGTGACTCCAATCATCTCCATTCATCAATTTTGTCTTCTGCCACATGTAACAAGACAATTCCCCATCCCTGCATTCTTGGACTTTGTTGGGGTGGGGCCTTCCTAAAACCTTTTCTTTTAATAGTATGCCTCACTTCTTTCCAGGATGATCAGTTAGTGTTTTTCTTTATGTAGAATTGTAACCTATTCCACTCCTCCACTATCAGACTGCACATGAAACTCTCAGCCATGTGAACCCTCTAAATCTCCCTTCTATTATGTATGAATACTTGTTATGGGAGCACTGCAGGTTCTGAACTAATGTAAGGCCAGCTCTTAAAGGCAATCTGTTGCCACTGCTGCTGAAAAGCAGAAGCGGGGCGAGGGGAGGGATGACTAACCTGCAGAAGGTCTTGCTTGTGGTGGTGGAGGCCGCGGCGGCAGCCCCTTCTCTCAAGTAAATGGCAAGTGGCTGGGTGCACAAAGGCAGACACACTTGCAACAGGACATAGTTTCCTGATGAGGACAGATTATTCATTGCCTGAAAGCAAGCACCAAAATGTCCCACAGCTCTCCTGTCCCCATTGAGTGGAGGGGGGCAGGGATGATCATTGTCAGGCATGATGCCCGATTCTACTCTGCTAGTCCCTTCTTTGAAATCTAGGAGTGCTACGTAGGCTCTGGTAGGAGAAGGAGGTTCAGATTTTGAGGCAGAAAACATGCAGGGGACAAGCTGGAGACTTGCCAGGTTGCAATCTGGAGTTTTTTGTTTCCCAGAGGAATATAAGTCTCTGCAGTAGGGTACTCAGGTGTCTTGCTTTATTTCCTGAGCTGGCAAGGGATGAGTTCTGTATTTAAAGAGGTATCCTGTCCAGGTCTGAATAAAGATGAACGACCATCAGGAAGGATAACTGGGCCTTGAAATTGCCCATCAAAAACCAGTCTGGGCAGCAAACTGAAGAGGCACACAGGTCACCTGCAGTGCCTTCTCAACTGTATATTTAATTAAAGTATAATTTCTAAATCTGCAGCTAACTATAGAGATTTGCATGTGCAAAATGTATGCAAATATGCAACCTCTTTTCTCCGGGTGTTTTGTTTTGGCGATGCAGTCCCTCTGTTTCTGACCACTCTAATCAGCAGCTGCATTTCTCCTGCCCTTTGCACCCCCAGCCCTTTCATCCACCCACCCCAATTGCCTGTTGTGAAAGGCAAGACTTTCAGTGTGCCACAAGAAGGCATCTCAGGGGAATGGATTGAAGAAATGAGGGGAGAGACAGGGGAGGGAAGATGTTCAGCCTCCTGCTAAATACAAACATTTGGGCCGCAATCCTATGCGCAGCGTGGAAGCAAGTCTAACAGAACTTGGCGAGACTCACTTCAGAGTAGACAACCAGAGGAGTGTGCTGTTAAATGTTTAGCATGCCAGTCTCTGGTTTGCAACCAAGCAGGCCTGGGAGGAGATGGCTCTGATAAGATAATAGGGAAGAAGCTATAGAGCAGGGCTGTCAGCGTTCCAACCTGCCCCTACTATGTCTTGATCTGCAGCAATTCCTGGATGACGATTGTAGAGATCACCTGCCAGCAGAGTATGTTGCTGTTAAAGGTGTAGCAGCAGAGGCTAGTTGAAAAACAAGCCTGCCTCCTGCCAAATGTGATGGACTGCTGAGAGCCAAAACAGGCAACACCTTAAATGTAGCACCTAGGACTTGAGTAGATCCTAGCATGGTAGATAGGGGGGTTGTGAGGATCTAGATCAGAGAGGCCTATGTCTATTCTAGAGTAAAAAAAAAATAAAGCAAACAACAGCTACTGGACAGGGAATTAAAATAGTGTCATGGCCCTTACTAATGTAGCTGTAATATGGAGTAGAATGCCCATATGAATTGAGTTCTGTGTGTTCAGACCTGCCAGGCTCCATCACCTCTATTGCCTTGACCTGCCAGACCTTTTTGAAGCATTCACTGCCTGCCATGAAACACCTTCCCTTCCTCTGAAGTTCCAGGTCTCTACAGTATCCCATACAATACAAGTCTTTAAAAAACAATGCCCCTGAATGTTTCGGTAATATTTTTGCCTTGGTCATAATGGAAATCCTTCTCTTTTAACTACCCCATTTAGCACCCCATGTTCACCTATGGATGTATCACCATCCTTTTTAAAGAAACAGACCTAAAGTATTATTACAGAATAAAATGGCCTTTTGAGTCTTTTCAAGCATTGTACAGGGCGCCTTTCATACTGGGGGACCCGCGTATTCCCCAGCTGCTTGGAATTAAAAGGCAGTTTGAACTCCGATATCCACCTGCAGTAATTTAGCACTGTCTTCACCTTCCTTGACAGTAACCTGAGGATATGGTTGAAAGTGTATGTGTGTATTTAGAGTTTATACATGATATTTATAATGTTATCTTCCATGAAAGAGAAATTGTTTATGATTAAATGGATATTTCAAATTTGTGCTCACATATTCAAAGCACTTTATAACTTCAGCATTTAGATATACCACCTACACTCACTCCATGATGAAGATTAAAATAATTGTCATTTGAGGATGCTGCAGTAATCTGACAATGCTAAGGCAGTGATCCTATAGCCCATAGGCACTGCCCAGATTATACCTAGGTGCCACAGGGTATTTAAGGTTCCCAGAGCTCCAACCACAGAGCTGGAAATCTGTGCCCAACTCCCCATCACCCCCCACCACTCCAGCCAATGCAGAAAGACTGCCACTCCAAAGTTGGGAACACAAATTCAGAGAGACTGGGAAAAGGGGTGGAAAAAAGAGGAAACTGCAGGGGTATGTTGGATTGTGTATCTTCTGCAATGTCCTTACCTCCTCCTCTGAAACACCCCTGATAAAATGGCCAAAAGCAGGTAATATGGTGAAAATGCAGAGTGGGAGGTACAAGCCAGGGAAGCAGAGATTGCCTTTGCTGCTACCCCTGCTCTGTACTGGATGATCAACAGCCTCCGAACTGAGAGGCTGGTGATCATCTCAATGGGATTGTGCCCTGGGGCCCCGTTTGCTACTGTGTGCTTATTTATTTAGTATATTTATAGCTCATTTTTCACCTAGAATCCTCAAAGTGGCTTACCATATTTGTAAAATACAATAGAGACAGTAAGAACTTGTGCAGAAAAACCTAAACTGAAAACACAACCGAATCCACTGCAGGCAGCATCCAATGTTAGTTAGCCTGGAGACCACAGTCCAACAGAGTAGGCTCTTTTCTAACTCAAGGAGTTTCCCACACTCCTTCTTCCTTCCCATTGCGACCGAGTTGTCAAGGCCAGAATGTCCAATTTAAGACTGGCCTTGTCCACCATCCCCTTGCCATCTGTCGACAGCTCATTTTCACCACTGTTGCAGTGTACTGCTGCAGCACAGTGTGACTTTTGACTGCACACCTCAGTTCCTTCATGTAATGTCAATGATTACAGTAGCAATCATAGTGCAAACCAAGGACTTTCTGCACACGGTTGTGTTCTACTCTACACCTGAATTTGAATTAAATTTTCTTGCTGCAAGAGCAACACAAAGTGTTTAGTGAATGCTATAATCCTGCCTGGAAAATGTAGCTCCCTTTAAGCGGTTTTTTTTAGAGATGCTGGATGCTGTGAACAATGGAGAAAGGATTCCCAACATGTCTAAGTCTTTAGCACCTACTGAAAGAGGGCACTATTTCCTGCCCTCAGCCTGAATTGGGTTTGCAACATCACTCTATAGCCAAGTTTCATTCATGGTACAGTGTCATTAAAAACCCACTTTAGGGTGAGGGTAGGAATTACTGCCTTCTCTCAGAATGAGGTCTGACATGATCATACATGGTCAAATATCCTGACTGGCTTTATGACATTATGCATCTCCATGTTTCAAGACATGATCCTGATTGGTCGGAAAAGAAGCAGATAAAGGACAAGAAATGAAAAAGCAGCAAATAAAGTTTGCAAATATAAGTGAATTGGTGCAGGAAAAAAGTACACAGTAGGATCTTCCCACCACCACTGACTCCTCCAACTCTCACTCCAGAATTGTTTGTTGGAGAAAATTTGTTAGAGCACTAAAGCACCCATTCCTGCTCCTATATAGAGATTTCCTAAAACTGCCAACCAGTTTAAACATGTGTCTGCCTGCCTGCCTGCCTGCCTGCATGAGCAATTTCACATGTCTGGATTGCTGCATGTTAAAAAAGATCTCTCCCCGTAGCATGCGATTTGCCATTCCGACAGGAGGCCCACAGGCCCAACAGGAACAAAGAGCGTGCTGCCTTGTGCGCAGCTCTTGAAGATTCCAGCACCGCTGCCCCCACATCTGCTGCGCAGATCCGCACAGGGTTCCGTGCATCTTGGCCACAGGTGTCCCAACCCGTACAGCTCTCAGGAGTCATAAGCGCCCCCCACGGCCCAAGAGAAGGCACACTCTCAGTGACAAGCAGCCCCAGCGAATCCAGGCCCCGTGACTTGTCCGATTACTTAATAAAACAAAAGTTTATTCCTAACATATGAATCAGACCCTTTTAACAGGGGGAGAGGGGAAGCTTTCCTTTCTTTCTCTGGTTTTCAGAAGGCAGTTGTGCTCTGGCTGGTAAACTGCTGGGAGAGGCTCCTAATTATAAACAGGTTTAACTGGCAAGAGCTAACTCAGCACAGCCCAGGGTGTGGCTGCAATGAACAACGCTGCAGAATGAAACATCTACCCAAAAAGAGAGTGCGCGAAGATGAAATGGCAAGTGAACTTGGAGGCGAGAGGGGAGGGAGCTGGGGAGGGAAGGCATCAGAGGCTTGGAACTTGTGTTTCCAACCCTTGACTTTTTGTAGCTTCGGCTCTACAGAGAAATGTACACGCAACACACACACACTTCCTTATTAAAAACCTGGCAATAGATTTCCCAAGGGGAGAATTTCCACAAGTGAATTGGACAGGAATGTGGTTTTTTAAAAATGTGCCAAACCCTGGATTCTGGCAGGACAAGGGCAGCAGTAGCAGCTGAAAGTGTGGGGGAGGGATGAGGGGGGAAGGAGGTTGGCTTCAAAGCCCCATCAGAATTCAGACTGAATGCTTCATTGTGAAACCACTGTATAGTGTGTGACTGGCAATGCATTTTGCAGATTGGAGCCCCAGGCATGGCGCAGTGCACTGGAAAAAGGTTGCAGTCATGGAGCTTGGACGAGAACCAAGCAGATGAGGTAGATGAGGACACAGCTCGAGCCAGCCGCTGGGCAAGCCACACAGCTACCTGGAGCCCAGGACTGCCAAGGGCTCTGCAAACAGCCCAGTGTATCACCCCAGGCTTTGCCTCTTCTGCTAGGATTCGTGATGGCTGCACCCTAAAGCAAAATGGCCGCATTCATGTGAATTAAGGAGAAGGCACTAGGTAGCAGCTCTGCAAAATAGATGTTCGGAGAGGAGCACCCTAGTATGGAATGGTTCGAACCTCTTTAGGGCTTGTGGACAGATCAATAGGGAAATAGATAGTCGCTTCTCATCACAGAGCAATCCAAGAAGACAGGTGAAGTTATCCCAGTGTACTTGGCTCTGTTTTCAAAAGAGATAATAGTCCCCACTGTTGGGGCCAGCATCAGGTGTTGGAGTTGTTGGACCTCCACCAAGGCCCACTCCCCAGCAGGAGGTCCACTGTCCATCCTGTTGCTCCTCCAGCCCCTGCTGTCCTTGCTTATTCATGGTTCTCTCCGAGGAAGCAGCCAGTGAGAGGAGCAGGCGAAAGAGCAGCAGCCTCCAGTCAACTTGACTTAATCTACGTGACTGCAGACTGCCCAGAGGGACAGGGTAAGCAGAAGAGCAGTGACTATGGAGATTAGGAGGAGTTGGAGATGCCCCTCTCAGGCATTCTGGCACAAGAGCCCACTGTAACTTGAACCGGCTCCTCAGGCCCCATGGAGCAAGGGAAGGGTTATCTCTGTAACAAATCAAATATTATAAATCCAGGTGCCAGCACAGCAGGAATCTGGTGCCCAAGGTCTTGGGAGGCATCCTCCCCTCTTTGTGATGTATTCTGGGAAATCCGAAATTATGGTCTCAAGGACATGGGAGACAACAGCAAGGACTGGTTAAGGAACGACACCTGGAGTAAATGGTTGGCCCCTAGGATTGGGAAATGGGCCATCATCTCATGGATCAGCTGACCAAGGAAGGGGGGATAAATGCGGATGAGGAAAGAGGGTCCCTGTTCCTCTTTCAAGAGGTTCTTCTCTGCTGCCTGTTCACTGTGTTGAAGACTGCTGTGAAGCCCTGTGCATCATGATCCTGCAGAAGGCAGAGCTTTGGTGTTCAGCTACAGATAGTGTTAGCTTTGTTATTTTCTGGTCTGAGGGGGCTAACAAGACCCTGGGAGTTGAGGTTTCTTGGTTGGCTGTGAACTGCATTATCGCTGCTGTCCAACTTCCCCTTCCCCCTCCCATCCCCCTCCCTTCCGCCATTTTACCCTGTTTTTATCCCTTTTAGATTGTATATTTTAGCACCCTGTACTCCTATATTTTATCCACTTAAAAAAACTTGTTTTTCCCTCAACTTGGCTGTCACATTCTGAATCCAGTGATTGATCCTGGAGTGAAGGACCGGGAAAATACAGGAAGGGATTTTGCCCAGTTGGCTGGGGGAACAGGGAATCTCTGACAACTTTCTGTTATACCCACCCAATATCTGAAGTCAACATGGCTCCCTCTGAATTTATGTGTTTATTTATTTATTACATTTTTATACCACCCAATAGCCAAAGGGTGGTTCACAACCATTTAGAATATACATTGTAAAAACATAGTTAAAAGAATAGTATAAAATAAATGTGAAAACTAGAGTAAAACCTAGCACAAGGTTTACAGTACAATGCTTTAAAATACAAAACAGTGTGAAACTAGAATTCCTCGAAGAATTCAAGAGAAAATAAGGCCTTCTCCTGGCATTGGAAAGAGTACAATGTCAGTGCCAGGCAAGTTTATCCCATAGTTGGGGTGCCACAACAGAAAAGGCCCTCTTCCTAGTAGCCACCACCTGACTTCCCTTGGCAGGGGCTCCTTGAAAGATGACCTTAGGGTCCAGGCAGGTATATATGAGAAGAAATAATCCTTCGGTGATCTAGCCCCAAGCCATTTAGGGCTTTGAATATTAAAACCAGACATGGACTAGCAGCCTGTGCAGATGGTAAAGCACTGACCTAAAATGATCCCATTGGCCAGTCCCTGTTAGCAATCTTGCTGTCTGGTTTTGGACCAGCTGAAGTTTTCGACTGTTTTCAAAGGAAGCCCCACATATAATGCATTTCAGTAATTCAAGCAAGAAGTTACGAGAGCATGTGGCTAGACTATGCACGACCAGAGATGAAAATAATTGATATTTCATTCTAAACTAATAAAAGATGAAAAGATGAGCAGTGCCACCAAGTCCACATGTGCCTCTAGTGCCACTGCTGGATCCAGGGTCACTGCTAAAGTATGAAGCTGGTCCTTCAGGACATGTGCAGCCCCCTCCAGAGCAGGTGGAATATTGCTCATCTGGGCATGCAAACCTGCTAGTAACAGTACCTCTGTCTTGTCTGGACTGGGCCTCAATGTATGGCCCTTCATCCTGTGCATTACTGCACCTGGACACTGATTCAGAACAGCCACAGCCTCACCTGAATTTGATGGAAAAGAGACAGAGCTGAATGTCATCTGCATGTGGAGGACACCTCAGCCCACACTTGCAGATAATCTCTTGCGGTGCCTTCACATGGATATAAAGTTGAGCTCTATGGAACCCCATAGCATAACTGCCAAGGCACAGAGTAATAATTCCCCAACACCACCTTCTGGAATCGGCCATCCAAGCAGAAGTGGAACAGATGCAACACAGTGCCTGCAACTCCCAACCTAGACAACCTGCCCAGAAGAATACTCTGGTCAATGGTCTTGAACGCTGCCGAGAGGTCCAAGAGAATCAGCAGGGCCACATCTCCCTTGTCCCTCTCCCTTTGTATTAAACAGGTGCACTGGGAACGAGTGGACCAAGGCTTATTATAGTATGGGAGACTCCATGCAGGAGCAAAAAGGGTAATTTTCCTACTGGAGAATTCCTAGCATGGTTTCACTTTTCCTTCTCTAACAGAATGAACAGAACAGGAACTGAAGGGCCAGTGTGCTGGACTGGGTTTTGGGAGAACCGGGTTCTACTTCCTGCCTGGCCATGAAGCTCATGTTACTCGCTCTCAGCCTAGCCTACCTCACAGAACAGTTGTTATGAGGAGAAGGGAACCACATAAGTAGCCTTAGGTTTCTTGCAAGAAAATAATTATAATGTAAATAATAAAGTGTTTGTTACATTGAACTAATGGTTTATGTGAACATAGCCATAATCAGTTAGTAATATTCTGCACCTGTAGCCTAAACCAAGTAGATGCATACACATTGAAAAGGACTGCTGGCATCCTGCAAAAAAATAAAAAAACCCTATTTACTGATTAATCAAAGGCTCCTGTGAGCCTAAAACACGCAGGCTCAGAGAACAACTACCTATTGCAACTCTGCATAAAGGTGCTTCCAGATAATTCATTATCCCAACTTTTTCTTTTTCTTAAAGAACTTGAAGTGGCTTACATAATTCTCCTCCTCCTGCTCTCAATCTTATCCTGAAAACAACAACCCTGTGAGGTAGGTTGGAGTGAGAGTCTGTGACTGGCCCAAAGCCACCCATTGGCTCCATGGCTGAGCAGGGAAAGATAAGACTTTGTTTGCATTTATTATGGAATCTCGGGACTTAGGTGTCGTTGTCCTCTAACTCTTCTGTGTTGCTACTCCCCATTCTTCCATCTTTTATCTTACTGCATTAAAACCATTAAGGAGGGAGAGGCAGAATAGGTTTATAGTAGCTGGATTTGCACAACAACCCATCATGGGTGACAAGTATTGTGGGATGTCGTGTTGTGTGAACCTGGACCATTTCATGCATGGTGGCTTGTCTATGGGGAATATTCTGATAAGTCTTGGCTTGTTCTAGGGGTTATTCAACCCATGGTGAGCTGTTGTGTCATCCAAACCGGGGTGACTGACTCTACGGTGGGTATTAAGAAGCAGCTGGAAAGCCTGTTGACAACAGTGGCAAAACCCCATTGCCACTGCTGCTCAGGTCACCTGGCCCCCCATCAGTGCCAGCAACCCCATAAGTGCCCAAGCAGCAGTTTGAGGTGACTGGAACTGCCTGTAAGTCCCCTGCCACAACCACAAACAACCCTTTTTGTTCTTCATGATTTTTCCCCCCAAGGAAAAAAAAAACTATGAAATACTTCATGAAGTGCGGCTGGACAGAAATACAGGTCCCTGTCAAAAACCTCGCGTTGTTGCATCAAATCCCTTTCTAAATGGGACCCTGAAAAAAAGCCAGGATGTACTTGTGTGCTTTCCCGAGCAGTTAAGTCTTGGGTAAAAGTGCAGATCCTCTTGGGAGGGTGGCGGAGATGACGGGCTCATTGCAAAGGGGGCATAACTCACCACCAGCATCTCACAAGCGAAGATCACTCACACCTTTGGTCTCCCTTGACAGTTTGCCTTTTGACAATCATCAAGAGAAGGCAAAGCACAGAAAATGTGGGTCAGTGTCCAGGGTTGGTACCTGCTGCGTTCTGAAGAAGCCGGAATTACTGCAGAGGATTCGCCTCTCTTTTATAAAGAAGCACGCAACTATCAAGATTTCATGCAAACATTTAGAGGAGGGGGTCTTCCTCAGGGGACAGGAAATTCTCATGTACTGCAAAAGTAAGTCTTTGGTGTAGAGGTGCTTCTAATTTTAATGCAAAGTAAAAGTGTTCTACGTTATCCATTGTTCAAGAAGCACTGCCCCAAATGGCTGTTGCAACATCAATTTTTTTGCGCTCCCAACTGCAGGGTAACATGTTGAAAGTTCATGTCACCCTCAAGTTATTCCTTACCCACTCCCTCTGACACCTTTATTGTGTGTTACAAAACAAAACCATAACCACACCCTGAAGAGTAAAAGGAAACAAAATATATAATAAATTAAAATACTCCCCGTTTTCTGGGTAAGACTTGGAAACATCCAGAACACTGTCAGGACTTTTTAGTGAAGGAGGGTATACAAAAGCTTTAAAGAAATAAATATGCATAAACATCAACAAAGGCAGCCCAAATATCCATTCAAAAAGATGGTTTCATTAAGTCCTCTACCCATGGTTCTATCCCTGATGGCTGCTTATCCTTCCAATGCTGTAGTATTTGTCTTTTAGCTGCCACAAGGGCAAAGATGATCCATTTACCTAGTGTTAAATTCCAAGAAATGGCTAGGCAGCCAAGGAGGCTCCTCGGACACCACATGGTCTTCCAGTCTAGATGACTAAAATCTCAGAAGTTCCATGTCAGGGGAAAAAGCACATTGTGTGATTCTCAGAGAGATTACACTCCTTAGCAGGGCAATTTTATACACCTTTCTAAAGCAGACTGGGCATAGTTACCACCAATATCCTAACTCTTCCATTGCCTTGACAGCAAAGGAAGCACATACTGTCTCACGATTCCTTGGGCCACGCTGTGGCATCTGCTGCCTGGAGCATTACAGCTTCCAACCCCAAGAATGGTTGCTGCTCCAGTGCAGGGGAATGTCCATCTCACAACACTGAAGCAGAGGAAACTAGGTAATGTTTACCATGAGATCTGTCACCTGATCCTACAATTCCTTCTGCCCAGCAGAGCACAGGATCAGATGGATAGCTGTATTACTGCGCTTCACATTCTGGCGAGCAGTGTTTATGCTTTGGCATGTGTCTGCAAGCTCCAGCAGAATTCATCCATTGGCGCCAAGTATTGTAAATTCATCCCTTTCTGAAATATTCTCATCCCAAGAGGAGGGAGATCCCTGCCTGGCAGAATGCTCCTGATCCCAATCCTAATCACATGTACCTGGAAGAAAGAAACTTTCCTCTTTGCCAGTTGCAATGGAACATTCCCAGGTAAGTGTGATTAGAGCAGCAGTCTTTTAGCCTGATTCTGTGCATAAGTATCTTATGATTTGTAAAACCATAAGTATGATTTTACAAATCATACTGACTTCAGTTGAACTTAACTCCCAGGTAATGTTGATCACCCAGGCAGTTTCATAGGTGGCCCCAGAAGCATGGTGATTCCCAGCTTCTTCTCCTCAACTTCTTACAGGATGGAAACACATGGTGAAACTTAGCAAACGGTGGTGGACACTGTGTGTTGAAAGCCTCACAGGAATCAGAAGGGGAACCAACTGAGGGTTCTAGTGGTTAAGAATCACAGTGTCTACATTTTTGCATGCCTTTCTGTACCCTGTGATCACAAACCCTTTTGCCTGTAAATATATCGCCCCACCCCAGTGGCCCAGGGATATGCCCGCCCCACCTCCGCACAGGGCCCTGCCAAGAAATGCCATATTCTGCAAAAACAAAGCCACACCCTCCAGCGTGTGTCAGATGAAAAATAGGTACCCTGGTGTTAAAATTGTCCGAGACTGAGAGAATAGCTCCTCACAGTGGGATGAGGAGCAAGTGGCACGAACAAGCTGCTTCCTTGGGGCCTACTAATTGGTAATTTCCACTTAGGCAGTCTTCTCTACCTCTAGTGTCCTCCAGATGTGTTGGGTGAGCTATAATCCAACACATCTGGAAGGCCTTTCACTGGCAAAGGCTACAGTAAAAGCTGCTTTGAAAACCTGAAACGTACGCTACATTTTCCTACCACCAGGATAAAATATTTATGTTCACACACACACTGGCGATCTTACCTTTCTTAAATACCATTGTGTGCTAATTAAGTTAAACCAGCAGGTTTGCTCAATCCATAGCCAAGGCAAGGAAGTGGTGGCCAGGCATCCGGCCAGTTTTGATGAAACCATAACTGGCACCCACACTATTCGTGCACTGACTGCAAAGCAGATGATACAGGAATTGCACCCACAATTCATGCAAATACCACAACTGGTATTGATGCAAGAGCAGTCAGTCATGTGTGGCCGTGCACTTGAGATGCGCCTTTGGTTGTGCTGCTCGGAGGGTTTGGTCAAGATAGGAAGGAGTGGAATGGGAGGGAGGTCACCAGCCAGCTCTCTTGCCACATCCTGATGGACTATAGCCACCTGGTCCTGAAAATGATGGTTCAGATGAGGTTCTGGCTATGTCGTCTTTACACAATAGTGCTGGTCCAATACTTTTTGCTGTCTAAAGTGACATTCTAATATTCACTACCTTGACAATTGCCAACAGATCTCCCGTACTGTATCAACACCAGTTCTCACTCTCATTCAGTATGGTGCCTACTAAAATAGATTACTATAACCACTAGCATAGCTTTACATGGAGCTGCCTTTGATATTTATTTATTAGATACCTGTCCTTTTTGGTTTTGTTTTTAAAGACCTCATGGCAGCTTACATCAGTTTCCTCCTGCTGCTCTCAATCTTATCCCCAGGACAACCCTGTGAGGTAGGTTGGGCTGAGACTGGCTCAAACTCACCCAATTGGCTCTGTGGCTGAGTGGGGACTAGAACCCCGATCTCCTGACTCCCGGCCTCATGCTCTTACCCAGTACATCACTCTGGCTCAGAAGCATCACTTGGTGCAAAGTTCTGCTGCTCAAATGCTCATGGTGGGCTGAAATTATGTGTCCTTTGCATTGCTTACCAACACATTTCCTGACCCACTTCAAAGTTTTGCGGTTAGGAACAATTTGCCTTAAGGGCCACCTTTATCTGTATGGTCCTGTCCATGCACTCAGAACAGCTTCAGAAAGTGCTCAGATGCCTGCTCATAAAATTAGTTGTTGCTATTGTTATTACTTATTATATTTATTTAATATCCATATATACCACCCAATAGCCAAAGGTCTCTGGACAGTGAACAACAATAATAAACACAATAAAATGCAATATAGATTTGAACAATAAAACAAAGTTGCATAAAAAATTAAAGCCACATTTAATTTTTACAATTAAACAGCTAAACACAAACCATACTGGTAGGCTTGCAGAAAAATAGCTAGGAATACTCTCCTGCCAGCTCCATGTACTACTTGAATTTGGTAAATGCCTCGACAAAGAGGATGGACTTAACCTGGCACCAAAAGTTGGAGCCTGGCAGGCCTCTGCAGGGCCTTCTTCCTTGTCATCACCAGCCATGCCTCCTATGGAGGTCGCTTTTAGAATAAGGCCTCAGATGGTGAGTGTAGAGTCTGGGTACATCGTAGTTGGAAGAGGCATTCATTCCATCAGGTCCATTGTGATCCCAAGCTGTGCAGGACTTTAAATTAAAACCAGCACATTGAGTCAGGTTTGGAAGTTTATGCCAAGTGGGCCAAAACGGGAATTGTATGTTCGGAGTCCCTAGTCCCAGTTCCGAGCCTGACTGCCGCATTTTGCAGAAGCTGCAATTTCCAAACTGTCTTCAAGAGCAGCCCCACATAGAACACATCACAGTAATTTATTTTAGAAATTACCAAGACATGGATACTGAAGCCAGGCTATCACTCACCAGATTGGGGCATAGCTGGGCTCCAGTTGAAGCTGGTAGAAGGAACTCTGAGTCACTGAGGCCACCTGAACCTCAAGTGGCAGACATGGATCAAAGAGATTCCTAAGCTAGAAACCTGCTCTGTAAGGGGGTGGGCAACACTCCAAAACAGGTTGAACACCCTCCATCCAATTCAAGGAACCACCTACCAACAGCATCTCAGTCTTGTCTGGGCTGAGCTTCCATTTGTTAGCCTTCCTCAGACACCAGTTTTGCACATCGACAGCCTCACCTGCTGATGATGAAGAGGAGCAGCAGAGATGCATGTCCTCAGCATGATGATGGCAGTGCACTCCAAAACTCTGGATGACTCCACTCAGCACTTTTCTATAGCTCTTAAGCAGCACGAGAAACAAGGCCAGCTCCTTAGAAGAGCCCTACTGGAGAGTCCACAGGGTTGAACAATATCCCCCAAGCACCACCCTCTGGAGATGACCCTCCAAGTAGAAGCAGAACCACTGCAAAGCAATGCCCCCAACTCCCCCAACAGTCACCAGATGAATAGCATGGTCAGCAGTAATGAAAGCCGCTGAGAGATCCAGGAGTTTCAGCAAGGTCACACCACCACCACCCTGTCTTTTTCTCAGCATAAGTCACCAGAGAGGGTGACCAAAGCCGCTTCTGTGCTAAAACCCAGCCTGGAGTCTGACTGAAATTGATTCAGACTGCCTGGAGGTGGTTGGCCACCACCCGCTCAAGAACCTTGTCCAGGAAGGGAACATTTGCCACCAGTCTAAAAGTATTTGTGTCTTCTGAGTCCAGAGAAGGTTTCATCAGAAACCACCTCACCACCACCCTGTTAAAGTAGCGTAGGACCACATGGGTTAGGTTGGTGCGCATGAGAGTTGGGGCCTTCTTTGTGATGGCTCCACCCCTGTGCAACTCTGCTGATTTAGCTCCTTTAACCATGAGCCTTTAAGAGGCCCTTTAAAAACAGTCCCCACCCTCCACATACCTTTTCCCAGGCTATTTCAAAGGATCCCTCAATCCTCCAGAACAGATTTTCAGGAAGTACCCATGGGAAAGGGGAATCAGTGAAAATTGTCTTCTCCCTCCTTTTCCCCAGTGAGACCAAATCATGAATTATGCTCATGGGATCAGTAGATCTAATCTAACATGTAGACACAGGGCAAAGATGAGGTAAACAGTTGGGCCATATGTCACTGGTGATGTCACAAGCAGTGTCAAGCTGCATGTTATAGTCCACCATGATGTCACAAGCACCATGCAGTTGCTGCCTGTGACATCACCTAAGCACAGGAAGCACAGCACTGGCACATCACAGTGAGATGCCTGCTTGAAGCCCAGTGGAGTCAGGCAGACTGCATTCCCCCAATAACAAAACATTGCTGATTGGGTGCTATTTAAATGCTATCACAGTGCTACCTTGAGGAAAGATATTTGGATTTTCTTCAAGATACTGGCAAATACAAATAAACCTTTTAAATATTCAAAACAGGAAGCAGGAAATAAAGCACTGAGACCACTTTACACCCCCCCACCCTGCCCCATATTGATGTAGGCAAAACATGATAATGAGGGTTGCCATGGTTATTAAAAGCAAGCAAAGCAAAACTATTTGGCTTTATTTCTACTTGCCTTGCATGAAATATGTTTTCGCAGCCATAGCACAAGCTATCTGTTTGTGCCATTGATGGAATTATGAGAAGAGAAACCAGGCATTCTGAAGATATTGTCATCCCCTGCAGGCATGCAAAACTAAATTCCCAAACCAGAGTAACTGTTACAAGCCGATATGTATAGCTTGATATATATGTATCACAAGATCTCACAAGTCCATGGATTATGTTTGTCCACTTTCTCCACTTGGATGGACCTGGACAGAAGTACTGTTCCCCCAGCAGGGGAAGAGATCCATCAGAGGCCCTCTGGTGAGATGTTCCAGTGTTTGTGTTCCACCAGCACTGAGAGCAAGTAAGAGTACATTAGTGGAAGACCAAAGATTCATAGGAGCCACAGACCCCTCACTGCTCAGACACCCCCCCCCGCCCCGAAAAGGGACCAGCACTACTCCAAATTAGTGCCACTGTAGGTTTTTCCCTCTCTTTGGTGTCAATTGGAGGTGGAGGCCGTCCCACCCCAAGAAAAATCCTCCCAGTGGCCTTCCTCAACAAGGCTATAGGTGTGGCAGACACTAGGCTGTGGACGTCCCCACCCCACTCAGATAACAAGTTTTCTCTGCCCTTGTTGGAAAATTGTACTCTGTGATAAAGAAATGGTTCACCTTGCCCAGAGAACCTTTTCACCAGAGAGAGCCCTGTGCCCTTTCTTCTTGTTCTTGTGGAAACTGCACAAGACCAGATCATTGTTTCTTCCTGCTTTCAGGAGCCATCGAGTTCCCCATTCCACTTCTTAGACCTATTTGCATATCTGGCAACCAACTAACCTTACTTTAAGGATCGGACTAATTGCTAAAATGGTTAATACACTTGGAAGCAAAGGGTCAAGAGTGGATTTGGACATAAGAGTAGAAAGCAACATTTGTCTCATCTGATCCATATACAGTCCTACCATTTGGGGAGCATTTCATTAGTTTATTTACTTGTAAAATGTGCAGGTTTTGCAGTGGTGGAATTGTGTGCCCATGATGAAAGACTGAAAGGCAACAGCAAAAGGAACTGAGATTTCTTCCATTACAAAGCAGCTTGCTTGCTGCTTGCAACACTGGCAGAACAGGGATAGGGATCAGCCTGTCACTGCAATGTTTTGTTTCTAGGAATTATGAAGGGTTTTACTTTAATCTTCAGAGGGAAATCGGAGCCCTGCTGCCCAGCCCAGGATTGGCTGGACATGGAAAGACAAACAAGAAGCCTCTCAAAAGAAAACTGATGCCAAAGCAGCTATGGTTCTGGTGTTCCCTCTGTAGACTAGACTTGTAGTCCTTCCATCTACACAGGAACTGTAACTGATCTGCAAGCACAATTTACCATCAGAAAGAAACAGAATATTCCAGTGATAAGACACAAACTAGATTTAATATTGCTGCTCTTAAAGTCTGGCACATCTAGTTTATTTATATTTATTTATGTGCTCTTGCTATGTGGTGTGTAAGATAGGAGTAGACAACTTGCGGTTCTCTAGATGGTTCGACTTACAATTCCATCAGTCATAGTGAGTGTTCATGAGAACTGTAGGGCAAAGCATCTGGAGAGCCATTAGTGTGGTGAGCCAGTGTGCTGCAGTATAAGACTGGGGCTCAAGAGATCTTGGGTCTTGTCCCCACATGGCCATGGAGCCAACTGGGTGACTTTAGGCTAGTCACAAACTCTCAGTCCAACCTACCTCACAGGGTTGCATTTGTAAGGATGAAATAGAGAGAATTACGTAAGCCACCTTGTGTTCCTTGAAAGTAAGTGGGATATCAGACAGACAGACTGACAGACAGACAGAAAGACAGACAGACAGCTGCCCACCCCAGCTTAATATACATAGGACCTCACCACTTTAGATTATTGGTTGCTACATGAGATGGGGAAAGAGCTGCTGCTTATCTCTGTGCATTTTGTGTGGTAATAAGCAGAAGCAGCAGAGAAGAGAAAATGTTTACTCTTCTTCAACCACTTTCCTCCTGCAATCTGTGTCCCCCCACCCCCAGTTGATTTCCCCCTAAGGGTTCCAGATTTATGCTTCCCTAGCAAACATACCTGGAGCCTTAGAAGCAAGCAGGAGAAGCAGGTGGACGGAGGAAGGCTGGTGCCCTCTCCCCTAGCTTCTTCTTTACTTCAGAAGAGCACCTTTTTAAAACTGTCTTATCTAGAAGCAGCAGCCAAAGGTATATCATTAATTTTGCTTAATAATTACAGAAGAATATGCTTGAGCCCACCGAATTTCCTGCCTGCTTCTCATAGATCCAATGGGTCAGAAGTGGCCCAGTTCAAGGGTTCTATCTCCCTACTTCTAGCAAACATTTGCCTGCAAGACTGATTGTGATTTGCATTTTTTTTTAAAAAAAAACACCAATTGGATATACAGCAAGTGACACCAGGGAAACACATGGTTCTAATGGGGCCTGTGCAATTTGTGTGAGCCATGTGTTTTCCAGGTGCTGTTTTTGCATTAAAAGGCACCTGAAAATACATGGCTCAGTAAGATTTGTGGAAATCTCACTAACCCACATGCTTTCCAGGTTCTGTATTGTATCATATGGTCATTCTTCAATAATTTTGTCACATTTCAATAACTCACATGATTTTCTGGTGCTGCTTTGTGCAAAAACGGGTGATAGTCTTGCAGAAAACAGTGCCCAGAAAAAACATGGGTTGGTAGTCTTCCAGGTACTCTTCTGTGCAAAAAAAGGCCATTTTTACATGAAACTGCTGCAGAAAAAACAAATTGCTCAGTGAGATTTACACAAATTGTGCAAGCCCTGTTAAAACCGTGTTTTTCCAGTGCTGGTTTCTAGAAATTCCATTGCTGTTTTAAAAAATAATCAAGTCATGGACCATCTTGCAGATGAAAGTGCACAGGCTAGTTTGGCTTGAACTGCAGCAAGTCGTGTCAGCATGTGGGCAGCAAATCAGAATCCAGGGGGCCAAAGTGAGGAAATCTGCAGGATTTCCACCCCCAGATGGATTCCTCACACATCCTTATTTGTATGTAATGTGTATTTCCACCCTGCACTATGAAGCTTCCTGGGTGGCCTTGGCAAATCCTCAGCTCTCACCCACAATGGGTTAGGCAGAGTTGCCAAGGAAAAGTTTAGATATTCTTCCCTGGCCTGTGGTTGTGGCATGAAGTGGGGGATTTCAAGGTCCTATCTCCTGGTGGCATTTTGGACAGGCCAAACAAGCCTCGCTCAGGTTGCATGGGATTTGGGGCTATCTTGTAACACTGAAGTCCCACAGCAAATGAACCTGTCTGTCTGAATAAAGTAGACCCGTCACTTTCCTACTGCACAGGCCTGAGCTTCAGCACCCCTTCCATATACTTCTCCTATACCTGCCATCATTCACAAGCCTATGAATACTAGATTAGGCATGAGGAAAATGTGATCCTCTAAATATCGGATGGCAACTCCCATGAACCCTAGCCAGCAAAATCAGTGGAGAGGGGTGAGGGGAGTTGTAGCCCAACAACATCTGGAAAGCCACACTTTCCCTCGAGAGACTTTTGAGGAGGGTGGCCAACTGACCCAAAGAAAGGCTTAGTCCACTCCTGAACCTTTAACAGCTGATTGACCTTACAGAACTCCTTAGGCTAAGCATTCATGACATATAGAAAAGCATTATTATTAAGTTTGATGGTATTTGCAGGTCTAGCTACTCTTGGAAACAGGATAATGGGCTGCTGCTCCCTAAACCCTGAATTCAGCTGTCCCAAACCCTGGAAAACCCCTAGAGTAGGCAGATGCAAAATATTTAATTGAAGGTTTTTAACTGAACAGCTTTCAGAGGACACACTTTTTATTGCAGATGTTCAGTGCAAAGATAAACATAATTACCTATGTCCTGCTGCAATCATAGCTACATCTGCACAGTGGTAAGCCCCACTGAGTTTGCTGGGATAACTGATGCAGTTTATTAAGTGTGGTAGGATCACTCCTGTTCTGCACAGTATAAAAATCCTGTTAAATTGTATTCCAAGGTATGTTAATGATATATGTGGTAGTCACTGTTTAATAGCGTATAATAACTATAGCAACATCACCAGCATAGATGATAAAACTTGGTTTTTAAACAAATAAATTATTGACTGCTTAGGTAACAGGTAGGCAACATGGGGGGTTAGGGGCCATTTCCCCATTCCCCCCAATGGGATGCACTCCTATTGTCACAGGGCTGAAATTCTACTGGGCAGCAGTAACAAACAAAAAAGGGGCATTTTGCCACCAAATGTTGGCAGCCAAACACTACAAAGGCCTAAAGAGGGCAAGTTTAGCTTGCTTCTGAGCTAAATTTGTTCCGTGTAGTGTCTGGCTACCAAAATCCAGTAACAGCCTGCCAGTTGATATGCTGTTGCACCACCACCAACGTTCAGTGGCACAGGGAGCATTTGTGGCCCTGCCCTGAGCTAAAGGAAACCCCATCCCCTGCCTGAGCCTCTGAAGAGTGACAGCCAATCCGATGGATGGCCATGTGTTCTCCTTTATAGAGGATGGTACTCCATTTGAAGCCGTCCTCTATTTGAAGAGCTGTGCAGTCCAAGTCTGGTTTAAAGATTACGAATCCAAAGAAGGGAAAGCGCGGGGGGGGGGGGGGCTTAAAGTTGCCCTGGATGACTCAGAACTTGGACAGCAGACTGAGCAAGGTACTGTGGTTGCTTGGTCACAGCTATCCCTAGCAAATGATGTGGTGTATTTCTTTTTCAATTCTCAGCAATTATTTTCAGAGTTGCATCTATATATAAAATTGGCTCATCTACATTTTATGCACATTTGTATGTCCTCTTTTCTAGTGATGCTTTTTCTCTATTTTTGGCAATGCATAAGTCAGAGATGACAGCAGTGGGCAAAACAGGACAGTGACCTGACTCAGTAAAAGGTATCTTTATCCTTTCATGGAAAATACCATTTTAAAGATCCATGGTTCCAGTCTGCTTTCAGCAGCTCTGTGTGCATACTCATACAATATGGGAAGGGATCATCCGTGCAACCCAGAGAGCTGAACTAAACATTACAAGATAGTTAACCTGGTTCATAGATAATGACAACCCAAACTGTAGGGTGAATACACGTTGTTATGTGGGAACTCTGCACGATGGCTGAACTGTGGGTTGCTAAACACAAATAACCCAGAATTCACAACCCAGCAACAAACATGTGTTCTTTTCCTGGGATGTTTCTGGTTAATAACCTATTGTTCAGCCATAGTGAAGGATTTCCATGTAAAAGCCCATGATTCAACAACTCATGATTTAACAACAAAGTATACTCTGGATTATTGTTCTGTATGAACTAAGCCTGTTTTATTTAAGTGTCTGCAGCACTAACATATCAAGAGGAATGGGAAATGTTTTATTGTATTTATTTTTTACATAAAATGAATCGTGTAAAGGAAGGAGACAGAACCATCCACCTGGCTCACCAGTTCTTATATCCCTGCTTTCCATTGCTTCATGCAATTTTCTCCTGAACTCAGGCCTGCAGTGAAGCCAAGACTGGCTCAAGACATTTTGATGCCTGAGGGGAAACAACAAATGTAATGTCCCCCATCCCACCCAAAGCATAGCACCCAACATGGACCAAATCCTTTTGACAGCCAAGGCAGAAAATCCCATAAGCACCTCTTTCTGACGGTAATGATGCTGATACATTAATAGCAATATAAAATTACTAACAATTCCTAAGTAACAATTCGATGGCCTTTAAGGGTCACCCAGAATGAACTGACTGCAGTTGCTGCCTCACTGCCTAAAGGTAGGACTGGCCCATGGAGCCGGGTTGGGGGAGAAGTGCTTCCAGCTACAGAGTGCTGCAATGGAAGACTGGAAGGATGGCTTCGCTCTTGTCCCTTGCAGACGCCATGTCACCCCAATCCGCTGTATATGTGAGCAGGGCAGAAATATGGCTCCCCCATTCACTTCTGGTTGGCCTATACCAGTAGAGTAGACCTTTCTGTAAAGTGATTAGAGGATGAGGCAGTTGTATGGACAAGGACAACTCATGAGCTGAAGACACCATTGCATGTCTGCAGCTGCTGGGATCACTCTATTGTCTTGTGACTACAAAGCATCATGTGGAAATAGGCCTCTTGTTAATTGGATTGTTCAGCTTGAGAAAAGCATGTAGAAGGCACCCTGCCTGGGTTTTATAAACATCTCTAGCTGGAATCCTGGAAATCCATCCTTCTCAAATCTTCTGCCTTGCTGCAACTTTCAAATATAAATTTTGGATTTTTAAAATGTTGTTTGTTGATCACTGATGAGGGAGGAATGGGAGATACAGGCAAGGGTAAAAGTAAAGCCAGGTGAAGCAAGATGTAGCACCAGACTCAGTCGCCAGCCGCAACATTGCAGTATCAGGGATAGATGATAGTTTTTAACCAATGTCCTACTCAATAGATGGACACCAAGCCAAATGACCCCTGCAATGATGGCACTGGAATACCATGCAGCCAGGATCAAGGGGCTAGTGGGGCAGCCACTGACTACAGGGACAAGCTCAAAGCTTCTTGGAGCTGCAGAGTTGGCTGGGTGACTTCCAGCTGATCCCTCTCCTCTCCTCTCCTCCCTCCCTCCCTCTTCCCCCTACCCACCCTCTCTCTCAGCCTTAACTACCTTTGAGGCTTGGTGTGAGGATAAAAGGAGAAGCATGCTCACCACATTTGCTGCCCCATGGTGCTTTGAAGTAGGGAATTTAAGATGTAATAAATTAGTAAATAAAAAAAATCCAAAATAATTGTCATGAATTAGTTCTTGGGAGAAAATCCAAAGAACAACAGCAGCAAAACAGGAAGAGTATCGAATGTTGTCCGTATTTTCCAGAATTTCTAAATGAGCAAATGATGGCAATTCTGAAGGAAATGGTTAATGTGGACAGTACACTGGCAAATGTGTTGCTTGAGTGGCCTTTGGCAAATCATGTTTTGTCAGCCTTCATTTCTCCTCTATAAAATGGGGACATTCATAATCTACCCCACAGTATTGTTACAAGATAAAAATAGACATTCATTGGGTGACTTTGGGCCAACCATGGACTTTCAGCCTAAACTGCCTCAAAGGGTTGTTGATGATAAAATGGAGAGGAGGAAGCCCCTATAAGCCACCCTGGGTTCCTTGCACAATGAAAAGCAAATGGAACATAAATGTGATTTTTTTTTTTCAGATCCAATATGTGGCATGATCTAACCAGGTCTGGAAAGCCTTTGCCAACTGATATATCCCCTTTTAAAACCTTGCTCTCTCTTACCTTCATTATCCCCCTTACCTCCTCCCTCCTTGATTCTCCTCCTTGGTTTTGCAGAGTGGCTTGGGGTTGCCAGACTTTTTGCATGCTTTTCCCAGCAGGGCATTGAAAAAGGCTTCCCAGCTCTTAGCACCCAGATCTTGTCCGGACTGGGATTTGGCTGTTGGACTGAAAAGACTTCCACAGCCTGCACGTACATTTGTCTTGGAGCTGCAATTGGCTGCAGTAACATGCAAGCAACCTGTACGCTTAGTAGCAAAACCAGGATTGCTTCTGGATCATGTGTGGAGCGGTCCCTTTTTGCTGATGACTTGCTAGATTGAGCTTCATGATGGATGCAAGGCTAACCTAGAGACTTTGCCCTCAGATAGTTGATGTTTCCTGCACTCCCTACGACTTTCCTTGCCTTCCAGGTATAGGGGTTCCAGGTACACCTTTTACTGCTGCAAAGAAAAACTTTAACACCCAATATCCCCTCCCAGATTTATCTCCTGTGTTCTGCTTAGCCTCCTTGGGGAAGTTTGCAGCCTCACCTGGAACATGCCTTGCGGGGGGCGTGAAAAAATGTTATAAAACAAGTCCCAACTCTCCCTGTTGCCAAGAACAAACGCATTCCCTACTGGCCACGCCCTGTGCAGCTGCTCACACAGGCGCAGCCAGATGCACTTTCAAAGGGTGAGCTCAGACCTCCCAAGGAGCAGCTGTCAGGGCTTGCATGCTGCTTCGCTGATTGATTGGGGGCTGGGGGAGAGTAACTATTCCTTCCCTTTGCTGAGAGTAGGCAGCTCAAGCGTCTCACTGCTGAGGTCCACCATACCAAAGGCAGCCTGCCAGCTGCGTATTAATTATCCATTCTGCTGGGTGCTCAACAACTTTCAAGGCAGCAAAACCAGGAGGTATATCAAGCCTCTGTTGGGCAACCAAACGTTGTGCAAGGCTTTGGATATGGTGGCCAACTGAACAAAGCAGCCATGTCTTGGCTTGAATCTTTAGCAGCAGCTTGATCGTCATTCATGAGCAGGTGAAGATTCTCAACAGTGTGGAACCGAGCGTGTATTCCATGACCACATCTGCAGACCAAGAAGCTATTAAATGAAAAAGAACAGTGGTGATCTATGGCTGGCTTGACAGGTCACATAAATGCTGCAGGACTCAGGTGGGAAATGCACAGGCCCTCCTACAGGTGGGAAACACGCAAGACCTCACTCTAGTTCCAGCCAGCTGCACAATCTTATTCTGCCTTGTACCATTTTGTGGAACCAGTCTTCTATAGGGTTTGATTCAAGGGTAAATCCTTGCATATTCATCACTCAGTAGCTAAAATGTCACCCACTGAGTCATATGTATGCAGCAAAGATTAAACAAATAATCACAATATATTTACAATGCGAATTCTTCCTATGGACCTGCCAGCCTTCCCCAACCTGGTGCCTTCCAGATGTGTTGGGAGTACAATTCAGCTGGATAATGCTGTGAGTTGTAGATCAATACATCTGGAAGCCAATACTTAATTAGTGAATTAATAGGTTGAGGAAAGCTGACCTATACACAGAAACAGACAACTCACACAGGTAGAAAATGAAATCAAAGAAATTCTTGACAAGTCTTTTCCTGAACACACAATTTTCCATGTCCAAGTTCTTACCCCAAAGGCATTGTACAATGTAAAACCATAAAACCGTAAAGCAATAAAAATAAGAACATGATAAACAGAAACATAGAGTGCATGTTTTGAGAGGCCAGGTTGCAAAGATGTGCCTTTACAATCTCTCTAAAGGCCCAGTAAGTGCAGCCAATCCTAGTTTTGAAGGGAGGCGTTCCATAGTTTGAGGCAATGCGGAAGAAAGCCCTTTCCTGCATGTGCCATAAAGGGGCTTCTGCACATAATGGCGCCCTCCGAAGGGCCTCTCCTGCCGATCAAAGGGTGTTTCTATACAAGACCTTTGTCACACAATTGTTATGCTTGGTTACATGATGGGGACACCGCAGTATGCGCATTTTCCAGATTTCAGTTGTTTGCCCTCTCTTCCTTTTTCTGGGGATGGGTAGGTGGGTAGCCAGGAGAAATGCCATGGTGGCCCAGAAGTGTAGAGCATGCCTAGCAGCACTTCTCCATTTTGCATTGCAGCTTCTGGCACTGGGTGTGAAGAGCGCATAATGCGATAAACCCAGGGGGAAAACAGGATAAAAGCAAAGGTGCATGGAGCCAAAAATCAAACTGCATTCATTTTGCATCAGAAAAGTGATGGCAGGGTAAGTACAGAGAGCAGGGGAGCATCCAGTGCAGAAATGCACTTGGGACAATCCACCAACAATTCACACAGAAGCAAAGCGATGCAATGCAAATACTAAGGCAGCAGCGACCAAATGGACCTAGGAATCAGGTCTCGGCCCTACTAAAGAATGCCAGTGGTACAAAGCAAAACAAAAGCTTCCATTTCTAATCATGCATGAATAATACATTACAAAGACAAATCCAGGAAGGCCTTGGTCATGTCTCCCAAACCAATAAATTTAACATTGCACTAGTATCAAACAATCCACCAGCAATTCATATACACCCTAGGGCTACAGGACAAACGCCATGGTGGTTGGAGGAAGGCACGCAGTTCTATGCTAGAGTACCTGTTTCGCTTGCAGAAGGTCTCAGGTTCAATTCCAGAGCATCTCCAAATAGGACTGGGAAAGGCCCTTTGAAATCCCAGAGAGTGGCTGCCAGTCAGGCAAGGCAATCCAGAGCTTAGACAGACCAGAGATCTGACTCAGTGTAAGGCAGCTTCCTGTGCTTGGAACTGATACACTTCTGTGTACCTTCCTCCCCAGTTACTGAGGCCATCAGATGGACCTATAGTTTGACTGGTGTCCACCCAAAGAAGAGCCTTCAGCATGGCGGCCCCCTTCCTGTGGAACTTGCCCCTGCCCCTGGAGATCAAGCATGCACAGACTTTGTGTTGTTTTTGGTGCCTCCTGAAAACATCTTTAATTCAGGGCACCTTCCTCAATTGCCAAGCCACAGTTTATGTCCATTCTGTTTTAACATATTCTTTTGTTCTTTTTATCTGCCTTACCTTTTGATTGTTCACCACTTCAGACTTTGTTTACCTGTGGAGCAGTATACAGTATAAATGTTGTAAATAAATAAACAAATGCTCCCAGCTAAAAACTCCCAGCTCCCAGTTAAATGAATAAATGCTCAGCAGCAGCAGTGTCCACTCATGCCAGGTGAAATCCCCCAGAGTCCACACACACAGCTGCTATTAGACCCTGAACACCAGCATCCCATTCTAAGATGAGCGAAGCCCTTCCCCTCCCTGCAGGGTTCCTCTCAGATCCAGGAAGACAATGCCTAGCTCTGAAGTGGGCAATACCTTTTTCAGAACCAACCAAAATTCCTCAGAAATGCGCACACTTTCAAGTCTTCCAGATCAATTCCTCTTTTCCCTGCATGGACCAATACAACTTGTCTCTAGAGGTATACACGTGTGCTATACACCCCCCCCCAAAAAAAGCCGCCCTGAGGCTTTTTGCGAATGGGGCAGCATAAAAATGGTTTAAATAAATACAATAAATGAATAAGATGCTCCAGGAAGACTCACCCTCCATCTCAAAATTCCCCCAAATTTTACAAAATAAATCGCAATGAAATCTCACTAAAATAACTGGGGTACCAACAGCGCTACATTAGGGAAAAATAACGCCTGCTGAAATAATTGCCTGTTTAAGTTGTGGATGGAAACACTTCATACTAGGAGAATTAAGAGATTACTACAATTGAAATAGAAAGGTAATACACCTACTACAGCATGGAAGACTGTGACCCTCACTGTGTAACTGATGTCTGAGAGCTGTTGATCGGTAACTTCAAGGGCCAGCTTTTCTTCTGATGGTTCTTTATATTTATACGCTACTTGGACTGGACAGCCCTTCAGAGAAAAGGTGTCCTCTGTAAATGAGGACACATAGCCACCCTAGACATTCTGGACTACAAATCCCATCACCTCTGACCATTAGCTATGCTAGCCGAGGCTAACAGGAGTTGTAGTCCAAAACTGCTGGGGGCATTCAGCTTGGAGGAGGTGTTTATATAGGAAAGGCTTTCCCCCCACTTTTTGCACAATTCCCATGCAAATTCTCAAGATATCATTGAGAAGAAATTCAGGGGGATGAGAAATCTAACCTAAAATAGAGCCAGTGTGGGCCTGTGTGGTATGATGTCTGGGGACTCAGGAGATCTGAGTTCTAGTCCCCACTTAGCCATGAAACCCACAGGGTAGCTTTGGTCCAGGGCCAACCTTTCTGCCCAGCCTCCCTTACAGGGTCATTGTTGTGAGTCCCTGACAAAAGGATAAAAGGCAGGATATAAATTCAATTTAATAATAATGATAAACCCCAGAAATAAACTTTTAAAAGCTGAGGAACGAGCGATGGCCCTTCCAAAGTGCTGTTTTGGCACTGGTGAAGGGCTTGCCCTGGTGAGACCATGGAAACAAGTGGCAGGAGTTATTGCTGCCCTTGCCGAGCAGTCCCACAGCCGTTCCCAACACCCTATGAGTAAGTCTCCCTGCTGGAGTCAGATGACTCAGTGACCCACAGTGAGCAAGAGCAACCCTAAAGCAAGCATGGGTTCTCAGGGTGGCTTGCTTCTGAAAAATAAGCCATCCTGCAGAAACTGTGTCAGGTTTGGTTGGCGATGCATGATGAACTGCTCAGTCCTGAGAACCAGCTCATACTGCGTCATTCTGTGAAAGCCTGTTTATAAACTGGGGCTGCTAGCCCCAAGCCTCAAGGTTTTTGACAAAAAAGAAATAAATTATGACCTACATGCTGTTCTGTTGTATCTGGTGGTTGTGGTGGGGTAACCTACTGTATTTTTTCACATGTGGCTTTTAATGTATAACTAAATTCAGTGCATGTAACAGCATCTAACTGGAACAAGCCCAGAAACACAAGACACCGTAGGACCAAAACTCCAAGCTGTCAAGAACACACATTTTCTTCCATATGATAATATGGTGGTTCTACTCATCTGCTTGCAAACAAAGCATAACCTGGAGCATCCCAAAATGTCTATCAGTAAAAGATCCATGAAATCAGTAATTTTAGCAAGAAATTTTAGCAACATCTCTGCAGGAGAATCTTACAGAGAGAAATCCTCATGATTTCATTATTTCCAGACATTTTACACTTGTAGTCTTTCCATTAAAATGATCTTATTTTTAATTGTAAGAAATCATTTTGAAGGGAAGTAAAAGTTGTGTAACAATATATAAACACATTGTCTTAAATTCTAAAGAAAATATTTCATGATCCAAAACTGCTGAATTTCTGTATCGGGCTAGCATATTAAGACACCTTTGCTAAGCTGGAAAGGTATGATCCTGCCGCCAGATGGGTGACCACATGTGGAAGCGGAGCAGGCGGTTGGACTCATTGATCTTGTAAGGCCCTTCCAACTCTACTACTACTCTGCTCTAGTGTGAGTGGTCCTTGGGTTTAGGGTTTAAAAGAAAAACCAAGGTTTTTTCCCAGGCCTTTCCAGCTCTATTCCTAAACATATATTCTGGAAAACCAGCAAAATGTTTCAGAGAAGCAAGGCAGCAGGAGAAAGTATTGGGGGGAAAAACCTTTCTCCTTAAATTATGGAACAATTTCAGAAATTCTTGGCCAAATCTCTTTTCCCACCGGTCTTATGATATGTGTGCACGGGGGAGGAGTTTGGGGGTATGTTTAAGGGACACACTGTCTAGACAGCCATAGGAGGGACTGGAGTCCCATTCTTGGAAATGTGTTCTGAGGTTGGGCCTGGCAGTCTGACCACAGAACACACTCCCTCTACCATTGCAGCCAGCCCATGGCTCTGCAGTCGCAAGTACAACTTCAGTGCCAGCACTGTGGGGGCAGGAAGAGGTGCAAAGCCCTGCAGGATACAAGGCATCCTGGTGGTCCTCAGCAGCACCTTCTCACAAGCAAGGGTAGAAGACATAGATTTCAACTGTCCATGTCTTTGGCAGAACTGGTGAAATTGGAGGCAATCCTTGCCTTCTCTACATGCGTTTGCATGCTCTGTTTGGAGGGTTGTGGGCAGTCACACTGGATGGCACACTCACAGTCCTAATCTCAGAAACACTCTGCACATACCAACCCGAAATGACAGAAAGAGAGATTTAGCCTAGCGTTTCTCAGTTCTGTTTTGAAACTGATGGGACTACAAGGCAGCCCTATGATTCCATAAGACAGAGGGTATTTTTCTGTCTGCAGGAAGATTGCTTTGTTTTTCTTAAAATGGACGATTCAGACATTAAAATCCTGCCACCTGCAACTGCAAATGTTACTGTCCAGGAAAAATGTTACCTTTTGATTCTGCTGATTGCATAAGCTGGCACATGGAGGATGAAAGATTGGGGTAAGTGACACACACAATCAGTTTAAGTCAAAAGAGAGCAACATATAAATAAAAACCCCATTAGGGCAAGAAAGGATATGACAGCATGTGCAATAACCATTATAGGCATGCTTCATTTAGAAATGTGCATATGGCCAATCTCTACATTTGAGTAAGAACCGCAGTTTAGCAACCACTTGACATGATTCCTTTCCTTCTCAATAACAGGCCATTTATATGACAAACTGAGGTTTCAGCATGCTACTGCAAGCAACGCCAATGCTGAATCACGCGTAAGTGTTTTACAGCTCTTCACCACTACCACACTTGCATTTGAGAAGGCAAAAAATATCGCCCTGGGAAACTAAGCAGCTACCATCAATTCTTGAAGAGTTCAATGCGATGTACGATCCATTGGGTACTTTTGCTGCAATAGCCCCATTAAAACCTGCTCCTAGCCGCTTGCATTTCTTCTCTGCTTTTCAGTGGGGCTTGCTTAAGACAGCGGACAAGACAGATTGCACAATTCTTCTTCTCTCTCATCAAAAGCCAGATTCTGCACCAGATACCAGCAGACACAAATGCCTGCATGTTTTCACTTTCATTTGAAATAATGAAGGCTACAAACTTGCATTCTGCTCTTGAAGCCTAACTCACTCTAAACCAGGGGTCGGCAATCCGCGGCTCTGGAGCTGCATGTGGCTCCTGAATCCCTCTGCTCCGGCTCTGTCCCTCAAAACACACACCAGCACAGCACAGCACAGCCCCCGATCTGCTTCATAAGTGCAACGCACTATAGTTTTTTTATACATAGCATAAAGGTAAGAAATGATACATGCAGTGTTATTTTCATTTTAAAGGTCAAAGGAGTTTTGCGGCTTCTTGTGTTTTCTTTTCTGTGGGAAACGGGTCCAAATGGCTCTTTGCGTGTTAAAGGTTACTGAAGGTTCCCCTGCTCTAGACCTAAGGGAAAGTCACATTGCATTCTTTTTCCCCCAGAACAATACTCTCCTGGTGGTTCTTAAAGGTAGGCGAACCACTCTTTTCCACACAGTTATCAATGGTGCACCACATTCCCTGTAAACGTCATACCGCTCTTGTCCAAACAGCAAAGCTGAAGTGGGCGGGACATGGCAAGAAGGGCGATGTCTATCAGTGGTGTCATGTGGGCTGATCACAGGCACACCCATGACTCTTTTTTCCCTTCTGTTTTCCACCTGCCATCATACTTGGCATCCCATGCAGTGCATTTTTGTTGGAATGTTGTCTGTGGCATAAGGGAGGATCTGTACAGTCGTTTGGGTCAGCAACCTTCTGTTCTTCCCCCATAGGGAGGCATCCATAACATAATCATCCTGACTAGTGTCTGTACAGTTATTTGTGCCTGTCATTTACAGTATGAAATACAGAGAACAGCTATGGATCAGTATTATTTATTCTCTATTGAAAGCATGTGTACGCTGTTCTTTCATCAAGAAGGCTCTCAGGACAGCTTAAAAGTTCCAGTTCTCAGGCTTCCAGCCTAAAAGGTATGGCACTTGAAGAAAAAAGGGTGGGGAAAGAAGGAGGGGGAAAGTAAGCTAAAGGATTAGTATGTGTTATTGTGAATAACTGCACATCTCTGTAGGTGTACACTTGAAATATCCAAGGGGGAGGAATGTAAAAAGGACACTTTACCCAGAGAAACAAACAAAATTAAAAACATGTTTTCTCAAAATAAATATTAAAAAAACCCTAGAAAATAGTTGCTGTGATGCCAATTTTGAAAAAGTGACCCAGGGGAATCTGAGAAATTACAGGTCAGACAACATAATGTCTGTTTTGGATAAATTGGTTGAAATCATTATTAAAGATAAAGAATGAATTATGAAACTTATAGAAGGACAAATATTGATGAAAAGAATCAACATGGCCTCTGCAGAAGTGTGTCCTCCCTCTCTAACCCTTCTGAGCCCTTTGAGAGTGTTAATAAACACGTGATGGATAAAGGTATTCCATTGCTTCTCCGAGTTTTCAAAAGGCCTTTGACAGCATTCCTCTCCAAAGCCTCCTAAGGAAATTTAAGAGTCATGGTGTAACAGCAGTGGACCTCTCATGAATCAGTAAATGGATAAAGAACACAAAGCAGACAGTACAAATAAATGTTCAGTTCTTGAAATGGAAAGATGTAAAAAGGAAACTCCATGTTGGGAATCATTAAGAAAGGAACTAATGCCTTTCTATAAATCTATGACATGATCACACTTCCAATACTTCGTACAGCTCTGGTAACCACAATTCAAAAAGAATAGATGTTGTAGAACTAGAAAATGTGTGAAAAGGAGTCACCAAAATGATCAAGGAGCTGGATCGATTCCTCTATGAGGAAAAGTTACAGAGTTGGGGTTCTAAATCTAGTTAACATGAGAGTAAAGGGCTCATTACAGAGGTGCCCAAAATAATGCAAGTGTGCAGAAGGCAGATAGAGCTATGTCTGGCTTCTTTTTTCATAATAGTAGAACCCATATTCATCCCATGAACCTAAATGAAGAGATTCAGGACCGAAAAGGAGGAGCATTTTTCATACAATACCTAGTTAAAATATGGAATACAGTATCCACAAATTATAAAAAGGATGACCACTAATGATGGCTTTAAAGAGGGGCTAGATATATTCATGTAAGATAAATCTACGAAGGGCTAGTAATCATGATGGCAGTATATTACCTCCAGGATCAGATACCATATACTTTTAGGCACCAGTTGCTGGGAAACTCAAGCAGGAGACTGCTAAACTGCATCTGTGGGCAGCTTGCAGGCTTCTCATTGGGGCATCTGGTTGTCCACTGTGGGTGCAGAATGCTGAACGAGATTTGGCCTGATCCACCACATCTTTCCTTATATTCTTATTGATTTAGAGTGCATGAGACATCACGGAAAGGCAAAAGATTCCATTGTGTGGACACCTGCCGTCTCCCCCGCCCCCATCTTGCAACTGCGTTGGCAACCAGCGGAATGAAAGCTTCAGAAATAATAAGACACCGGATGCGTGCTATCAGACTCTGCAGATCTCTGCCAGGTTCTTAAATAACATGGTCCTAAGGGCAAGTGCTACAGAGCTGTGACATGACACTTGGAATCAGAGGGATCTAGCATTATGCACCATCGCTGAACTGCTGGAATTGTACCTTTCTGGTTTGTGGGTGACAGAGCAGGTGTTTTTAGTATCTTTTGAGTATGAACTGAGCATGTTTTCAAGACAGAACATGAAGCACTAGGTATCAGCTTGCTCAGAATCTGTGTGGTTATCATGTTTAGTTTTCCTAGTGCGTATAGCAGGGGCTCAGGAAGAAGAGCGGGTGGAGACTAGCACACAGGGGATTTGATCCCCTCCCCCATTCAGTGATCCCAGTGAAATTACCCACCACTCAGTTTAGGGTGACCACTTCTGAATCACCAAGGGGGAGGACAAAAGAAAAAAAATGCATATGCTGATTTAGCATATAGGCACACATTTAGGAATAATTCTTCTAACTGAAATAAAAATACATCTTGCCATAATAGGAAAGACCATGACCTAGAGACCTGTGTGTAGAGTTCAGTCTGCTGTCCCTGTGTGGCTGATGGGCAATTTGATGGTCCAGCAATTCCTTCTGAGAGTTTTTTTATCTTAATAGAAAGAGCCATCAGGCATGGACTGGACAACCCTTACAATGGAGAGCACAAAGCCACCTAATAAACCTGCTGTCCATCACAGGAGGAAAGCCTCCCTTTGCACCAATAGAAGATTTAGACTGAGGCTCTTTTGATGAGGAGGTGAGAAAAAGGTTGACTCTCCCCACAGACCTGATCCTGCTAGCCAAACCCTCCCACTGCCAGTTTTATCATGGAAAAATGAGGCACACAACTTGCATTCATGCTATTATCCTAATGCCTTATTTGGTGTGTAGTGAGGTCAGTAGGATGGACAGGCAGGTGACACGGTTGCAGCTTCTCATTGTCTTTGTGCATGCAGCCAAACACAGTATGGCATCCATCGTCACTGGAGAGCAGGAGGTGATCAAATCACATGACGCTGGACTGCACGAGCAAGAGAATATTCTGTGCAGGACCCTAAAGGTCCATGTGGTGACTGTGTGGTGATGTAACTTTAGGAGAGTTAAGAATTCATCACATCACAACCATGACACAAGCATCCTGAATTTTAGTGGGAACTTTTTATATCAAGGAATGGGTGGAAATGGGAAGCAGGGAGTAGGTGGTTGTAGACCCGATTACATGTATCTTTTTTCACTCTTTAGTCGTCATTATTATTCAGTCAAACAAGATGTGGGCAACTTGTGGCCCTCCAGAGGTTTGGCCTTGCCTCAGCATTGGTTGTGTTGGCTAAGGCTGATGGAAGTCAAAGACAAGACCAAAACACCTAGGGAGCCCCACAGTGCCCATCCCTGATTTTAAAAGTATTTTATTCAAGCACTATAGAGAAATTTACCGAAGAAACCAAGACTGTCTAACAGACATTTACAAAAGGAAAATGAAATGAGGTGGTACAAGGATAAAAGTGCTTCCAGGTTCTAAGGACAGAAGTGACGGCGGCCTGCTCTGGACAGCCACAGACATGATTAGCTAAGCTGCAGTGCCCACCCACAAACCCATCCACAACTCCCGTAAAACCCAGCCACCCAAGGAACCACCGACATGAGGCTTGCCAAATGTTTGATGCCTTTATGCTGTCTGCCATTGCCAGGCGCTTAGCTGTCCAAGGGTGCCATCAGACAGAGGGTTGCTAGAGCTACAAATCTGAAGACGCAATGCTTCTATTTTGTTTTTGTTTTTCTCTCTCCAGTGCTGCCTCTAAATTTTTGAGGGTCCTTTGGCAGGACATCCTGCAAGGGCTCCCTCAGGGAGCCTATTCTCTCACCACCATTGTTACCAGCTGCTCTCACTCTTGCACCTCTTCCTCCTTATTGCTGTCACCTGGTACCTTAAGAGCCAGGGGCATCTCCTGCTCCTCCTTTGCACTATCTCCTCTGTCTGGGCCAGAGCAAGAGGCAGGGAAACGAGCAGGTGGCAATGGGGAAGAGGAGGGGCAGGTCCAGGGGCTCTTATCACTGGGCCCTTCTCTGGTGTGGGACCTCAGCAGGCACTCCACCACACCAGGCCTTGCCATCAGCCCTGTATCCCTCTGCGTCATGCCCCACCCCCATCCCCGTAAGGAAAAAGAGAAGAGGAGCAAGGGAAAAATACAAGAGGGTTACAAATGGAAGGCAAGGCTTTTTTGCACCCCAGTGTAAAATCCCGTGGATGAGGCGGGAAAACTAGAACAGAAGCTCCACCTGGAAGTATCCCCTGCCTCCACATGAATGCACCTGCCCTTAAAAAAGGGTTGTACTAGTTTACATGGGACTGCTGTTTTCCACAACCCCACATCACAAGCAGCCCAGGTTATAATTATAGTGGACACATAAAAAACATGTTCTTAAAAAAATCAGGAGAAACAGTGCCCGTGGCAGTTCGATGTGGCTGAGGGAGTTTACTAACCATTGAACTGATGGCAGTTTCATGTGATGAGATAAGGAAATGAAGCCTTCTTTTCATTTCCCCCACCATTTTCTGTGCAGTGTGTGGGTTACATGTCATCCAAACCCAGAAAAAATGCGGGGCGCGGGGTTGCTGGTTTCCATACCACCTCAGAACTATAGAAGACGCCATGGGTTGTAAGGTGGTTTGGAAGCCACCCCCACCTCAACAGGCCTGGACAATATTTCCCAATTTCAGAAACGGGGCAGTACGTGACCAGCATGTGCAAAGCAGGGCAAAGACGGCATGGTGGCTTCTTTTCCTCCCTCAGCAATGCCAACCAGTGTTTTTCAGGAGTGAAGTGGTACTTTTTGCAGTTTGTGAGCTCCACCCACAAGTTGCTCCGGAGTGCAGCAACTTTTTCAAGAGTATATATCCCAGAAACATAGCAGATGCAAACTGTCCCTACCACACCCGTCAGCAGCGACTGCATCACTTTGACCGGGATTTAAGTGCAAATTTCTAGTCACGATCACTGTGTCTGCTTCTCACACACCCACCCCCTTCCTCACTGATCTCCTAACAGACTCTGCCAGGCAGTTTGCTGGGAGCAGCATGTGTGTCAAACAGAGACTCTCGCTATTACCAAATCTGGGTGGGTCCGCCCACCCCCTGGAGCCTGGCACTGTCATTCCTAGACTGCTTACAAGCTCTGACATATGGCAGGCTGGCATCAAGCAAGAGGAAGTGGTAAGGGTAGGTGGTTTGCTCAGGCCTGGGAACGCACTGAGTTTGGGTGCTCTCACTGGCACTGAATGACACACAGAAGCCTCAAGGTGGAAGTTTAGCACTGGCAGTGGCTTTCTCGGCTGCAACTAGTCAACCTGTTAGCATGTCCTCCTGAGGCTGGCCTGCACGCACAGCTTGTGCGACCCATCAAGTGCAAAGCAGCCCCACCATCTATATATTATGGCTTGCCATGTGCCTGATAACTTTCTTGCTTTTGCAGTCCCAGGCAGGCACTAGAAGCAGGAAATGTGCCAAGCCTCTGGCACATTACCATACAGTGCCCAGTAGACTAAGTTCAGATTGGTGGTTCACAAGTGATGCAAGGCACAACAGGGCTAAACAGAATGCAGGATCAAGCATGCAACTGGCCCTTCCTTGTGGTTTGCTTGCTAACTTGGGGGAAGGAGGCTGGGGATCCAGTTCAGGATCAGGTGGTAAAGGAAAAGAGGGTTCCCAGCAGTGGCCATGGGCAATAATATGCCCACAGACACTGCCCTTGTAGCCTGCCAGGATCCCTGTCCCTCCTGATTTTTAAATGCTTACAAAGTTTTGCTTTTGCTTTATTAAAAAAATAACTGGAAGACTAGCATGCTGCAAAGTGAAATACCTCCCTCCACCATCTCAATTTCCAAGAAGACCTCTGGTCCTACCAGCAGTGGGTGCAATGCAGGCGGTCAGTTTAAGCCTGAGGAGTTTTCTGCTGGCAGAATGTCACCCCTGCGGTGGCAGGGAGGAGCTTAGCCAGTGGAGGGACCTCTCCTGCGTCCTTGGAAACCAGAGGATCTGGGGTGGGGGGCGGGGGGATAGCAGGATTGTTCTGAACTTCTGTATTACATAAGGAATGAAGCTTTCAGAGGAAACACAGCAGAAAAAAGAGCAGACAAGGAGGCCATGTTAGAAGTCCAAACAGGAGATTCACTGGAAAAGAAAGTTCTAATATTTACTTTATACTTACTCATAACTTGCTTGCATCAAAGTTTGGTAAGAAATTAATACAGATGAAATTAAAATAGAACCTGCCAACATGAAAAGAAATAAATGATGTGATTAAAAGAAAAAAGTTTGGTAGATGTTTAAAAGAAAGAGTAGATGTGGTTCTTCAAGAAGTTCACAAAGCCAAAGTAAATAGTAAAGCTGTGATAAATTTAAAAATGGCCAAGTTTTTAGCACATGGAAATAAAAATCTGAAAGCAGACAGTGTATATGCATAAACACCACCACCAGTGTTATTAAAAAGGATACAAACTATAATCTTGAGCACCAAATATGTACCCTGACAATGAGGAAAAGGTGAGAAGATATTTACAAAGGCACTGGTCTCTATTAGAATTGTTTAAAACATTATTAAGCTTTACAGATGGAGATCACCCAGTGGAGATTTCAACAGAACCATATTCAAAACTGAACAGAAGGTGCTTCCAGGCACAGACTGTGCTATAACATTCATGAACTCTTATTTTGGGGGTGGGGGCAGTCCAGATATCTCATCTTCCATGTGTAACCATCCTGTTTTTCCTACACAAAATACCCTGTTAAGCAGTAATAGGTGCTCAGTGCTTCTTGATTTGTAGTGATAGGAGCCCTCTGGAAACACCATAAAAGAATTTCTGAATTCCCTTCAGAAGAGAACAGATAAATTTTATATAGGGTTAATAATATCAAGTTGGATCTAGAATTTGCCTGCTGTGGACAAAAGGCCCCTCCATCCTCAGAAAGCTTCTCATCTGGCTGTGCATTTCACTGGGGGCACAGAAGAGAGGGCGGTTCGTGTCAGTTCTCCCCTCCTGCTGCAGGTCTTGCCTGCCTGGCTCAGCCTGCTCTGGATCAGCAAACCTGCTTCCTCACATTCAGACACTGAGATTGTTCTGTGCAGGGGAAGCTACTACTGATGGAAGGAAACACTGGATTTAATCCATTAGCTTACCATGTGGCAGCCCATCCTCCCCCTGGTCTCTTCCAGTGGTTCAGGCTTCAACTTTCATCATCCCCAGACCCGAACAGTGGTCAGGGCTGATGGGAGTTGTAGTCCCAGGTATCTGAAGGGTGGTAAGTTGGGAAGTCTTGCATTAAAAGATTGTTGTGGTACTCATGACATGCTTGACACTTGAACACTGTGCAAATGTCATATATTATTATTGCCTATGATATCTATAGAAATTGACCTCCGAACAGCAAAAATTTCTTTCCCCCACTGTGTGTGTGTATAGGTGTGGTTCCTATTAGGATGGCTGAAAAATTTAAGTGCTTGAAACAGAGCCTACCATGCCGACTGTGATTTGTTATCTTTACTATGGGAGCTAGACAATATCAGGGAGAAAATGTGGAGAAAGAATGATACAGAATACCAGACTCAGAACTGAAATGCAATCCTGAACAAGAACTAGGAGCCTTTTCCAGAAATAACAACACACAGGAAATATCTATGGCCATAATGTGGGAAGCCCACAAACTTTATGTAAGGGGGCAAATCACAGCTATTTCAGATTTTCTAGGGAGGGGAGAAGAGAAACACAGGGAGGCAGAAAAGAATGGAAACAGAATTAAAACACACGAGAAAGGAACGTGTAGATTTAAATGACTGAAAGAAATAAAAGCAAATATTTGATTTGACATGTAAGAGTATTAATGATGTGAAGCAAAAATGCCTTTGGAAAAAGCAATAAAGTTGATAAAATGCTGGATTAACAAACATGGGAATATTTTAAAAATTCATCTCACAGAAAAAAAGTGAAGACAGCAATTGCATGCTCAGGAACTCTGAAATATTACCAGAATTCAAGAAATGTGTTTGTTTGATACATATCTGAGCAACAAACTTGAAAACTTAAAAGAAAATGATTTTACTGCAGTACAGCTTCTTCTGACCAATGGGACTACTGAAAAGTAATTAAGAATCTGGACCAAATCAAGCATATGATATATTCAGAATTAAACATAATAATCCAGTATCAAATCATAATGTAAGATGAAAAACAGGGAAAATCATAGCAGTACTTGCATTATATTTAGACTTCCCCCTGTGAGTTTAATAGCAATAGGCAGGGTGGAGGGAATTAGATCAGGAAAACAGCATGTGAGAAAGAGTCCAATCCCCCTTTCCCCACTGCCACTATTTTATGTCTATTTTATGAGGAAAATGTAATTAAATATGTGTCTATTTTTAGAGGAAAATTAAAGTGTCAGGAGATCTCATAATGGATCTCTCGTGTCTTGCCTGTTTGGGTTCCTAAGGATCTGGTTTTAATTGGAAAAAAAAGATAGTATGTCCTGGTAGGACAGAGCAATGCTGTACATACTTAGCAGGAAGCAAGCCTCATTGCTATCAGTAGGAGCCATCCGGGAGATGGGGCAGGATTGCACTGTTTGTGTCAAAAAGGCACGAAGAACAGCTGGGAATAATTGCAGCATAAGCATTAATAGAAACTCCATCCATGCCGTGTAAAATGCTTTGAAATAAATGGAGATTTCTTGACATTGTACAAGTCTCATACAGAACTGCAATAAAATGATGACCAGGTAATCTATACAAAGACAATGTTAAAATATTGGCACTTAGCCCTCTATGCTAGGAGTGTAAAAGAAAGAAAGAGGAATATTATCTTTGCTGAAATGAATATGTCTCAGTTTTTTTATCTACAACGGCTTCCCTATCTTTTAGGATGAAATTCTTTAGCCACTATTTTGGGAAGGGCATGATTTAGGCTTCAAGGGTATGATTCCAAGCCAGCCATCGCCCCCCTCCTTAGATCTATCCACTGTATCCTAAACCTGGGTTGTCTTTAGCTCTGCATGGCTTTGCAGATGACGATCCATCTACATCTCCAGACAGGATCTATGCTGGCCAGTTGTAAAAGAAGACATGTCTTCTATCCCTTAGCATCTCTACAGAAGAGGGAACTTCAGGCAAACCACACCTTCTAAAAGTCCCCTCTTCTACAGAACTGGTCTGCAGAGACCTGTCCACCTTTGCATCTTTTAGCTAGCTGCCCGCCCGCCTACCTGTTCCTCTCCCCTTCTAGCATTTGGTTTGGTCAGATACTCCTTCCTGTCAATGCAAGGCTCTGCCATGTTCCAAGGACACTGGCTGCTTTAGAATCTATGTCAGACGTAGACAACTTCAGGAAGGTTTGAGGCCCAATATCCCCTTCAGCCTCATTGCTGAACTGGTTGCATTTAACATTTACTGAATATTCCCTTCTTGAACTAAGAGGGTGGCCAAGAATAGGTAGCTTCCAGTTCAGAACTTGCAAGGACCTGTATGGATCATATATGGTAATGGTAAGGACATTGTCATACTAAGGGTGGTGTGTAGGTTTTACTACACATAGACTTTAATTAGTGAAAGGAATCATCTTCATTTCCATTGATACCCCTTCTCTAAGGAGTTCCCTGTCAGGTAAATCCAGCACTGGGGGTATTTCCCTTTCTACGAAATTCGCAAGAGCAGCAGAAATAAAAGGAAGAGAGTTATTGTTGCAGGGTTTTTTTTCTCATTTCCTCACAGACACCAAAAAAAGAACACTCATGAGACCATAGACATAATTCGCCCATTTCAGCACTGAAGTATGAGCAAGGACGAAAATGGTGGCTGCCAGACAGAAGAGCAGGGGTGGGGGGATGCGGCACTCATTGAGGGACATCGACCTCCCCCCTGCCCTGGCCATGCCGATAACTCAAGCACTACATGGATATGTCTCTGAGCCTTCAGGTTCATACTGAGATGATATAATATGTTATCTTATGAATAGCCACAGAAATTCTCAATGTTAAGTATTGGGGCAAAGAAAAACAATTCCACTGAGGAATAAGAAAACAAATTACATTAATATACTTCATCCCAATTTTGCCATTTGATGCAGCACAATAGGAATAGCTAAACTACTGCATTTTGTGAGAAGAGAAGAGAAGAGAAGAGAAGAGAAGAGAAGAGAAGAGAAGAGACCACCCTTTTAATGAGAATGGAGTCTTCTTCATGATATTCTTTCTTCCTCTTCTTCTTTTGTAACAGTGTAGCAGTGTTTTGCATCACCTTTTGTTGCAAATCTCATAGTCCATGGAATGTAGAAAAGGGTCCCATATCTGCAGGATTAGATTATTATGGAACATTGAAGAAATAGGCTACACAGGCTATTATTGAGTTGTAATTATTGCTCATAAAATTCAAATAAAAGGCTATTCATCAAGCAGTTGCCATTTCTTTTTTAAAAAAACTTCCTGCCCTTTTCTTTGTAGTTGTTACTCTAAGCGCTTAAAAAGCAATGTGCAATAAAACACACACACACACACACACACACACACACACACAGAGAGAGAGAGAGAGAGAGAGAGAGAGAGAGAGAGAGAGAGGAAATAAGACAGCAATCACTGAAGCCCACCTACAATAATAAAAAGAGGGAGAAAATGACTCAGTTTCTTTTGGTGACGACAAAGGCATCCTTGATAGCACATGCTTTCACTTGGCATCTAAATGTCAACAGGGAGTAGAGTGGGCAGCTTGCACAGGATAACGAGTTCCAAACTTTGAATGCCACAGCCTAGAAGGCCTGATCCCAAGTTCTGCCAAATTGTTGGGTTATGCCCTTTCTAGGACCTTCAGGAAAAGAATCTCAGGGTCAGGGCAAGAACCAAAAAAACAGGCTAATTTCTATTTGGCTTGAAGAACTTTTTTTTACATTTGCCCCAGCTCCTGACTCATTCAATTCTTCCCCTAAAGTCTAAGCACAGCAGCATCTGTCCTTTAACATCCACCTGCCACTTTCTGTCCCCACCAGGCACCACTAGACTGTATCCTATCCCACCAGGCTCAGCCTACTCAGTGCTGAGTAGACCAGCTTGCACTGACAGTAGCTGTACGCCAAAACATATGGAGGGCAACAAGTTGTCTCCAATTCTCTGTGTACTTATGCATGATATATATGCATATACCTACTCACAAAGGCCTAATTACACATTACATTAATTGCAGACACACCAAGGGATATTAAGTATTTTTTACTAAGGTGTTCATGCAGAAAACTGGAATCATTAAACTAGATAATAAAGCATAAATAATCTTGGTTTCAAACTTTATACTTAATAACCCAGAGAGTGATACAACAGCGCCTAGACATCATCTAGGGGGCCATAGGATACTTTAGATTTTCAAAACTGAGGGTGGAAACTGAGTTCCAACCCTAGAGTTCGGACTCTGCTCTCCACTCTTCCTCCACAACTGCTTGCAGAAAATACCTCACCGGCTGTTTCTCTGGCGTCAGGAACTCACTCTCAGAGGGGAATAAAAAAGAGGGGAAGAGATTGTGGGGGCCAGCATACATGTGATCCTGGACCTTCTCCTGCCTCATTCTGTCCCTCTCCTAATTGCCCTGGTTAAATGGCCAAAAATTGCTGTCTAGTAAAAATGCACAGCGAAAGCTGCAGGGAGGCAGAGACTACCTTCAGTGCTCCTGCCACTCTGCCTGTAATGCTCATGTGGCTTTGAATCTGGAGGCTTAGGAGCACTGAGGGCACATCCCACAGGATTGTGCCCTGTATAAGTAAGTATTACGGGAAGCTCACAATTTTGTGTCAATAAGACCATACACATGGTATTTATTTTGCCCACTGGAATTGGCTCCATGCTGCGATTAGCCATAGGGGAAAAACCTCGCATTGGTGCTAAAGGGAGCTTTTTCTCTGTCACTAATTGCAGCATGGGTGAAGGGCATTTTGTTGGTACCACAGCTGAGGACAGAAGGAGTAAGACCTTGCCCCCTGCTGACCTCCTCCCTCCTCCCCTGCACCTAGCTCTACAGCTGCTTACAATGTCCTATTGAGATGGGTGTGAACAGCAAAGTTAACAAACTGTATAATTAGGGAGATTTTTTGCCACAAAAGTGTATACCACAATCAAGGAGTAGCTCTTGAACAAGCTGCAAGATTCTTCCCTGCTATCGACGTTCATAATCCTTCATTGACCCAGGAGTGCAGGATCTCTTTCATCCCACAGGCCAAATTCCATTCCAGAAAAGCTTTTGGGGGGACCCATTCCACGGGTGGGCAAAGCGGAAGCAAACAGGCTAGGACAAAAATATTGGCATATTTTAGTTGCAAGTTTTTACTGTAGCTAAGCCTTAGGAAGGGCATTTTGACTTTTAGAAGGAGGTGGTGGAACAAAAGTCAGGAATCACCCAATGATTGATTGAAAGGAGGAGGAGGGGCAGGGATGTGGTCATTTGGAAACCAAGCTGGAGGCTTTGCACCCCAGATTAAGGGCCTCCCATGTGACAAGAGAGCGTCTGACATCGGCTGATGGCGCTGCTGCAGGCAGACATGGCATGGCCAAACATCAGCACCCTCCTCAGCTTCCTGCCCTGGAGACAGGGCACCCTGACACACTGGTCTGTATTACTCCTGTCTGTTCCCGGTGCCTGGGGCTCTTCCAGGGCACAAAGACGCACAGTTCAGAGGCCTGCAACCACCCACGCTGTGGTCAAGCAGGAGTTCCCCCTGTCTTTAGCTGGCGGTTCTTCAACATGCAGGAGAAAATGTTAAAGGACCGAGCTGTCATGTTCCTCTCTCCTCCCCCCACCCTTTACTTCCCAAAGGACAGGGGAAGCCCCAGAAAGGCTATTACTCAAAAGAGGCAGAAGTCAGTCGTGAGGGTAAGATCATGGCAGGTGAGAGCTGTGCTGCAGTTGCGCATGCAGTTTTTGGCAGGGGAGGCCTCTGAAACGGCAGCTCTGGCATCCTATTGTTTAAACCACAGCATGAGTTGTCCTCCCTACATAAAGAAAGTTGTGAAGCTGTTGGAAGGGAGGCATGCAAGGGCCTAGTACTATCTGGGAAATTTCAGGATCCTTCCAAAAGTATTAAGATTTTTCCTTATATGCAGAGATGTAAGGCAAGAAGTAAGTCTCTTATGGTCAATGACTCCATGGCAAAGGGATGGGGAACAAAGACAAAGAAAGCAAGTGGCCATTTACATATTATTGAAAAAGAGAAAGCATGTCACCAGAGAGAAGGGACAAAATGTGGCAAATCTGCATAAAATTTGCATATGCTAATATACACCTCTAGATACACACTTGGGAGCAAATTGCCATGATTTGAATAAAAATACCAGGCAGCTTGACTTAGTGGGGAGACAACCCAAGCTCTGTGTGCCTGCTCAGTTGCTGTCTAGGTGCGACTTCAAGGCTGCTCCTAACAATACCTTTCTTCCTCTCTCTCTCTCTCTCTCTCTCTCTCTCTCTCTCTCTCTCTCTCTCACACACACACACACACACACACAGAGAGAGAGAGAGAGAGAGAGAGAGAGAGAGACAGAAAGGGGGATAGGGGTTGGCCCTGGCCCTCTCACACTTAGCTCCAGCCAATGTGACCTGCAGATTTTGGGGGCCCTCCCTCAGCAACTCCCCCTTCTCACCACCCTTGTCCCCAGCTGCTCGCCCTCTTTCTTAACACTGTTCAATAGGCAGGCAGAGCACAAAGAGATCAAGGCATCTTCTGCTTCTTCTCATTTTTGCTGCCCCCTTTGTCTGGGCCTGAACTGGAGCAGGCAAATGAACAGTTCACAATCGGGAAGAAGAGAAACAACGCCACCAGGCTTCTTTCAGTGGGCCCCTGCTGGGATCTGGGCCCTTGGAAGGTGCCCAGCCATGCCTACCAACTTTTGACACCAGTGCTGGCCTGCAGTCTCCCTCACTCTTGCAGCCCCCCCACCCCCATACAGAGAGATCTTCTCAGATGACATGCAGCCCCCAGGGGAAGACTGGTTTCCCACTCTTGAACTTGAAGAAGCAGCATATTCATCATTTTCCTACCATTTTTGTATTTGTCCTGTGCATGACTTCTTCCCCAGGCTGACTATGGACTGAATGGAGCAGTTTATTTTTATTGATTGATTGAATTTTTATCCCACTGCATTAGTCAGTAAGGCTCCCCAACTACCTGCCAGCTGGCCAGTAGCTTCTCTCTCATCTTGTCATAATGTGAACACAACGTTTCTCTGATTCTGTCTTTTTACCAAGCTTACTCTGAAAATGTTAGCTGCTACTTTAAATAATAAAGAGCAAAATTAATCAGCATTCATGACCTGGCTACCCACTCTATTTTTAGTAACAAAATGAATAACTGTTACTAGATGCACATGATTTGGTTTCAATATGATCAATAAATGGCTACAATGAATGGCCATAATGTGTAGGATAAAAAAGGTAGAACCCAGGGAGCCTGGTGTTAAAATAACGAGGCATGTTCAACGTACCATTAAGAACAGATAGGCTGGTTGTACTTCTGAAGTTACTCTGGCCAACAAGTATCAGGGCTGAGCCTATCAGGCAGAGCAAAGCATCTCCCTCACTCAGGGAGGGGGAGGGAGGGGAGGGAGGTGGTGCCCTGCATGGCCTACACTGTAGCTTCCCTCAGCTGCCCTCCTGCTGTCAGGCATGAAGGCGGACTTGTCCCACTGCCAGCACTGACATGAGATTCTTTGCAGTGGCCGATCGTCAGCACTGGAAGCTAAGCAGGGGGTTAGGCCTGGCTGAAATCTGGATGGGTAACTTAAATGTTGTGAACTGCCCAGGGAGCTTCCGCTATGGGCAATATAGAAATGCAATGTAATAAAAATGTTAAGGAATATGAATTAATATATGTATTACCGTCAGAAGAGGAGCCCTGCATGTAAGACCATGAAGTTCACAATTCAAACTGACCTGAATGCATCTAACTCAGCATAGAAATGCTGAAAAAGGAATGGGTGTTTCTACTTTTCTCCACTCATACACTGTACGCCACCCCAGTTTTTAATGGTTTCCACCTTCTATTGCCCTCCCAGCTCAAAATATATGTCATTCAGGAGCACCTACCAACTATCAGGGGGTGAAAGGCTTTCAGGAACTACACAAGACAGGACAGGACAGGACAGGACAGACACTCTTGCAATTTGCCATGCAAGCAGCTACTACAACTCAGTGATAGAACACATACATTGTTCCTCCTCCTCCTCCTCCTCCTCCTCCTCCTCTAAAGCAGCAGTCCCCCAAACTTTTTGTACCGCCAAACAAATTTGGAAATCCAAGAAACTGCTGCAGGCAGCACCACAAAATGCTTTAACAGCAGATCACTGCTTTGGCATTTATTTATCATGACTACTGAGTGCAGAATGCATCTTTTTCAACAGAACCTTTTTTTGAGGGGAGGGGGAGGTATCTACTGGACACCACTGGAATATTGCCTAATTGGCTAATTGCTGGAAGAGCAATTTAGCAAATATTTCTTTTAAACACACATTTTGGCAATGTCTGGTGGCTGCTTCTTTAGGGAAGGAGGTTATTACACAGATAGATTATATATTGGTCACTGATGTACTGACTCTTTTAAATGATTCACTGGTTTCATAGGAATTTACAAATGGTCAGCATAAATGGATTTTCTATGCCCTTTTGACAGCTAAAAGATTAATACCTCTTATACTGCAATAGATTCAGGATTTTACAACACTTTTAATATTGAAATAGGTAGCATATAGATGGATATCTGCTGGATATTTGGCCTGTTCTTGTTGAAGCCTTTGTATAATTGCTAGAAAATCCAATACATTTCTTATGTATGTATTAATATGTATATATACAAATATATGTGCATATGTTTACAAAGACAGGGGGGAAATTGCAGGTATCCATGAGTGTTACATTGAGGATGCATGTTCTAAAGGTTTGCTGAAATTCTCCGTTAGGAAAAGCTAAAGGAGCACTTGCTAAGCTGGTATCCTTAAGTGCCACTGCCAGGTTGGTTAGGAATGACAAGAACTGTAGCCCAACTAATTTGCAAAGTACAAGACTGAGAATGCTAAAGCTTTTTTCTTTTTTGCCTGTTTAATTTACAATGGGGCACCTTGTGGCCCTCCACATGTTTTGGTCTACAACATCCATCATCCCTAGCTAGCACAGCATATGGTGGGGACCGAGGGAAAATGTAACTCAAATTTTATAACAGCTTGCACCTAAGTTGCCAAAACTCAAATAAGTTAAATCCAGATTTACTTGTAATTAGAGTAAACTCACTGAAATCAATGCAGTTTATGTTGGTCATAACCCGTGCTTTTTTTGTCATGGAACGCACCAGAACGGAGTTCCAGCACCCTTTTTTGACAGTTTTTCCAAGTTATATAAGTAACTTTTGAAAATTTGATGTTTGGTCCACGTGGATTTGAATCGTCCTGTCGAGCGTAGCGGGTCGGCGGCAAAATCATTAAAACGGTGCATGCGGGCTGCTTGTGTGTCGAGTTCGATGCATGCGTACTTCATCCGCGCTTGTTGTGATGGCACTGCTCAGCTTGGGATTGGTCGGGTGGTCGCACGCTGAGTGCTTACTGCGGGCAGTGACCATTTTGTTACACAACTGATGTGTGTGGGTGTGTGTGCAGTGATTGACTACGTGCGAAAGGTAAATAATTTCATGAGTTCTGGCACCTTTTTTCTTACAAAAAAAGCACTGGTCATAACTCATGTCCCATTGATTTGAATCACTTTATTCTAAGTATGTCTAAATATGGATCCATCACAACATATATGTCAAGGATATAAAATTATGGAATTAATTGTTTATCAGATTTATATTCCTTTGCCAAAGGGATGGCATACATGGGATTAATTTCAATTTATCCTTACGACGATTGTTTATTAATTTCATTTTGAGGGCTCTCTTGGCTGTTATGTGAACATAAAGGCTTCTTTCCATGAGGCATGTACTATGCATTCCTGATTCTCCACTTGTGGTTGTTTGAGGGTGCTTTGCATGGCATTCTCCTCCTCCGGGGCTACTCCCACATTTTCCGAGCAATTCCACGGGTTATTTTTAGATTGGGAAAAGCTCAGTACTATTCGGAAATTGAAGAATGAACCAGAATGGGAAGTTTGTGTATTTTCGTAATTCCATGGTGCCACCTTTTGGCTGTGTAATAGAACTTCCCCTAGGGGTGGGGAAAGAAATTCATGTAAAGGACCTGATCTCAAAGAATTTGTAAAAAGACAGTAACGTGGGAATTAAAGGCCTCATGCATAGAAGCCCTGAGAGAGACTGAGAGGCAGAAAGAAGTCAAAGATCACCCAGAGAACCTCATGACTGGTCAGAGATTTGTCCAGGGGTATTCTGATTCATGTCCAATGCTTTACTACATCACACTGCAACTGATTGCAATGATGACCAGCAAATATGCTAAAATAAAACTGTACAATTATGTACTTGTTCTACATCTATCTGTACCCGAGACATCAAGGAACAACATGTACTGAATTGGAGCAACACACAAGTAAGCACATTGGAAGCTAAGCTATGCAAGGTCCCTAGTGAGGGCTATGCTTTAAAAGCAGTCTAAGTCTAAAAGTAGTTACGTAAATAAGTGCATTGCCCTATACTGGGCTAAGTAGCTTGCCTAACTAGCCATTGAGAGCCATTCTCGTAAATAACCAGCTCTCTGATGCATCTGTTAAGATGACATGGACTGATCTTGTATATAAAGATTATGCCGTACCACTATCCTAAGTTTCCCTTCCCAAGAGTGGCCTTTATTCATAAGATCAGAGCTGGTGAACTGACAGAAGCTTTGAAAAGACTCTCACTTGCTCCCAGCTACAATGACACCTGAACTTCATGGCAGGGGACCAAATCCAACTTCCGGGGATCCCAAGCCATCCATCTGGAGTTCTCTAGATGGGCACAGCCCATCTGACCCTTTCCTCGCCAACCACCAGTCATTTGGCGGTCAACTTTTGGGCAGTTTCCCAGCCCCATTTTAAAAGGCTGAAATGCCTCTCCCAAGGCTCAGTTACCAGCCAACAGATCTTTAAGCTACAAATAGCCTTGTATTAGTTGCATTTTTTTCTTCCCTTTGCTTTCAGCACAAGGCACTACTAGATTGCAACCTCTGAGAACTTAGCCACACTTGAATTGAAAGCCATTCCTCACCTCTGCTTTCTGCGTCTGTGACGCAGAATCTGGCACAAACTACACACTGCAGAGGACCAAATGGATGTCACCAATCTGTGTCTCCACCCACATCACCATAGTGACAACAAAGCATCAGCATAGCAAGAGTGGACCCAGTGTAACATCAGCATTTCCCAGCTTCACCTTCCCAAGCCAGCCAGGGAAGTCAAGTGCAGAGGGAAGAAACCACTGGTGCAGTCATGTTGCCTCACAGATTTTTTCCAGTCCTATATTACTGAGATACAGAAGGCATCACAGGCTGATGGAAGGTGGGATCTTCCTGTGATCTGGGCTTACATTTTGGCTGCCTTTGTGGTACTATGCTACCCCTTACTCTCAGAACAGTGGACAAGAGGCAAGGGCTATAGAATGCACTAGTGTGGCACAATCCTAGGCCTGGTCTACACATGCAGTAGAATAAGATGGTGGGATCCAAATGGCATATGGTAGCCAACCATCCTGTTTTACAAAGCAGTCCTCTGTCTGAAGGGCTGACAGACGACTGTCCTTTTTTATTTAATTTAATTTATATTTTATTTTATTTCTATACTATCCAATGCTTGAGGTCTTTGGACAGTTTCCATTTCCTAAAACAGGATCCTCACAAAATAAAACCATGATAAGATAATCTAAAATGTTTACAAGTAAAACAATATTTAATACAGAATAAACCTCATCGAAATCACCTAACTTGGGTACCCACATCAAGTCATTAAAGGTTGTCTTTATACACCTTGGAATGGAGGGTTGTCTGTGGGCACGAGGTGGGCATCATTGTTAAGGTCATTCCAGAGTCAGGGGACAGCCAGAGAGAAGGCCCTCCTCCTTGTTGCCACCCTCTAAGCTTACCTCAGAGGGGATACTCAGAAAAGCCACTGATATATAGCATCAGGGTAGATTGTGACTGGGAAAGAGGTTCTACCAAGCATTGTGGTCCCAAGCCTAATGGGTCTGGGTTAAAACCAGCACCTTGAGTCGGGTGGCAGCCACTGCAAGCAGGTCAAAATCGGGCCTACATGTTCAAATGTTCTAATCTCCGTTACCAAACTGGCTGCCACATTTTGCACAAGCTTGGTTTCTGGACAGTTCTCAAAGACAGTCCCAGGAAAAATGCATTGCAATAATCTAAATTAAAGATTACCAAAAACAAGCTATCTTTGTCTAGATAGAGGTCTTATTGGGTCACCATTTGAAGTTAGAGGAAGACATTTTGTGCCACTGAAGCCGATCCACTACTGGAACACACAGGTCACCAAACTACAGTGAGATGTACTGCATTTCTATCTAAATTATAATTAGTTCCAAAATGACAACTATGCATATTAATTAATACACAGAGTGTTTGTGTAAATTGGTATTCTCTGTCATCCTCTTTTTTTGGTAATGCATTTCCTCTTCTGCAGAGATTCCAAGTGGCCACTATACTGATGCAACAGAGAGGACTGCATTCATATTTTCGAATATTCTCCTATAGCTAAGCAAGACTGCAAGGAATGGACAGGTTAGAAAGTCTGCTACTTCTTTTACCCGCAGAAACTTAGTTGCATGGAAATTCACAAATGGCATCCCACCCTCCACCTGCAGCCAGAAGCAGCACAGAACAGTCGCCTTCCATCTGCTGCATGGTTTGCCCAGACCTTAATTCAGGGTTAGGCAACCTGATATGCTCCAGACGCTTTGGACTGCAACTCCCACAAACCCTCACCACTGGCCAGGCTGTCTGGGGCTTATGGGAGTTGCAATCCAAAACACCTGCAAGGCACCAGGTAGCCTCCCCTGCCTTAATGCTATGGGACTGACTTGTGTGGCTTTTACTGCTAAAGCTGGCCATCTTCACCATGGTAGAAATGGCATCCTGTAGAAACACTATAGTGGTTTTTTGATTTCAAAATCACCAGTTGTTTACAGAGGTGGGTGGAGGATGTTGCTCTTAGGGATTTCCTATGAGACTTTCCCAGAAGGGGAAACAGCTGAAGAGGTTCTGCAAAACTTTTGGGGGCGGGTCAATGTGAGTAAGATACTTTTGCAGAATCATGCTACACCCCGTGCGATATCCGGAAGGGGAAAAAAGGAGGTGGCAGTCCTAACTGCAGCGTGAGCAAAATCCAGCCAAATAAAGAAGTCAGGGGGAGGAATTGCATAACCGGCACAAGCCCACACATTCAGCCTCTGGAAAGTCTTGCAGATGCTGCTACAAGGCGTAGCCCATGGTGACAATACGGAAGGGTGAGGTGGCCAAGTTGGCTCTCTTCCTGCCACATGTCGTTGAGATGGGCAGGCCATTGACCTTATCCCTGTGGCAGTGGGAATGACAGCACAGTTATGGGGAACACACTGGCCGAAACCATGCTTGTCAAGCAGCTTTGCAACTTAAGTAATGGAGTGGGCATTATCTCTGAGCCAAGATTCTCACTGAGATGGTATTATTTATTGGAATAGATACCTGGCTGGAAACATCCCATTTGGGGGACAAATGTGCTGCTCAAAGGTCTATTATGGTTCTTAGATGTAAACAAGACAAGATGCAGGGGGCTCATGATCACAGTTCCCAATATCTTCATTGTCTACTAAAAGCAGCTGGTGTGGGTGTGAATGCCCAATTCTGACTGGAGTAGAGATGCCAACAGAGATGCCAACAGCAAGGTGAATTAACTGGTCCTCCTCCAATCCCCACTGCTATTTCCACAAATCGTATTATTACTTCATGGCCAAAGATATATGGGTACCTCTGTGATAGTTGGTGGAAGTTTTAATCAGCAAAATTATTTTTAAAAACTGGTTGCAACTGTAAGTTAAGGGCAAACTTTTTCAAGTTATATGTTTCAGTGCTGGTGTACTGCTTGTGTGCTGTAACACCAAATGATGTCTATTTATTAAATTGTAAATTATCTCCAACATCTTCAAAGACACCTGGGTTGAAATTTTGGTAGTCTGCAAATTTATTTAGGGTGCAGTCCGATACATGTATCATGGTCTTAGCTATTATTGTCTATCTGTTTTTATTTGTATCGTATGTCACTGATGTGAACCACCCAGAGCCTTTTGGCTATGAGGTGGCATACAAATGCAATAAATACGAGTGGCATTCAATGTATTCTCGGTATCAGGTTGATTTGCTATTGATGTGGGTAATTTAATTATTTCATTAGCTAATGACACTATCTGAGGGTATACATGCAAAATTTCAAATAAGTGTGATCATTAGTTCCCTAGTAATCCTCAGTAAACGATGACCATGATGACTGATGCAACAATGTTGAAGAAAATCGAGCACTGCACTGTGATTAAGTTCCTTACAAAACAAGGAAAAAGTCAAAAAATCATTCACAAAGAGATGGTGGCTGTTTCCCAGGACTCTGCACCTTCATTATCTACTGTTCAAAAGTGGTCAAGTGAATTTAAAAGGGGCAGAGAAAGCATTGAAGACGACCCTCACTTGGGCGGGCCGGTTACTGCCACTACGAAAGAAAATGTGAAAAAAAATTGAGAAACCTGTATTGGAAGATGCCCAAATAAAAATCAAAATGTTAGCAGAGATGACAAACCTATCCGTTGGTACCATATTTACTATTTTTCATGACCATCTTAACCTTTCAAAGGTCTGTGCAAGATGGGTGCCGCAAATGCTCATGGCGCCTCAGAAACAAGTGCAAGTCGAGTGCTTTAGGGAGTTTTTAGGGCTCTGTGGGGAAGATCCATCGAGTACTTTCGACTGGATTGTTACTGGAGATGAAACTTGGGTTCATCACTATGACCCTGAAAGTAAGCAGGAGTCCATTCAGTGGCATAAAAAAGGTGCTGACCCTCCGAAGAAATTCAAAGTCACTCCATCGGCCGGAAAAATCATGGCCACAATGTATTGGGACTCAAAGGGAATTTTATAGATCGAGTACACAAAAAGGGTGAAAGCATAAACACAGCATCTTACGCAACCACTCTGCATAGTTTAAGAGAAGCAATTGAAGAAAAAAGACGGGGAAAACTGACCGCAGGTGTGTTGCTTCTTCACGACAATGCGCCCATTCACACAGCGCGTGTTTCGAAGGCTGCTGTGTGAGACTGTAGTTTCAAAGAAATAAACCACCCACCCTATAGCCTGGACCTGGCCCCCAGTGACGACTACCTATTCCCGAATTTAAAAAAAGATCTTCGTGGAAAGCGATTTTCCGATGATGAAGAGCTCAAGGTGGCAATTAACACACATTTTTTAGACAAGGAGGCAGGGTATTTTTTACAGGGAATTGAAAAGTTAATTTCTAGATGTAATAAGTGTATTGAAGTTATGGGGATTACATTGAAAAATAAAAATTATTTCAATTTATTATTCCTTTTTCTTCATGCTAATACCGAGAATACATTGAATGCCCCTTGTAAATATAGACCATAAAGATCTACAATTCCCAGTATGCCCCAGCCTGTTGTCCAGTTGTAAGACTGATCAACTGATTGTTGTAAAATCTTCTGACACTTCTACTTGATCCCTCTGCTCTGTGGGGCATGTAGAAACACAATGGACTGTGAATGTGTCAAGTTGACAAAAAGCCCTTGAGGCCACAATCCTATTGCCCTCACTACAGATGCACATAGGCTTCCAAATTCTCAGGAGCTTGCATGCATCCAATGGGTGGAGCAAGGTGCGATTCTAGGAATCCCCATCACTGTCCTTCACCCCACGCATTTTATCTCTGTAGTCATTTTCAGTCACCTAGATGAAGCACCAGGAATGGAGAGGAAACAAGCTGGGGCACCAAAAGGTAACAGTGAAGGCAGGTGGCTCCCAGGACACCCTTCTCCTGCTCTCCAAGGCGCACCTCTGCTCTCAGAGAGGCAGCTGACACCTTCTTTCCACACTGGCTGCAGGAAGGGAGTGGGGGGGGGGTGTTTGGCCATCAGAATCCAAGAGTCAATGTTGGGAGGGGGCATGGTTGAAGAATCCTCTGGCCCTCCCAGCAATGTTGGGAGACTGTAAGATTGTGTCTTAGATGCCTTATGTCAGTGTTTTCCTGCATTAAAATGGGGCTTAAATTTCAGTCTTATACTTAAAAATACATACACCCAAGCAAATGTGCAGATGTGTATCTGTTTGAGAGGTACAGCTCTCAAACAGCTCCCAAAACAATAGGCAGCTGGCATCTCTTCCTTGCAACTGCACTGCAGGATAGCCCAGTTAATATTGCCTCCTGGTGGCTCCATCTGCCTAGTCAGTCTGGGCTCAGAGATGGGATTATACTTCCTGATATTGTGATGCTTCTGGATATTCACCTTCTTGTTACACACACACAGCATGAGCAGCAAAAGGGGGGATTTACCTCACTATAACTGCTTCAGGATACAGCAGAAATCTTAATATACATGATTACAGTTGCACGAGGCATGGGGTATTTTTCCTAATGGATTAATTGACAAGGTTTCATCTTTAGATACCTTCATTGCAAATCTTCTCATGTATTATCATTAACTGGAGAAGGCCTTGGGCTTGAACCAGACACAGTCATATTTAGAGTAACCCCAATGAGATCAAGGGGACTTAAATGAGTCATGACTAACTTAAGTCCCATTGTTTTAATTTGGTTTGCCCCAAGTGTGGTTGTGTTGAGATTCAACCCTCTGGTCCTTTCCTATACTATCAGAGGCAAAATCTGTTTCCATAAAAAGCAAGGCATTCCCCACAGTAGCTCCATGTTTGTAGAACCTCCTTCCAAGAATGCATTTGTTAGGCCACTGGGATTTTCAGGAAATTGTTTAAAAACAAGCGCCTTTTGCTTCTTGGAGCATTTGGGGATTAGGAATAAGCCAGATGGTTAACCAGATGCTAATGATAATTCTTTGCCACAAATGGCTTTATTTGTGCTGCTGTACTGTTAAATGTTGCATATTTGTTTAATCACATTAAACTTATTCTTTGTTTGTTGTTCTCATTTATTACATTTATATACTGCTTTTCTTCGGTCATGGATCTCAAGCTGGTATGTGTACACTGGTTTCCCAGGCTATCTCCCATCTGGGCGCTGACCAGATGCAGATCTGCTGAGCTTCACAATGCTGGCTGTGTCATGTGCCCTCAGAACACACACTGTGGTTGATAGCAGGGACTGAAAATTTGCTTCCCTTCAAATGTTTTGGCCTGTAACTCCCATCAACCTTAGTCAACACAGTCAATGGCCAGAGGCCATTAGAGCAGGATCTGCAGGATCATAAGTTGACCATCCTTGATTTATAGCATAAACAGGCATGACATGCTAAACTGCCCGGCAAATAAGGTACACAGCATGAGTGGCTGGAATAACCCACAGTACTCCTGACAGACAGTCAGGTTCATGGTGGCTTGTTCTCCACCTCCTTAATTCTCAGTCCTCCAACTAGTATTTCCATGCTCTTCACAACAGCACTCACACACATACCCCTCCAACAACTACTCTTTCTTACTTACCACTGGGTTTTGTTTCTGGTTTTTTTATCACTGAATCTCAAAAATGTGCATTGGGCCCCTGAAAAATGCATAATTGTGCAGTGTCCTTATTTCCATGATTCTCTTGCTATTTGGTGAAGGGGAAATATTAACTCCTCCCCCTTTCAGAGCTCCTTTTTGGAGTACTTACCATGGGTATATAGGGTTCCCTGACTTTTCCAAATAAATGTCTTAAAAATTATGTGCAGATTTAATGGCTAGGAATCAAACGGAGAGGAAATGTGCACCAAATAAGGGGCAGGGTAGTAAATGGAGGACATCTGCAGTAACTACTCTGAAAACACTTAAGCAGGAAGCATTACAAGCAAGGATCGATATAGTTCAGACACAGAGCTAGGTCTAGCTACAGCTTAGTAGATGTGAAACCAGGGTGGCAGCACCTCTTTTTTCATCCTGTCCAAGCATGAGCATCTCTGTGCTGTCAAGATACAAATATGCAGGCAGCAATTCTTCCTCCCATAAGCAAGGTTAAAGGTGGCAGGCTGTGTTTGTCTTTGCATGAGGTGTAGCCATGTGCCTGTGACACCAGCAGGATTTATGAGACCCCATTAAAGACAAGGAGATCATGTCCCCGACTGAGAAAAACAACTGGTTAGCCAAGCCCTGGGGTTCATCCAGGGGCATCAGGCTGGTTCCTGGAGTTTTTCAGGCCTCTTGGGGGCCACTTCTCAAATTACTTTTGAACAGGGTAATTAATACTGCTTCTCTCAGAGCAAAAAGACCCAACAGCTTCACATCTACACAAGCATTAACTGTACAAGAGCAAAGCAACCGTTTCCTTTGCTCCTTCTACCAACTAGGACTGAAGGTAATCTTATCCTTTCCCTCTCGCCTCCACTGCCCCAGGACCCTCCCTGTCCCACAATCACTTTTCATTTGTCAGACTGGAAGCCTTCCTGGCAATGGTACGTTTCTGCTCCGTACTGCACCCAGCACACTATTTCTACTAAGTTGCATTTAAAAAGCAAAATTAGCAGACCCTAACACCCACTTTCCCAAGAGTACAGCTGTGTTCCTGTAGTCATTGCTTTTAGTAGCAGTGAGTGTAAAAGAAATCGTTTCTTACATATACTAAGAATTCTTTCTATTCCCAATGTTCAGGCTGGGAGTGCAATTACTTTTGGAGCCAAAATAACAATACCCAAACAGTAGAGCCAGTGTGGTGTAGTGGTTAAGAGCATGGGACTGGGACTCAGAGGATCTGGGTTCGAGTCCCCGCTCGGCCATGGAGCCAACTGGGTGACTTTGGGCCAGTCACAGTCTCTCAGCCCAACCTACCTCACAGGGTTGTTGTTGTGGGAATAAGATGGAGGAGGAGAGATAATGTAAGCTGCCTTGAGCCCTTTGTAGGGAAAAGGCAGGATATAAATCAAAAAAATAAAATAATAAAAAAAATAGGAGGACGAGTCCCTTTTTTAGGGGATGCACTAATGCTTGTAGAAGTATCCACAACAACTTTTTAAAAATGCGGTGAACACCAGACACAGTCCAACGAAGATTCAACATGCTCAATCTCTACGGAATGACTGGCTGAGAGGACTAGCAAAGAGGAACACACCTTGCTGCAATCTTTTGTTGCAGGTCCCACGTGTTGTCACTGTTTGCAAGGGACCGTTTCTTTTTTCTCTTCCAAACCTCTGGGAAAAAAAACACTGCCCCTAAAGGGAGATGCCTCATTGAGTTCTTAATTTTAAAAACATGAATTTACCAAATACAATATAGAGTCAACTTTGTCATACAAATTACTTCTCACTGGAGAAGGCACTTGTGTTAGGCAAAGTCAAAGGTAGAAGATGAAAGGTTAGATCAAATATGAGACAGATTGAATCCATGAAGCCTTGAACTTGGAAAAACTGGATGGAGTTGTAATGGACAGGGCCTTCATTCATAGGGTCATCATAATTCACAGTTTGATGCACATAATAAACAACAAAAGAATTACCATTAGCCTTATCATTCTACCACTATTCAGCTCCCACCATGTATCTTTAAATAGGCAGGCAGGCAAGCACATCATGCCTTGCCTGTGAATCTATGAAGACACAGACCTAGTTCATAAATAAATATAAATAGGTTATTTAATCCATGATGTGTTGCCATACAACAAATAATTGGGCGGACAATTGAACAAACTGCTGTGCTTAATCACTAGGTTTTTGGCTTTCCTCCTTTATTCCTTCCTCTATCGCAAAAGCCTTTGCAACAGTTGTTACTGCAATGCTGGCACATAGAGTGGCTCCCCCCCCCCACACACACACACACTCGCTCACACAAACCACTCTTGCCTACTGCCTGGCCAAGCAATCCTGAACAATCCATTCTTTAAAGCATCCAGAGTTCATAACCCAACCGCACATTATGGAAGTAAGCAGAGCCAAGAGCAAGTTGTGGAAGTCCAGTTGCACAAGCAACCTTCTTCCACAGCACATGCAGCCCAAACAAAGCCTGCAATCATGTGCATGGAAGAGGGAGCTCCTTGCATAGCATTCGTGTGGGCTTGTTTCCTGGCCAGTGCCCATGTGGATGCTCAACACCCTTGCTAGGAAGTTGGACTCACAGCTGAGACAAACCAGACTGGGATCCAGCCCAGGGAATCTGACTGAGCCCAAACCCCAGAACAGATACTCACACATCTCAAATAGGCATCATACAAAAACTGTGCCAATGGGCTTCTGACAGTGCAAGAGCCTCCACAGGTAAAGGAACCCATGGTGTGCTGTTGCATTGTGCTGTACAACCAGGCAATTGGGTTGTTTGTGGTTAGCAAACCACATTAGCATGTATGGGTTCACACATGGACAGCCCGTTCCATGAATTAGCATTATGAGCACAACCAGCCACAGACCTAAATCCTACACACATTTTTCTGGGAGAAAGTCTCATTGAACTCAGCGGGAATGAGCATGCATAGGAATGTATTGCATGCCTGCCATTTCACACATTGCAACTGCAGAGGCATGAGCCGTTGATCGCATACTGCAGGGCAATTATGTTTTTCTGCTCTATCTTCAACCCAAAGAGCAGCCTCCTGCCTTTTAAATCAGTGGACACAAGCAGCTGTTGAATAAAAGAATACAGGCAGCCACTGAAGAGCCTTTAACAAACATTTTTGGAATTGACTTTGCATAGCGGAGGCAGTGAGGCTCATGAAATGACCCGTGGTTTGAGAAGAGGAATGCTTTGCCAACATGTCTCTATTCTAGTGTGTATATACTGAATACCACAGCTCTGGAGACAGTGGCATTATCCTTCAGATACCCGGTCTTCAATTCCCTGCAGTCTGCTCTTTCATTTGGGGCTTCTGGCAGAGACAGCACTGGGAAACTGTCTGGCAGATGTCCAGGAGGCAAACCCCCAGCTGCCAACACCAACACCAAAGAGGCATGGTTGCTGGGAACATGAGATGGGGTCATTTTTAGGATGGCCAGATGCAAGGAGGACAGATGGGGGGGCATATGTCCTCTTTTATAGAGGGAAGTCCTCTGTTTGAAATGGTCCTCTATTTGAAGAGCTGTTCTGTTCAATTCCAGTGTAAAGAACCATAAAAACTGCTTCCCATCAACAGCAAGCACCTGGACAGCAGGCTAAAAAAGCAGGCACACATGTTATCTGGTCACAGCCTTCTACATCATCATAAAATATACTATATTCAATTTATTGTTATTATTTATACATTTACATATATTCATATAAACGTATAAGCAAATGTTGCAGGAAGGCTGCCCTTTCTTTCGATGATGCATTTCCTCTTTCTCTGGTGATTCCTAAGTAGCTTGTCATGTGAGCAACCCCTGCTGAAATTCCCTCTTGTTGTTGTTATGTGCTGTCAAGTCTTCTCTGACTTGCTGCAGCCCTGGGAAGGAAAGCCCTCCAGATTGTCCTTTCCCTGCTTAGATCTTGTAAGCTCAAGGCTGTGCCTTCCTTTAGCCAAGTGATCCATCTAAAAATAAATAAATAAATAAATAAATAAAACGAACCCTAAGCCCAAATTGAAATGACGCAGGGCCTCGTCCTCTTTTCATCTGCCCTCCTCCCAACCAAGTCTCTCCTGTGGTCACACACAGTTACAGAATTGAAGGCGAGACTGGTCCCCTCCCTGACTGCCTTTAGATAGGAGATGAACATGTTCTTATCCCGCTTGGCCTTTAATGGTTTATAACATATGACTGAAGGCTTTCACTCAGTTCCTTTTGATTTAAAGGAAAATGTTAAAATGTTATCTAATGTTGTTTGGTTTGGTTTTGGTGTCACATTAAGACCACTTGCAAGAGGGTAAACATGTTTTTTAATCAATAAAAGCAACTAAAAATAAGTGCTCTCAGTTCAGGGGCATTCTATGAAGAATTAGACAATTCTATCAAATCACTTTCCACTGTCTCACCAATTTACAGTTTTCATGGTTTCTTATTAGAAGGTGTAATAAATGGAATTTCTTTCAACATAGAGTTCATTTGTAGGATAGACATGGCCCCTTTTTAATAACAACCCTTGATATTTTATGAACAGCCAGGGGTTTTTTTAACTCTGCATTTGAATTTCTTCTAGATGTAATTTTTAGGTCCAAAAGGTATGAAAATTTGAATCTCAGAAAAAAGCTGAACAATCTCTAGGGCCACTTCCTGAATATTGGATGCCTGAAATACATCCGTAGATAGAAAAGTGCTGTGTTTCTCCCAAAAGAGTTCTTAGCAGGGTACAAAATTTAAACATTAAAACATCATTTCACATTTTCCTACCTCATCCCGCCTTTTTTGCCCTTGTGAGGAATACAAGATCCTCTCCATTTTATTCTCAAAACAACAACCCTGACAAGTGGCTTGAGTCTGAATGGAAAATTAAGATCCATTAGCTTTACAAAAGACCCATACCTAGTGACAAAAATTGCTAGAATTGCTTTATTGGTATGAACCAATACACTGGCCTGCCATTTTGGCCTTTCCTTGGCAGCATTAATACCAAGATTGTCATGATGAGTAGCTGTATTTCAAAATGTACCAGTGTACCTCTGTTTCAAACTGTATTCTAAGAGGCCCAAAACTTATTAGAAATTCCCTGAAAATTCGTTAGAGATTCCTCAAAGATTAGCAAAGGCAGTTAAAGCTACAGCCCTTCCCTTCAGGCTTCTCTCTGCTGTTCTCCCTGCTTTTTCTTTCTTTTTTTATCAGAGCTTCAAGGTTCACCAATATAGTAATTTAGGGTGTTAGCATTCACATAGAATTGAAGAGCAAGTCTCAGTCTGGGGATTTGTTTACAGTACCAGAAGAGGACTGGTTGTGTTTTTAGTGAAAGACCCACTCCTGGGTTTTCCCTAAACTTTCTTTGTTGCAGCAGCTTAACTTGCCGTGCATGCTTACGCATGTTTACTTGGAAGTAAATCTCACTGAGTTCACTGAGGCTACTTCCTAATAAACGTGTGAGATTGCACCTTTGTGGGGGAGGGGGAACCTTCTGCATCCTGCACTTTTTAAACAACTATAAGTCAGAATTTGTGTGGGAGTCTATTGCAAATGTCCCAGACACCTAGTAGATCCATAGATCATGATATAGCTTCTCCTTGTTCCTGAGCTCACTCTCAGTTCACACAGTGCAGTGAACTCATAAGACAAGGTCAGGCCTGTTTCAGGCAGCAGTTGCTACAGCGTGAGTAGTGGCAAGATGTTGAAGGGCAGAGCTCCATACGCTGGCTGATCTAAGGTGTAGAGGAGCATGATTGTAATCACTAGTATTGAAGTAAGAGTCTGCTATATGTTTGTTTTTATTATTTTATTTTATTTATTAGGATATTTTTATCCCATCCTATACAAATCATGTCTGAATGGCTTACAGTGTGATAAATATCCAATAAATACAATAGCAAGATAAAATACAACTGAGGAGGAGTAAAATCTGATTAATTTTTTAAAACTTTAAAATATTGAGTAAATAAAAAGGTTTTAACCTGGCACCGAAAAGCATATAACGTTGGTGCCAGGTGAACCTCTCTGGGGAGCGCATTCCACAGCTGGGGCACCACTGCAGAGAAGGCCCTCCTCCAAGTGTTCTCTCCTGACCTCCTGCAAGGAGGGTTCCTGGAGCACGGCCTCTGCTGCAGATCTTAAGGGGGTGGGAGGGCATATAGGGAAAAAGATGTTCCTTTTTATAGAAATATATACAGACGTTCCTTTATATAGAATAAGGCTAGAAGCCAACTTGTATTTAGCGTCATGTAGCAAAATGTCTTGGGGCAGTCCTGCAAATAGTCAACCCAGCACTCTTCCAACATGCAGTGATTCTGAGGAAGGTGCAGAAGGGGTTCCTCATTAGATAGAATGATATGGAAATAATAATCCTCTGAAACAATCCCATTTGAAATCCACTACCTTAGTATGTTACAACACAGAAATGTTTAGCCCAATGTCTCTAGCCTCCTTTCTGCAGCTGTAGTTCTCACTGTGATCCCAAGAGCCCATGCAGGTGGAATTTAAAACCATCCCCCATCCCCAGTGGAGAAACAGTTTTTCTTCCCAAAACAATCCAGGCAAATTCTCGGTCACTTTAGACTATTATCATAAACACATTGCTAGAATCACATAAAGTCATTTAAAGATGGTTGATAGCCCTGCCATGGCATGGGAGTTTGGCACACAATAAAGAAGGGTTAGTTGTGCTTAAAATGCCACATTTATGTCCTGTGCTTGATGGATTCTTCAAACAGTCACACCACTTAACTGATTAATGCTATCAATCCTTAGTCTTGAAACAAGGGTTATGTTTATTTGGGGGTTATTTTTCTTCAATGGGAGAGTTCTTCGAAGCTGTCAACTCAGCCAAAGAAAAATGTAAGATGATTTGTGGAGCAAGAAGAGAGGATGGGAGGAGAAAAAAGGGAGATTATTTTCTGCCATTATCCATGGCAGCTGATTAAATCAGTGCTCTCTGGAGGATTTGCATCCTGGTGCCAGCCTGCTGTTTTGCAGACTGCACTGATCTATAAGGAAGCAGAGGGAAGAAACCCACACTTCAAATCCTTGCTTAGCAGCGGGTTTGCTGAAACAGGAAACTAGAGAGAGAAGAAAGATATTCAGGGGGATCCAAGGGCTGGCCCAAGACACACAATTCACGCATCAGTTCTCCCATTTAAATGAGGAGAGCTGTGTGCATTGAATCCCTTGCAGCAGAACTGTCTATCTCCTGTTCAGCTATCTTTAGCAATACCCCAAATCTGCCTCCTGAGATAGCTGCCAGCCACCCCCACGTGCAGTAGTGTCATCTGTGGACTATACAGCAGAAATGTACAAAGCCAGCAATCTGAGAAGCGGAAATGTTCCCTGCAAATGAAGGCAGCTTTCCTCAATTGTCATCTCTACTCTGCTTCTCTGGATCGGTTGTTTTGGGCAGCTTGCAGAGCTTTGTCTCACTAGTTCGTTTTGCTCCCACGTGATTGGATGTGAAAAGCATAAAAGGGATTCTCCTTTTCTCTCCTGACAGCTGTTGGCCCCAGCAATAAGGACAGGCCTTTAATTCCTAGGATGATGGATCCTGTGGTTAAGATATGGGACTGCCTGATGGTAGCCTTGGGCCCTGCTCTCTTTCAGCCATTCATTCCAAGCCCCATGTGACTTTGTCCCTGCATGACCATCTCTGTTTGGGCACACACACATGCTCTGCTCTGAATTCAGAAAACTAGAACAAGACAGAAAACTGGCAGGCATAACTGTGACAACCAGGTCATTCCAAAAGCATACCCCGACTCCTTCCTCCCTTTATCACCACCCACCAGTCTGTGCTAGGATCTGTGGAATAAGTAGCACACACGTATGTACACATACATGCATACCAGTGAGTTTCCATTTTCAACCCAAAGGTTAGCAAAGGCGTTTTCTGGTAACAGCACAAAACTTGGTGGCTGCAGCTCATCCAATCTCAGGAGGTGGTAGCTACACATACGTGGATGCAGAACCAGTTGCCAGCCCAGCTGTATCTAGGCAATTTGACTGCAGTTGGCTTTATCACTGTTTCAACAGCTGCAGCTACTGCAAGAGCCACATCATCTGGGATCATGTTAAAACTTTTCCCAGGGGAGAATGAAGCAGGTATGAGGGCAGAGCTGGAGGACAGAAGTGCAGGTAGTGCTAGGATTCAAGGGAAGAGAAACACTGCAGGAAGCCTGCTTAGCTTGTGAATAGCAGGGGGCAGAGCCAGACATGTCTACTGCGAGAGCTTTCAAAAGAGTTCCACTGCTCAAAAAACACGGCCGTTTTGATACCGAGATGCCCATCACACATGGCACTACTTTGGCACAACTTTTGTTAAAGACACTTGTATTTGTTTCAGTTTATGCAGCACTGAAGGTGTCAGAGGCTCAATCTTTTGTTTATTTAAGTCACTTTCAGTCAGCTTCACATGCTAGCACAGAGAACATACTTGGAGGAATACCACATAGATGAACACTTGTGAGCTGGGACAGGGCCAATGCACATTCTGCTTGTTGAAGGTCAGCTGTGAGAAGCTGGATCCTTTGATAGCCTGGGTTATCTTGTGCATTGCTCAGGAAAAGCAGCCTGTACTGCAAACATCCTAGTCCCCCATCCAAAATCCTAAGGTAGGTAGCAAATGCCCTCCTTGCCCAAGTGAGTTATTATTGCAACATCTTCCAGTCCTTGTTGGTTGGGAAAGATTACCATGGGGGAGATAATCCACTGGCATCCAGCACTGATGCTTTCAGCCTGAGCAAACCAGTGCGATTGTACATCTGGCCTTAAGGTTGATTATCTCCACTAGAGAGTAATAGTGGAAAATAGTACACGATTCCTCTTGGATCTTTGCTCAACCTTATGATACACCTTCTCATGGGGTTTTGTTAATATAGTTAAACACAGTGATTTATTAATAACTATCGGGTTGCATCCCACAAGTTCAATGTGACTTACGAAAGGTTGTCATGATCACAATGCCCCCAGCAATGTAGCTGCTGCTTTACAGTTCCACATGCAACTGGAGCTTAGGCTAAAACTGAAAGGGGAGCAGACAACAGAGGGAGGGAAGGAAGAGTGTGTTTAAGAGCAAATGAAGTGCGGTTCCAGTTGGGGTGGATGATTAAGGGAGTAAAAACCAAAGGCCTCTTAGAAAAGGTGGGATGTGAAGAGAGATTTGATGGAAGAAATCATAAATTTTGTAACATTGATTCATGCCAACAATAAAGTTCAACCAAAGCTATGTAAATATTACTGCTCTATTTGCTGAAAGCTCTGTTCTTGAGTAGTTCCGCTTGTTCTTGTTAGTGAAGATGTCTCATGGGATTGTGAGAAGCAATTGTTTGCCATTTTGTTTTGAATCCAGGCTTTATTTATTACCAGCCTTGAAACCTTTTTGGCAGAAAAAGGAGATATAAATTAATAACTCTCTTTCTTTGGTAAGAGATAAGAATCCACCCAGTCTCCTCTTTTACATAATGGCCTGGTTTACACAGAGCAACAATTCAGAGTATTGTGCTGTTGTTGAATTGTGGGTAATCATTGTGTGCAAACCCAGAACTGTGAATTCATTATGGATTGTTAGCCATGAATGGCCCACAAAGAGTACCCACGGTTTGTAAGTCACTTGTGAACTTAAGTTGTGGGTTGTCATTGTATACAAACCTAGATCTGTGGTTTGTTCCCGAGTTGTTTTGCTAAACTGCAGAGGTAAAAAAAAAAAAAACCCCAGAAGAAAAGTCCAACTACATACCACTACGACAATGCTACAAAAATGATGAAGATGCAGGAAGAAAGCAGAAGAAGAGTATAGGAACCAAACAATCCTGACAGCCAGTGTCGTGTGGTGGTTCGAATGTTGTGCTGGGTGTCTGGGTTCTAGTCCCTACTTGGTCATGACTATGAGCCAGTCACCCACGCTCAACCTAATCTTTTTCACAGGGTTGTTGTTATGAGGACAAAATAGAGCTATGTAAGCCACTTTGGGTTCTTCACAAGAGGAAAAAGGATGGGATATAAATACAATTTAATAATAATAACAACAACTCAGAAACTGACCAAACAATTCATGGTTTTCTAGATCATCAGGCAACCAAACTGCAGGTTAGGTCTGGGTAAAATGACAACTAATGGATCGTTGTTACATGCAAACCAGGTCAATGTGTACTGAAAGAAAATGTAAAAAGGCATCAGCTTTGGTATCATAGAACTTGGCTTTTTTCTCCTTTTCATGGACTCTGGTTCTTGTGAGCTTGAATTTTCTTCAGCCTTTCACCATGGCTGAATCCAAGCAGGACCAGGTTGAATGGGCAAAAGGTGCTGTGAACAAGGAAGGAACGGGAAACCTCTCTGTTGATAAGGATTCATCATCCTTTGGTCATGTCCCCAGCCTAGGAATATTTCTGAACCCATCCGTCTGCCTTCCATGGATGTGAAAGCGCCCAGGAGAACTTTTCATGAACGGATGTGGAGGCCACTGCCATTGCCCTACTTTTTGGCAAGACAAATTGAAGGAGAGCAGAGCTATTCCACTTGCCAACAATATCCCACACAAAAGCTTCCTTTCCTTCAAGTGTCACCACTTAAGCAGGCTTGGGCAGAGGGCAATGGGAGGAAAAGCAGAGCTATTATTCCACCAGCCACATTGAAATAATTATCCTTTTTCTCTTTCCTACCCATTCCTTTTTCCTGGTGTGTCATATCTTTTTAGATTGTAAGACCAAGGACAGGGTCCATGCTGCTGAAAGTCACTCTGGGATCCTTTTTGACGTAGAAACAGCATAAAATACTTCGAATGGATACATAAATAGTAGCTATTATTTGGAATCCTAACAACAATTATCAATACCTTCCTAAGGCCAAGACAAGTCTATTTGAGCACTGCTGTATTGACCACAGCTGTTTAGACTCACCTGGTAATAGAGCTGGAGGGCTGTGCTCCAGTGTTGACTTTCTATTCTTGTCCATTTGGGGACAATTCAACATCTTGACTTGGACACAGGGGAAGTAACATGTTCTCTACTGTTAATATTCACTTTGAAATTAGCACATCCTATACAGTCAAATAACTTATGGAACAAAACTCACCAAATAGCCACATAGTGTTCAGAACCAAAACCAGGGGGGCTGTGGATCAGGTACTGGTTCCATGCTTCCTTCACCCTCAGGTCTAATTTGTGCATGAAGGAGCTACCTTCAGTTCTCCCTACAGCCCTGGCCCAGAAAACCAGGTGCCACCAAAGGGACAACTAACAGAGAGAAAGGTCCTCTGCCTCCTCTTGTCCTGGGCCTATTGCTGAGGCAGCCCAACATGTTCTCTGAATTTCCTGTCTCTCAGAGATACTCAGCTGTCCTCAGGCCTAAGCACCCGACAGCCCTTTGTTCCTTGGCTGCCACTGATTAGTGCCACTTTCCTTCTCCTTAGCCTCATTTTCCCACACTGCTTTTAATCTGATTGGCTGTGGTGATCCATGTGAGGGTTTTTTTTATGAGTGTCTGTGATGTAATCACATCAGATGTGGCATTATAATTCTAGAGATAGGCTTGAGGGGAGAAACACCTGTCTCCTTAAAAATCTGCAAACATGGGACTGTGGTTCTTGTTTCCTCGTTTCTGCCTTTCTGAAAGTCTTTCTGCCAGGCTTCAAGCAACTTCCAGGTACAACATTTTAGATCTCACCCCCCATGCCCCATGTATTCTAGGGGCTGAAATAGGAATTCAGTTCATACCTCTTGCCTTAATAGGCCAGGTGCTCCTTGCCAACGTGTTGGTCATATAGGCCAACAATGTGAGTTTAATAGAGGATACATTTCCAGAGAGTTTTGCCCCATTTTGTCTCTGCAGATTGAGGGGAAAGGGGCAATTGCAGGATTCTCCTCTCCATGTCACCCCTTCTTTCCTCATTATATAGGCATGAAAAAGGGATCGTACCTCTCTGAAATTTGCTGTTCTTCTGCAATCTGCGAAGTACCTCTTGCTTCTCACAAATAAGCTTGCTATTTCTCTAAAGGATCAAGGGCTATTTAAAGGCTAAATTGTTTTGTTTCTTTTTGAGGCTTCTCTGATCGATCTCTTATTGTAAAGCTTCTCAGTTTGGGGCCAGAAGTTTCATTATAAACTGAAAATTCAAGGATTTTTTTTCCTGTGCATGCCTCTTTGACCAAAGGAGAGACAGAGGAACTGTCTTCCTTAGTGGAGTCTGGAGACTTAGCTGGCAGCTGGGCCTGCCCAGATATAAACTAACCGATCTTTGAGTTTCCCTGCCATTCTAGAGTTGAAGGTGGGGAGGGGGCAGTGGCAATAAGGAAGAAATGTTGCAGGCTGACTCGCTCTTCAGTGACATCACAACTGGCCTTTTGCCTTTGGCAAAGAAGGTAAGGAGCAATTGAAGCAAACCGGAGAAAAGGAAAATAGCATTGAGAAGAATATTGACAAGTGTGTTTGCATCAATGAATGGAGAAAATTACTGAAAATGGAACCTTTTTTGATACATCCCAAACAAACACAAAACAAGGCATGCAGTGTTTGACTCAGCCCTAGTTTAGAACTATGAAGCAGTAAAAGTGTCACTATGTTGTGGTTCTGGAATAATGCATGAACCTGAAACCTGCTTGTTTCACAACACAGGAGACTGAAAATAGTAGTAAGATGCCAAAGATGCTGCCTGTTTAGCGGTTACTTCAGTATACTTTTTTGTTGAGCTGCATTTTTAACAATAATAGGAATATTGAAAGATACCATTGAAACTTACTGGGAATGTATTGATCCTCAGAACTGGGGTGTGTGTGAACTGGTTGCAGGAGCTCTTCATGCCCTTGGAATATGTACATTTTACTACTGAAGAAAACTGCAATATAGTTTATGCATGTTACATGGGTGATACAAAAAAGCAGAAGCTTGAGTCCATTGTGCATGGGTCATTTCTGTCTCTATATCTGTCTTCTATCATGTTTGAAATGTCTCTAATGGGTAAGTCAAGTCCCACTTCCTTTTGCATTTGACTATGCCTGCATGCCCATAGCTGGTTAAGGCAGTGATAGCATCAGACTGCCACATTGACTATGTGAAGTAGGAGAAATAGTCTACAAAAAACACATGCATGAGATAAGCAGGGTGCTTCTGGAGGCTTTCTATATCCACTTATGAAGAGGGTTTGGCTGGGACCAAAAGATTCCTTTCAGTGACTGAATGGTTTAGGAAAGTGGACAGCCAACTGGGCATCATGGGATGGTCACATGTGGCTTGTAGGCTGCCAGTTGCTGACCGCAATCCTATGTTCTAGCCTACTCTATAAGGTCATTTGAGAACATCCACAGAACAACGACCTGGTTCTGATCATGGCTCTAAGGATCTTGCATAATCCTAAAATTAGCCATGGGTTATACAAACTTTTTTTCTTTTTTTCACACTTCTGCAACCCACTCCTTCTGGCTTTAGGCAATATGAAATTCCAGTGTAGTTCTAGGGGCATCTACTCAGCTACACTCTCTTTGCATTCAATGGGACTTTCTCTTGTGTAAGTGGGAAAATTTACATTAGGTTTGAAAGTTCCTCTGGTTTGTCCCAAATGTGTGAGCAAAAATGAGTAATTATCTAAAAGAACTACTGCAATACAGTTATTCCCAGACTCAATGTGTTGGAGTGCAATAAGCATCATCATACAGAAACAACTCGATACAGAGAAAACTGCCTGTGCATTCTGTAATCCCTTCTGTTTGTAGACTTCAGGGCAGGAATTTTAGAAAATTTTCTCCTGCAACTCAGACTACTAGAAGTTAGGAAGCCAGGATAAACTGTAAGGTCTGCCAGAGTCCAAAAGAAGATCCTCTAATGAATTGGCACAGTTCTTTTCCCTACCACTAGAGGGCCCCAAGCATTCCCCACAGGGGCAGTTTAAGGATAGGGAAGTTTGTAGCGTCTGTTTGGCCGCGCTGTCTTTTGCAATGAGCCTTTGACTCACAAATGCTTGTGAAGTTGAAATTTGACCACAGTTTCCCTTTTTACAATGAATTGGTGTTGCGAAGAAACTACGGAGGCGAACATCTGGGAAAGATAAGCCCTTTCTAGGTTGTTAGGCAAGCCATCCTTTCATGATAAATAATAACAATGATCATTCATGCATAATAATTAGTTCTGAATAATTACTGATCATCATTATTGATTCTGAATTACTGATTATTATTCATAATCAGGTTCTATTCAATTCTGGCTTTGTTCTAATGGCAAACTGTTCTACTTGTGCAAGGCAGTGCAAGGCAAGGCAGAGGTATCTCACCAATATCCCCATCACACTACAGTCCCACATGCTCTCCAAAGTCTGCTCCTGAGGCTTGAGGGAGAAATCCCCTGGAACAGTATGAGGCATGGCACAGAGGGCTGCAGTCAGGTAGAGGGTTACTGGCAAAAATTAAATGCCCTACTTTGCACCAGCTAGTGGAAAGCCACAGTTGGATGGAACCCAGTGTTTAGTATCTCAGCCTCAAGATGCAACTAGATGTGATATCAGTAGGCTCACTTATTTATCCATCCAGCTTGCTGACTATGGGGAGAGAGGGTGGGAGGCAGAGTAAACGGCGGAGCCCATGTTTTACATAGAGATAGCCCCAGAAGCAGTTCCTGGCATCTGCAGCTAATAGAGAAGCAAGAAAGAGGGGATGCAAAAATTCTCCTGTAGCTGAAACTGTAGACAATGTTAAGTTCAGTGCACAGCTAATCTGAACTGGTATGAAATCATTTCCTATGTTACTGAACCTAATCACATAAAAAAGAGTGGGCAGGGGTCCAATTTTAAGAGCAAGAGGATTGCTAGATCCTTCTAGTACAGCTTTCCCTAACAGGTACCCTCAAGTTGCTCCAGAGTTGAGTTCCCATCAGCTCCAGCCAACATGGCCAATGGTCAAGAATGCTGGGAGCTGTAGTCCAAAATATTTAGAGAACACCAGGCAGGGGACATCTGATCTAATAACTCACTTCTCTTTAGCCTGACACTGGGACTTATTCCTCTGCCCCCCCAGCAGAGCTCAGTACAAGAAGTGAGTCCAACTGAGGGAGAAATGACAGAGGCAACAGATTGTGGAGACGTAAACCATGGGAGAAGCGGGGCGGGGGTTCCCTGCTTCACCTAGTTATCTTTTCATGCTTTCAGTCAGGCCTTCACCCCATCCCAGCTTATATGAAGGTCCGTCTTGACCAGTTTGAGCTACAGTTGTGTCATCTGCAATATAGGAATACTGGAACCCTGGCCTCCTTACAAGGACTTACTAAGAGACTATGTGAATGCTTTAAACATCTACATTGCGCAAAGAGTGTTGTGATGATGCTGAACTCAAGTCTGCTCTCACAGAGTGGAGGGACGGATGGAATGCCCTTTAGCTGCCACTTTGGAGCAGGCAGAAGGGCCTGTGGAAGGGGGCTATGAATGGAGGAGCAGATGGCTGAGAAGTCGAGCAGGCCAAGAAGAAGTCCTGCAAAGGAAGTGGTCCATACAAATGACAGGAATAGGGAGAGGCCAAAGAATCCAGTAGCACAAGGAAAACTGAGATAGGGAGGGCAATTGCAGGGGTAAGAAAGGCTAAGATTCACATACTTATACGAAATATCCAGACAAAAAATGCTGCGGGCTGTAGCATGTTATATCAATATCTGCTCTGTGGTAGGTCTTCCACCCCTGCCCTGCCTGGTCTCCCAAGAAACTTCGGATCCATCCCCACCACCGCCACCCCACAGACACACCCCAGTAAGGAAATATCTGCTAACCAGACCATTGCATTAACAACCAGTCATACCTTGGCTAAGATCTCCCAATCTTCCTGGAGTGCCATAAGGTCCAAGGCAGACGGCATTGCGTACAGCAGCGATGAGCCACGTGGCAGTCTACCAGAGTGCTGCGGCCAGCCGAAAACCTGGAATGTTGCAAAACTGGACTTCGGGCTTCTACAGGTTATTTTTGCACCAGAGAAGAACCAGCCTCCACTTCTTGGTAAAGTGCCTTCAATTGCACGATCAGTTCATTATTCACAGCAATCATACAAGTGCAGAAGAACAACATGGATTTTTTTACAGTCACAGTAATGACTGTAACTTTACCCAGAGAGAAACGTGCAATAGATCAGTGGCACTCCTCAACCTCTTGTGGTCAAGGAAAACATGATATGGCCAGGGGAAGGAGGGTTTTGCCATCTGAGGAGCTCTTGGATGGCCAGATGGGGACCTCCAGCTGCATCTCTGCTCTACGTCTCCCCACTCAAAAAGGAGCCAAAACCAGGCTGCTGCACCCCTGGAACTAATCCCTACCAAGAGAAGCAGGGCATGTGCAACCAGTGTGCTGTTCCTTCCATTTAACCTCTTGTGAGAGCAGACAGGATGGTCTGCAGCTTGATGCAAGGGTTAGAGCATCTCCTGCGCTCAGCCCCCAGCATGGGTTTTCTTATAGTTTTGCCTTTCTCTGCCAGCCACTGTTCCCCACTGTTAGACTCCTCAGAAGCGATCAGTGGTAAGGAAGGGGCTGGGGATTGATTGTCTTTTTTATGGCAGCAGATATTGCAGCAAGCTGAGTCCATTGCCGGGAGCCTCCCAGGTAATGAATGCGTAATAGGATTACCTGGCAGATCCCAAGGGATATTGCCACCTGCTGAAGCTCTGAGTATTTATATTTGTTAGTCTTACTGTCCTGACAGGACCGAGGTCATTTGAGGGCCCTGACCCAATCAAAGATTGACTTACAGGAGGGGCTTTATTTTTTAGATATGGCCTGAGGCCCTGGGCTCTCTGCCTGCACTACTGAGATATGCATGAATGTTTGCGCGCACGTGTGTGTGTGTGTGTGTGTGTGTGTGGAATGATGGCAAGAAGATGAATTAGCACAACTACTGGAAATCTATTCCTAAGCCATATGGATAGTAATGTTGACCTGAGCCGCCTTATAGGAGTGAGAATCTTCTACGAGTACTATGACTTTGCCATCAAAGAGCAAGAAGATGCCCAGAACAAAATTATTTCCCTCGTTTCTTTGGGGCCTCTATTCTCCATAGCATTTTCCACCCCCTTCTTTCCTCATAAGTGTGCCAAGGTGTCATTTGAGATTTGAATAGTGTGAGAAAGACCTACTCTGGGACATAAATGATCGAGGGGCAAAGAGTTCAAAAGGAAATTATGTACTGTAAGAACACTGACTTCTTGTTAATTTTTATGAGGTATAAAAACAGTGTTGTTGTCAACACACATTAAACAATCACCAGTGGTATATTTTTCAGAAAAGAGAGTGGTGCTATAGATTTGCAAGCCCAGCTACACACAGAGCTGTTTAATGGTTTGTAGCAATGCTCTCTCCAAAGGCTATTGGCCAGAAGTGAACTGCTCCTCAGGGATTGTCACATCTGGGCTGCCACAGCTTGCATCCTGGTGCCCTCAGTTTGGTGCACACAGTTCAATGGCTTCTGTGGAATAATCCTAGATACCAGTGGGCCTTGGGGTTTCAATCAAAATTGACTGTGAACGTTCTTCAACAGCAGAGAGCAACATGCCATAAACAGGGTACCCAAGCTTTTTGGTCACCAGGACCACGTGCAGTGTCACCCAGGCACAAACACACACAGAGACAAAGTGAAGAAAGGGCTCTGCAGAACTATGTGGGATGAACACAGTGTAGGAGCAGGAGCAGAAGCAGAGGTTTTTAGCAAAGGTGAGGCCGGGGGACCCAAGTATGATACTCCCCTGTGAACACCCTGTGCCTGTGTAGAGGAGCCAGAGCCACTTCTCAGAAGGACTAAGAGGGGCGAGGTGGAGTGGGCCAAGATTGGGCTCTGCTGCTCCAGGCAAATGGGGAGCTTGGCCCCATTCATAACGCCACCCTGCCCCTCACTAGCTCACCATGTCCTGAATCACCAGAGAGCTCTAAGAATCTTGTGGTTTCACTGGAAAGTGGTGTTCAGACACCAGGTGACTGCCACACAAATGATGGGAAAGAGGTGTGGCTGGGGACAGGTGTGTGTGTGCATGTGTACCGATATGTGAGCCCGTGCATGCATGCATGCATGCCATGACACAGAGAAGCCACTGTCCTGGTCTCAGGCATCAAGACATGTGAGCAAGCCATTTGGTACAACCAAGCACAGTGATTGTGGTGGTGGACTGTGTGTGTGTGTGGGGGGGGAGGGGGGTTACCAGTAACTGTAGTGAAGTTAGTAGTAAAAAATAGTGCAGTGGGGAGGAATGCAAAATATACCTTGGTGGCTGTGTGCAGCCTGGGAATTATGCACTCCTACCTCATAGAGTTTGAGTTCCTGTATTAATGCAATGCCTTTGTATTGTAGCCATAGGGAGAATTTTAGTCTTCCAGTTCCTCAGTTCCAGGAAGGGACATCTCTGGTAAGAAACATGGCTTTCTCCATGGTAGCCCCTGGCTTATGGTGTGACCTCTCTCATGAGGCGCACTTTCTCCTGCCTATGGACATCTATTTTTTTCATGAATGAAACACTGAAAAACAATAGGACCTTTTGTTTTATTCATGAGCAGGGAAGAAAGAAAATTCAGAGTCAACTACTGAGTTTCAAATACCATATGTTACTTTGCTGCCCATTTGTTACTAGCTTGGAACCAGTATGAATTAGAATAATAGTCAGAATAGGTTAGATGGAGGTGACAAGAACAGCTCCAGTCTTCAACTGGAGCACATTCTAGCAAAAGCGCCTGATTTCCTGATACTTCTCAGGTCTTCTTTTAATCGCATTTTCCAGTTACATTGGAGGGGAGGACTTGCAGAAGTCTACAAAAGAGGGAGATGAATGTGTTTTTAACTCAGTGAATTATGTTTTAATTAACATGGTCTGGACCACCTGAGACTATAGCTGAGGAGATGTGTTTTAGAATATCAAAAACCAAACCAAACCAAACCAAACCCCCAAGCACCATAAATTTGGACCTAACACCTCTTCAACAAGACTGGAATGTGCAGTATCTTTGAGGCCTACACAGCTCCATGTAACATACAAATGTGTGTAAGATTAACCTGAGGGCCCCTTTGGATGGAGGAAGGCCACTTCCAGGTATCCCTTGCATTTACAGCACACATTCAAACACCCACCCAGAGCTGTTTAGTCTTGAGGTTCTTCAGGATGGTGGGGAGCAGACTTTTTGGGGTCTCCATCCAGCATGCCTCTTCTGCTAGGGGGTGTCCATGTCTGCAGGCTATAGGTACACGAACAGAGACAGATGTGCAGAAGGGTGAAAAAGGAAATGGTGACTGCCTCTGGTCCCTGTGCTAGCGCCAGTGGTAGATCATGGAATAGCTCAGCAAAGAGATTCTGACTTTCCCAGTTGTTTAACAATAGCAGCAACAAAAAAATGACTCTTCATGATGCACTTGAAATTATACTGCTGAAGTGAAAACAGGTGGATTGAGTTACCAGGGGATGTACTTGACGAAGAATGACTGGTCCTTAAAACAAAGTTCTGGTCTCAATTCTAATTATACGTCCTTTGCACCAAGCACTGGTTGGTGGCTCTAAGTGTTCTAGTAAAGAAACTAAGCAGATCCTGCAAGCATGAAGTCTGTCCATCTGTGTCCTGGATTGACCTGCCGGTCAATAGCTTTATCAGCCATCAACATAGAACCTCATGCAAAATCAGCCCTGACATAAAGGTCACACAGGTAGGTCCAGGCACTGTGGACTAGGAGCACTGCAATGCATGGGGTAACCCATGAATGGGAACACAGCAGTACCCCATAGAGGTACAGGGAGAAAGCTACCCACACACCCTGTCCCCATTGTGATCTTGATCTGAAAATGGCAGGTTCACTTGGGGATTTCAGAGTCGTTCATTGCTCCAACTGTTTCAAAAAGCATTGCTTGGTCCCCATTATAAGGCAATTACTGCTGATAATCTGAAGAAGCCCTTGGCAACCTATTTCAAAGCAGGCAGCGATGAGCCCTGCACTCATGGACTGAACTTGCCTGTCCACCCATCTCCCAAATTTAACTTGGAATCAAGATGATCATCCTCCACTCCAAACACATCAGCACCACCTTCGTAACCCTAACTGGATTAGATCCTTCCCAGAAGCTAGCCCATTTTCCTCAGTCCCCTTCTATAAACAGCTCACTTCAGACTTTCTTCATTTTTCCAAATCGAATTTATTTCAGGCACATTTGAAGTCATTGTGCCAGCTCATGATTTCATTAGCTGGGCCCATGGCCCGCGGGGTGGAAAGGCCTGTCGACTCGATGGAGATCTATAGTCCAATATTGGCCCAAAGAGCCATAAAGGCAGGTTCCCAGCAGAGAGATTACGTAGGGGACAATCTACTCCTGGCTTTCACGTTGTGTGTGATGGATTAACATATAAATCCTCACACCACCACACATCAGGAATGGGGGGTGGGGTGGAAATAGATATTTGGTTCAGACCAACTTTGAAGCCTGGAGTGCTTTTTGAGGCTGCCTGCCTGCCACTTGTCTTCCAACCAGTAAAAAGTGCATTTCAGGTTTGATGGTGGTCTTTGAGGATTGTGAGGCCTCCGTGGGTATTAGCTACGAAGGAAGAAGTTACCACACTTGGCCTCATGCCTATATGCTTCCCATGCTCCAGGAACACTGGAAGTGGAGAGTGCTCTAAATATGAATTTAGCCAGATATTTAATCTGTGCAGAATTTCTGTTTCAACAATATAAACAGCTAAGGAACGTGAGGTGGGAACCAGAGAGTCTCAAAAGGGCTAGAAGATCCATAGGCGCTATTACTGCCGCCATAGTCCCTCTCTTTTTTCAGATGGACTAACCATCCTGTCCTCAGAGTAGAAGACAGCTCATTTTCGGAGTCATCTACCTGCATCTGTGGGCATGACATGTGCTAGCTCAGGCAATTGCACTCAGTTTCATCACTCAAGTGTCCAGCCATTGTGCAGATGGTGGCAGAAGCACCACTGGCTGCTTTACAAGACACTGTGGCAATCTTCTCATGCTGGACTCGTACCAGTCAGCATCGCTCACCAGGGATGAAGGTGAGGTCAGCACAGCAGGCAACACTGTGTAATCGCAGAAGCGTGATTCTTCTGCAGAATTCTTGCACCTTGAACTTTCTTCTCTGCCTTTTGAAGGATTCTATTCCATGTGTGTGCTTTGGCAATGAAACAGAAATTCAGGGAACTTCAGATGTAGCTTTATGTATTTTCACATGATCCTGAAAGTGTTTGCAAGCCTCCCTGGCATCATAGTTGTTCACATAGGCGAACAGTGTTAATAACATGGTGTGGAATGCAGAAAAGTGAATTACATCAACTTCTTAAAATATCTTGTGATTTAATGTGGGTAAGTTATTTAAGTTTGTTAAGTTTGATATTAAATTTGGCTTTTTAATTTTGTATTGGATGTTTAATAATGTTTTATGTTGTTTTGTATTTTATTCTATATTTTATCTACTGCCCAGGGAGCTTCAGCTATTGGGCAGTATAGAATTATTATTTATTTGCTTGCTTTAACCATCAGATGCACAGTCTTCCTTCCATATGCACTCAAATGGCAGGCATGTAAATGTTGTCTGGGGACAGGGAATAGCTTTTAAGAGATCTGAAAGTGGTTTGAGAGAGATGTGGCTTCGCAAAGTGCATACATATGCACTTCTTTATGTCCCACTCCTGCCTCTGTTCATGCAGGACAGGCAAATTTTCAAAACAATACAAAGATTTGCCAAACCTGTTTATCAAAGGTGAAAGTTATTGTAAGTGTAAGTGAGCAGCAATCTTTCTTCCGATCCCTTTCTCAACTGTCAGGGTGGGCCAGCAGGGTGAACCAACTGTCTGTCCCCTGTCTTGATTTGTCGTAGACCTGAGAGGATGATGCCTTGCCCTCTTTGGATATTTCTAGACAGAGGAACTCATTGTGCCACCCATTAAAAGACACTGACCTCAGTCATATATCACATTAAGCCACAGTGGGTTGTTACTATGGGTGCCTTTGCATAACATCCGAGCCTGGCATGACTTTTCCATCATGGGTTGCTTTTTGCAGACAAGCCATCCTGAGAACCCATGGCTTGTAGAACGGTTGCTTAGGGAGGCCTGTTTTCAGGGTGGCATGTCATGATGTCCAAATCCAGCAGAGTTGCTTTAGTGTGGGTTGTTTAAAATGCAGAAAGAAAAGCACATAACAAAAGCAGAGAATAATCTTGTTGGCCACTCCTTGCTATCATGGCCAGCTTCTCCTCTGCTGTCAGTGTTTGCCCCTTCAGTAACACTACACTGACACTTGCCCCTCCCTGCCATATTGACCCCACTCCATTTTTTCCCTTTTTGGTCCCTACAAACTTTGCAAATGGGTTCATTTCCCAATTCGGGGGGCGGGGGTCAGTATTATAATCTCTGGGGGAGGGATAGCACTCCATAGGGAATATGAGGCTCCAAGATTTTGTGCTTTGCAACTTGCAGATTTGTCAGCTATGCAGCAATTGGGTGGGGTGGGGAATTGTTGGCTGTCAGCAGCGCAAGGATCCAAAATAGGTTGCAGTACAAAGGCAGCTGAGAGATGTGCTGGGAGTGGGCAGGAGGCTTGAGGGGAAAAGAAGCACACCAAACTACCACGTGACTCACAGGCTGTCTGGAATATTGTGGTTTGTTGAATGAACAACCAGCTCATGGCGGCTTAGTGTGCCACGTGAACTCACTTGCTGTGCAGCTATTCTGTCATTTTGTCTGTAATAATTCCTTTCTGTGATAAGAAAAATGACAAAAATGCAATGAAAAATGGAGTGGGGTTATAAGTGGAAGACCATGTTACCTAAACTACAAGTGCCCCATAATATTGCACAAGTGAAGCAGGCAGCTGCAAAATAAAAGCATCATCTGGCTACATTCATGCCCAGATACTTCCTGTACATCCAAGATCCTTATTATATGACATTGCACTTATATCCCACTATTTTTTTTCTTTTGTGAAGAACCCAGGGTGGTTTCTATAGCTCCATTTTACCCTCACAACAACGATCTTGTGAGGTAGGTTGAGCTGAGGGTGAGTCACTGGCCCAAAGTCACCCAGTTGGCTCCATGACCGAGTGGGGACTAGAACCCAGATAGAACCCAGGTCCCCAGTCCAATACTCTTGTCACCACCCCAACGTTTTACTTGTTTTTAATCAGAATCCAGTTAAGGGTACTTGACAAGAACTGAAGCATTGGGGAAACATGGACAGGAGAGCCAGCTTTCCTGTACTGCCAGGATTTTTCTAACTTTTCAGACACGTTCATATGTCAGGAAGTGGGGGGAAAGGGGGATGGATAAATCTGGTGCCAGCTCACTGCTCTATACTGATAGTCTTTGCAGTTCAAACCATTTGCAGATGTGACTGGAAGAGAAGAGAACAGGGATGGGGAGATGTGTAGAGGGAAACTAGGCATCTGGAAAAGTTTTAGGAAGGGGCAAACATAAGTAGGTCCTCTCATGCACTGAGTAAATTTTTGTAAAAGTAGCCATGTTGTTTTAGAACATCCTCCCTTTGATGACTGACTGCATCCAGTCATGTCTCAAAGCACTGCAGTATCTTAAGCTACACTTGCTTTGAATACAACAATGTTGCAGGGAGAACAGGAAAGGCCACATCCTGCCCTTTCTTGAAAGAGAACCTTTTGCATCTCCCACCGTTGAGAAAAAGATGCATAAGCTGTCTCTGCAATATTCTTGGATCCCAATTCATTCCCTCAACCTTGTCCTTCTGACCGCTCCTCCAGTGTTTTAGCTGTAAGGAGAAGAAATAATCCAAAAGCGCTGCTGACATCATCAATGGAAGCTTCTCTGCACATGCATACCTCAGCCTCAGAGAGGTGATTTTTGTCAAGATCACAAGTATAACAGGGAAGGACTACACCCTTCCTTTCTATTGACTGACGTGGCCCTTCCGGAAGCTGCTGTTTACAAGGCCGACCCAAGAGATACCGCTGCCTGAAACACTCCAGCAATGGTGATGCAACTGCCCTCTTCATGGTTACGTAATGCGCACAGTTGGTCAAATTATTTTGGAACCTGAGGTTTTAAAAAAATCCCACAAACCCTTTATCACCCTCCCTGGCTGTAAAAGTAGCATAACAATACATTCAGTAATGAACCACAGGCCTGGCCCTCAAGGGAAATGGCAGCTCTTTCTTAGATGATGGTTTCTAAGAGATCCTTTCACCAAAAGGTAGCTAAAATTGACCTATACCTTTCAACAGGGATCAGGAGCTTCTCTACATGATGCTGTAGATCTACTTGGGGTTTTGTCACAGCATTTTGTGCTGTGCAAGCTCTGCACAAAAAGTAATTCCTTTCCTGATTTTCTGTTACATAACCTTTGGAGGATCAGTGCTACAGCAGAATAGCATCTGAAGAAAGAAAGCCATTTTCTCTGGAGTAATTTAAAACTTCATTTGCCCATTCTAAAATACAAAAGAAAACAAAATGGGAAAGTCCTCTGAAAACAAAAGGCAAACTGGAGGATCGCTCCTGGTCTACAGAGCTGTGAGTAAGGAATCACAAGCACACAAAAAATGCCTTGTGTAGAAAAGCCCCAGGTGCTTTATCACTGAGCTAGCTCTCTACTCTCAGTTGAGGATGTCAGAAGTTGAACTGATGTTTGGCTTTCCTCTTCTAAAGTATATCTGTATAATTTTTATGCACAATATAAACAGCAGTTTACTGTGGCGTTGGGGCGGGGGAGGGGGAAGCTTCCTGGTGGCTTATTCCTCAGGGCACCTTAAAATCCTGGATCTAGGCCTGGAGAAATATTCACCGCGTTCTAGGCTGGGGACCAAAATATACTTTGACAAGCAGGGTCACTGAGGTAAATAGCCATCCTAGAAACTTTCCTGCCAGTAAAGCAAGCCCCTCAAGGGAAGTCCAAGGATCCCACCTGGCTGGCTCCAAACATTGCAAAGCAGAGGGAACAGGAGACTTTAATGTGCATACATTTCAGTGAATTGCTGTATGTGTTGAGAACCAGGCTAGGCAGTAGGTAATTGTTCAGTTGTCCTGGGTACAGGGTGGCCACTTGCGTATTGCCATAAAAGAGGAACTGAATCATCAAGACAAAGAGGATGCCAATTTCCATAGCATTTGCATATACCAGTCTAAATTATAGGTTCAAATGGAAAAAGAATAGATATTATTTAAAAAGAAGGGACTTTACTGTGGGAGTGAGGAGTGCAGCCAAGTGCCCTACATGCCTGCAGTTCAGCTCTGCTGTCCAGGAGCTGACTTTTTTTGTATTTATTTATTTGCTTGTTTCTAAAATTAATAGGTGCTGACTGTTGACGGGTGACCACAAACCCTGCCCTGTCTCCCTCCTGGTACTTCCTTGAGTTTAAACCAGACAGACAGCCCATCGAATAGAGGCTATTTTTACTAGAGAAGTGCCCTCCGGCAGCTCTACAAAACAGAGAACTATCTTCTGCAAAGTACAACACCTAGCCATCCTACCTCAACAGTACTGATAATGAGCCACTGCACTGAGTCGACATGGGGAGATCTATCTGAATTTGCACGGGGGAATGTCAAGAGTGCAGCAGGAGGGGTGTGCTTAGCTGGGTTGAAACCATCATACAAGATGTAGAACAACACTGATTTGATGTTTGCAACAGGAAGCTGAGATTAGCCTCCCAGCCAATCAGAAGGCTAGGTTGCAGGCCTGTAGAGCCCTGGAAATCCTACAGCACAGGAAATCCACCACTGCCTGGCTCTGCCCACTGGAGGCATCTGGATCTAGAGGCTTCCAGACAGCCTGCTGCTGAATACAGTGGAACCTCAGTTCACTAACTTATTTCGTTCCACGATTCTGGTTGCAAAGTGAATTGGTCGCGAACTGAGTCAAATTTCCCCGTAAGGTTCAATGTAAATAAGGTTGATCCATTCTGAAACATAACTTTATGTTATACATAGAGAATGGCATATAAAAGTTTTAAATGAATATGAAAAAAAATTACCACAAAAATATGAGCCTCGTCCCCAGGCTGCAACCAAGTCACGGCTGCCTTGCCAAGCCCAGAAGCGGACGGGCCAAGGCAGAATGGGTGTGGGGCCACAGCTCCCACGGCCTTTTCAAGGCAAGCCACCACTGCTGTCAAGCAGCCGCCATGCTTTTTCCACCCTCGGTGGAGAGAGGCAGAGTGGGAGTGGGGCTGTGGCTCCCACACCTCCGCCGTGGCCTTCTCAGGGCAAGCCACCGCCGCCGCCATCGAGCAGCCACCATGCTTCTTCCCCCCACAGTGGGGAGAGGCGGGAGGCGCCTCGCTCGTCCAGTTGCAGCCCCATCCCTCACCTCCCCTCACCTTGGCCCGTAGAAAGCAGCTATTACGTCCCTTCCTGCGGCCCTCTCCCAGCCGGGGGAGCCGTCCCGCACCCACCTCTCTGGCCTCCTGCTCCCCCTCCCACTCCCGGAGCCAGGCGAGTGCCTGCAAGGGGACCTTCCTCCCGCTCGGAAGAGGGAGGTGGGGAGGAGCCAGGAACGCCTCTACCAAGATGAGCGCACTCTCATGGCTCCCCCTCGTGTCGTGCTCTCCCTTTCAGCAGGCAGCACAGCGTCATCTTGGGCTTCTGCTGCAGCCTGAGCGAGTGGAAGACGGCCACAATCGTGGTTGTCACCCGATGCGGAGTTTGCAAACAGAGGCAAAATTTTGCCAAACTTTCTGTTCGCTAACTGAATTGTTCACAAACAGAAGCATTCATGGACCGAGGTACCACTGTAATTCTGGGGACATTTCTAAGCGAACCGATAACTAGGGTGCAATCCTGCGCATGTTTAGACAGAAAAAAAGACCAAGCCAGCATGGCTAGAAACCCAGGGCTTTTCATACGTGTCTGATTGCAACTCCCATCATCCCCAAGAGGCAAAGGGCCATGCTGGCTGAGGGTGATGAGAGTTGCAATTCAAGACTCCACACATGCATGCATCCACACACACGCACCTATCCTGCTTATGTACCTCAGCAGATTTCCCCTTCACAAGCAAAATACTGGTCAAGGCCTCATTAATTAATCCTCCCCTACAATGTTAACAATAACAGAACCTCCCCTCATATGCAAGCCAGTACGCAGAAGCAAGCAGCCAAGGTTCAGGCCAAGGTCACTGCCCATGGTGGGCATGTTGTGAGCGGAGCCGGATGGTGCCAGAGGTCAGACTAGATGGCCCGGGAGACCCTTCTGACTCGGTCTGTTTCTATGTTTATGTAGGCAGGGGGTGGAGAAGAGGTTAAAGAGCCCTTTGCCTGTAAACTTTTATGCACAAGGTATCTACTTTTTGTGTCATGGCAGAATCAATGACCTCTAGGTAGCACTGTGCTATAGCGGAATATAGCAATTGCACAAGTAGGGAGATTACAGTTTCTTTTTCTTTCAGAAATAGTATTCCTTTGTCTCTGGTCTAAAAAACCCCCGGGAACGTGCTCTTTAAAAACAGAAGCGAAACTGGAGAATCATGACATTATCTAAAGAACTGGAAACAACCATGAGTAAGGAATCACAAGCCCGCGATAAGTGTCTTATACAGAAAAGCTGTCTCTTTGAATGAGTCTGTAGGCAGATGCTTGCCCCCAGATTTGCTCAGATACTACAGCCTTCCCCAACCTGGTGCCCTTCAAATGTTTTCAACCACAGCATCAGATAGCACCAGCTAGCATAACCCATGGTCAGAGAGGATGGGTGCTATAGTTCAAAGTATCTGGCAGTCCTCAAGTTGGGAAAGGCTTCAATAATGAATATGGCCTATCAAAAATTAGGAAGCCCATATGGTACTGCAGATCTTTTGTAGCTAGAGAAGCTGTAATCTGGCGCTCTGAGCCACTTTTATTTGGATTCAACAGACAGGTTTTAAGATTTGAAGCTTAGATCCAACTTCTGCTTTGTACTTGCACTCCTGGGCAAGTTAATTGCCCCTTAGTCTTACCAGTGTGCCTTCTGGAAAAATTCTATCTTGTGCCCCAACCATGGTCATCATGACAGACATTTTATGAACAAGCAAGCCTCTCACCCTGTGGCAGCCATTTTGTAAGAGTGTCTGTGAATGATACTCTCAAAATTTCAAAAATGCTCACCAGCCCAAAAAGGTTGAAGAACCCCTGGATAAAATGGCAGCCGTAACAGATGAGCAGCATTTCTACAAAGCTGAAAGCAGGGGCTTTTCCAGACCTGCTATTTAATTCTTTTAACTGGAAAGATAGCCACCATATTGTAGTATTCCTGCCACATTAACATACAAGGCTGATCAATGGCCTTTCTGGTTTCTTCAGATGCTTCTTTCCTGCTCCATGTTGTTTGCAGAGACAAGAAGCTAGCCCCTTACACTTACTGACTCTACATTTATTTGTTATACCTCCTGCTGAGGCCTTCCACAACTTGATTCCCTGTGAATATTTTGAACTTCAGCTCTCATCAGACTCAGCCAGCATGGTGAACAGTCAGGAGCGCTGGAGTCACACAAAACTGGCAGACACAGCTAGAGGCAGATGGTCTGTGTGGTTCTCTTTATCTTCATGATGACCCTGCAAGGGAGGCCAGGTTGCAAGCTAGTAAGTGTTCTCAGTTCACCCACTAGGCTTTTGGGATGAGTGGGTATTTGGTTCTGCGTTTCCCAAGTCCTGGACCAAGCCACGAACCACTGCACCCCAGTTGTTCCCATATTGGAGGAAAAGCTGGTTTTACACTAGGAGTGTCGCTGGAGCACTCTCTCTGCTCCTCCAGCTGCCTCTGTGGTGATGGTGGACAAGGCCCTGGAAGAGGGAGAGCAGGCAAGCACCAGCACCAGACTCCCAGGGAGTTCAGGAGATGTGTCCCCCCCACTCTTCCCGAGCTCCCAAACTCTCAACAATCCTTGCCTTGTCCAGGCCTCTTGGCGAGGTCTCAAGTCAAACAAAGTCGATGGCTGGTTACTGCAAGCTGAGGTGATTCTGGGGGCTGCGGGGCCAAGCCAGGTGGCACCGAAACAACAGACCTATTGAGGGAAGGGGGCCTTGCCTCGGTGGCGAGGCAGAAACATATTTCTCTGCACTGACTCAAGGCTTACTGACAAGCAATGAGACACATGTGCAGGAGCGGGCACCATGTTCAGAGGGGAGGGGAGGTGGAAATGGGGCTCAGCCATGTCATAGGCAAACTTAGATTTAAAGGGCCATGGCTGGTTGTCCTGGCTACTTCTCCTTATTCCTTCTTTGCAAGGGCACAGGGTGGCCAAGAGGAAGCATCTCACTGAAAAAAGGACAAAGGAGGAGGACACCAATTTCAATAAAATGTGCATGTGGTAATTGATCTATTCAATATTATAAATAATAACAGCAAATACAGAACATCTAACATTAGTGTAGGGGGAGTCTAGCCACGTGAGCACCTGCCTATTCAGCTGCTGCCCAGGTGCTAAGTGCTGCTAGACAACCATTCTTATGGTGTGTTATCTTTAAACTGCTATTGGACTACTTTGAAATTACCATTGGGCCAGACAGCCCTTCAAAAGAGGGTGATCAATCCTCAGGCAGGCCTTCAAGCAGAAGGCAACCCTTGGCAAAAGAAGACACGTGGCCACCCTGGCCTTGCAACTGGGATAGCAACAGGCACCTTGCCGCAGCTGCATTTACAGAGCAATCTGATGCATGTTCCCTTGGCTAGAAGCCCCCCTGTGTTCAGTGAGGTTCACTCACATTCAGTAAACACAATTAAGCAACAACAGAGTCAAATACACGTTTAAGAGAAATGTCTTCACTTGCTGCCAGAACATAGATAAAGAGGAAGCTAATGCAACCTCTTGAGGCAGGGAGTTCCATATACAGGACACTACAGCTGAGAAAATCCTCTTGTGCATTGCCACCAGCCATGTCTCCAAAGCCATTAGCACATGCAAGAGGAGCATTAGAGCACCATAGGCAGATTCACAGGTTTACTCAGAAGTAAGCCCTACTATGTTCAGTAGGACCTGCTCCCTTCACTCTGTGCAAGTGACTGCAGCTTTAATTAAGCAGTCTGCTTAATCGATTTGTGTGGTTGAAAACTACACCTCCACCCAGCAAATTAATCTAGTAGGTCTCTCTATAGCATGTAATTCAAGACTTACAAGTGGCAGGCATTCTCTTTAACAGAACCATTTGTTTCTCTCTGTCACAGAAAGGGAAATGACTCTTATGAGGTAGGTCAGCTGTAGGGGGTGTGCTTGAAGATTTCTGCACATTCCCCAATAGCTGTGGACTTCCCTTTGTATCTGGTGGCTGTAGAGGGCAGGACAGGCCCTGCCATGGGGCATGGTGAGGTTGCCACCTCAGGCAGCAAAATGTTGGCTGGTGGACATGATTGGGAGGTGCTGGAAGACAAAACCGGATGTGTGACACCCAGCCTGCTCCATGCCCCTGGAACTAGCCCTGAGGTGCAGTGGAGGATACATGAAAATCAAAGGGGAGGACAGCATCTTCTCCCTCACCTCAAGCAGCAAAAGGACTTGGACACAGGACTGGGAAACAGCATGCTTGATCATATGGATCAGATGCAGCAGGACCCTGGCTGGCCAGTAACGGGCATTAATTGCCACTCACACTGGTTCAGCTTTTTAACACCCTCACCAATGTTTCTACTTTGCTTGCATTTGCAGTGACCTGTCAAAAACAGCTGGCAAGCCATGAGCTCTGAGCTGACACAAGAAAGCCCTGCTATTGGGCAGTATAAAAATGAAACAAATAAACATGGGGGAAGTCCTCATGGTTACCAAGCGCTGAGTAAGCCCACTCTTGAGGAATAAAAGAAGGGAAGACTATTGTGGCCCTTCACTGGCCTCTAGTGGCAAGAATTGGCTATTACAGCTGTAAAAAGGGGAATGCCAAGCGTGAGCTACCATGTGGATCAAAGAGTGATACACATCACCACATAGAAGTATACAATAGATAAATGGAGGAGCAACTGATGGGTTACACAAAGCAGTGGTTATTGAAGTGTATCACGGAGCTCTCATTAAGAGAAGAATTGTAATGTCTCCATTTTCTCTCAGATTAATACTCCATTAGGGGAAGAGCAAGTGCAACATTCTTAGAATAGTCAGGTGTGGATCCATTTTTACACCTTGTGCTACAGATATACATACCAAACACTGGACTAACAAATTGCTTCCTATGGCAAGGAGGTATGCTAGGCCTCAGTTATATGTTTCCCCTCATGTTCCATTTTTGGGGGCAGCAAGAAAGGAAGATATACACCTAAGTATGCATATCTATGTTTGCACTGCATTTCCCTATTTTTTTTAAACTACTGCAAAACGTCCTGGGGGACTGCTGTGTGTTGTTGATAATACTACAGATATCAGGCAATAAATGCCCATCACAGCCCACTTTTGCCTTTTTCAAACTAAAATACAAACTGAGGACAGTGGAGGGAGGATTTCCCAAATGTTACTTCTTGAGCTCACTCTGGGACAGAAAAATGTACCTGATGGACAGTAGCAATTCCATCAGTCTGCCTCTACTTCTCTTAAAGAATCTGCTTTAATTCTGTTTTAACTGAGATTTACAGGAAGGTGGGAACTGGAGAGAGGATTACTTTTGGGAAAAAGGGGAGTGCAAATGCTTATGTTGGGGCTGTTTGTAGGATGGTTATATCTCCTACTTTATGGAGAGCAGTCTTATATTTGACAGGCTGCCAAGTGAGGTATAAAGAACCCTAAGAATGCCAAACAGCAAAGGCCTTGGAGTGGAGCCTCCACGAACAGCATTTCAGAAGGGGACTTAACAGTCACATGGGTCACTTGGTCATCTTTCTCTTATGGTGAGCGATAGCGGTTCTATTCCATTTGTAACATGTTCTGCATATCTATACGTATCATTTAGTGGATCCTCTGCTTTTGGTGATGTTTGTGGCTATGTTACCGAAGTAGGGCATGTAACACTCCTATGGTATCATCTGGACATTTTAGGTGTGGGAGCTGGTGTGAACGTGGGACTCAATTTCCATTGCTGCTCTTAAGCAATGGGCCCCCGTTGTCTGCATGGCTGCAAAGGTTCAGAAAGCACAGCACCCATGTCATTAAGTACACATGGTGCTGCTGTGTATGGGGTTGAGTCATTGATCCCATGCAAGATAACTCTGTCAATGGCGACTGGCTGTGTGCAATCTGCAGGTGGTAGCAAGCCATCTCCAAGTACCAGTTGCTGAAGAATAGCAGAAAGAGGGTCACTGCTTTCATGTCCTGCTTGTGCCTCCCCAAGAGTCACCTGGTTATCCACCGCAGGAAATAGGATGCTGGACTACGAGGGTAAGGCTTTGGTAGGATCCAGCTGCTTGTCACGTTGTTATGGATCCCAAGGGGTGAGACATCATACATATCAACCCTCCCCAATCTGAGACCTCCCAATTGTTTTGGCCTACAGCTGCTATCAGTCCTGGTCAACATGGCCAGTAGTCAGGGATTATGGGAGCTGTAGTCCCAAAACATCTTGGAGCTACCAGGTAGGGACTAGCATGAGCTGTATTCCAGTGTAGCCCCGGCTGTGACCTTTTCACAATGAAGAAAGACGAACACTTGTTTTGCTGTTAAGCAAGTATTTATTGTATTTATTTTTTAACATATTTATTGCACTTCAATATTAGACAAAAAAATAAACTCTCTCTCTTTCTCTCTCTTCCTTGTCAGCATCTTTTTTGAGTCTCTTGGACTCCCAGCAGCAGCAAATAAAACCCTCTCTATTGTCCCTTTGCAGCAAATATAGTCCGGTTTAGGGAGGGATATTTTTTTTTAGTAACATACATTTTTTCCTCTAGATTTTTAAGAAAAGTGCAATGTTTGGTTTTGTTTAAAAGCAGTGTTGAACAACAGCAGCAGTGTCCCTCCCACCCTGCAAAGAACACAAATATTCCCCACATCATGCACACAGGAGGGTGATCAAAACGTGCTATGAAAGCTCCTGTAAACGGGATGGAAAAATCTGATATGTATCAATGCAGAGAACAGGGCAGAGCCAACCACAGCCAAGCTGGGACACTGGGGGATCCTACTGGGGGAGAGAGGGAGCCCAGGGCCCCTCTTCTGGTCACCACCCTTACAATTTCTGCAAATGACCCCTCAATTGTTTCCTTCTTTTACATCTAAGTACCACCTGATGTGTGCATCAGCTGAGAAAAACATATCCTTGCATCTCTGGATCTACATCAAGGTTGTGTGTAATCCAGGTCTAAGTCCATCATGCTCCAAGTGTAGAATTGAGTATCTGGTAAATTATTCAGCAGCCTGAAAATCTCAGCTTTCATTTTGTTTTTTATATGTAAAATGAAGTTTCTAACTCCTATGACTGAAGAGAAACTCTTGGACTTTGTTTAGTGGGATTCCAAGCCCATGTGATAATAGCATAGCCAATTCTTCAGTTTGTGCCACAATCACATGTAAGGCTGGGAATGGAGGTGCCATTTAAAGCGCCCAAGTGGCATACAGGAGGGGGTGCTGAACCCACTTCATGCATGGCATTTCCATAGCTCCTGCTCCCAGGGACCTTCTTCTCAGTTGACATAGGAACCTGGATTGCAGGTGGGGGTGAGGAACTGTGGCAGTAAAAGCAGTGAGGGAGGGACATGATGAGTCTCTTTGTCATCATGTGTTCAATGCCAAATCCTGTACCTCCCCACGCATCCGCAATTCATGACTAGTGGAAGCAGAATAAATTGTGCAGAATAAGCAAATATATGACATTTGTTAATTTGCATGATTTATTCAGGTCTTAGATTTAGGCATTTCTTGGCACAGAATCCGGCTGCTTTTTAAAAAATATAGTTTACTATAAAGTGCAGAGTATATGCAGCCCCAAATATAGTGAAGGGAGAACCAGCCTTTCCTGGTTCCATTTTGTCCCCTCCTGGGGAAGGCAGTCTACTGATTGTTAGGGGAGAATGATTAGCCAAGCAACTGGGCTTATCTTTGCAAATCTGGAACAGAGATGGGGTTGAATGTAGCAAAGGCATCTTGGGGGAAGGGAACACTTGCAGCTTCCCTGTTGGGGGTGGGGGGGGGGCACCATTGCCTAGAAGGAACTGGCCAGGTTGGGCAGCATGATATTAGGAGTGCTGGCTTTGATTAGCCCTTTCTTCCTAGTAGCTGAACAAACCTTTGCTTGTTTCACAAAACCTTACATGGCATGGAAGGAGCCCTGGATAAGCCAGGCTATCTTTTATACTCCCACCTTGAACCCCTACTCATACTTTTTCTGCTTGCCCTTCGGAAAAACTCCCCCCAGAAGCCAACACAGCATCTCCACCACTTTCCTCCACTTATGGCCTTGCTAGTAAGTTGTGACCATTTTGGAGTGCTGAGTGCAACTGTACCTACAAACTGGTGGAAGCCCCTTTGCGTGTGTGTTTTGTTAGCAACATTTACAAAATATATACTCTATAGATATAGACACCCACATCAGACAAGATGAAAAAGGATTGTGGCCCTGCACTTGCTCAGTGCAGGGACGAGGTGGAGGTGGAAAACTGGCCCAGCTTAAGCAGTTCTACTTGACATCTGAAGATAACAGCTACCCCAGAAAAATCTGAAGTCTACCTTGAACATCTTAAGACAACGTAGCGTCTAGCCCACATGCACTATCCCCTTTTCGGGAGACAGCAGCAAGGGAACAGAGGCGAAAAACAGAAAAGCCTGAGATGTGGGGATAACGGTAGCATGCAGATTAAGGAAGGAAGTGAAGACGGCAATCATCACCTTTATCAGGACTGTGGCCTGGATCTTCCTGTCCTTGGGAGCTACCAACAATAATTACTATATACAATTTGCCCAGTGTATTTATATACAGTACAGAACCTCAAGACAATATCATATGGAAAGATATATACATACATATTTACACATTTAGAAATGACACGGTACAAGGTGTGTCCAGTTCATTTGCCTGATCTGCTCTAGCAAATAAATGATCTTCAATTCGCACAGCGCCATGAAGAGCGCTACCTGGGAAACGTATCCTTTCCTCCTGTATCTGATCTCCTCACGGGGGAGGGATCTGCTCCAGCAGATCCCAGCTGCGATGGGCCATGTGCTCCCTGCCCTTGCCGCATCCCTCCTGCCCCTCTTCTTTCATCAACGCCATCTTCTTCCAAAGAGCAAAGTCTAGTCCTGATGCATTAAGTTTGCTTGATGGTTGATTCTCGATTCTTCTTCTCCAAACGTAGGGTTTAAGAAGCTGATCCAGTGGACTTAAGGGTTGATCCGGAAAGCAAGGAGTTTCTCTGAATGCTGGTTGTTGAGGGTTCTCAAGTCAGGGAGACGGAGGAGCAGCTTGGGGAAAAGTGTGGAATCATCTGGGTGCTTCTTAGTCACCAGAGTCCGCAAGGCCCGAATCAATGTCTCCTGAAGGATTTCAACTGCATCCACATCAGAGATGCCAGAGCGATCTGAAGGCCAAAGCAAAATCATTACAGCAGACAATACAGGGAAGACATGGAGAATGGAAGGGCTTGCTGCTGGGTTTTCCACAGACAAAATACAGGAGGGAAGGGAACCTAAAGTAGCTGCAATATTTACTTGGCTGGCAGGATCAAGCTAAATTGTGAAAGACACCCTCACATCGTCATGCAGATTTAAAAGACAATTAGACATTTCAAAAATGCAAGTTCTGTCCCAAGGTAATTTTTACTACAAGACATAATTATTCTATTTCATCTGCACACAGGGAGAAGCTGTACAGGAAACGCCCATCCCTGACCAATCAACATCATGCTTTGCTACTGGAATTCCACAAGGCATTGTTGAGTTCCCCCCCCCCCCCGAGGCTAAAAATGTTTGCTAAAAGAGGAGATTCTAAGAAAGCTAAATTTTATGATCAATATGGCAATCACAATGGGACTACAACCCCACCCAATGGTGGATGGGGATGCCATACAGGCTGGAACCTGCTTGGAAGCCCTGCTTCCTAATCTCAGATGTGTGGAATTCAGCTGGGGTCACTGAGTGTTGAGGAAAATGCCCTCTGCACTTGTTCAGAGACACAACATCATTCAGTTATTCCCCCATCAGATAGTCATGATGAAAATGTAATAAAAAAGGTGAAAACATGAAATACCTATTAAGTTGGATTAATTGAATAAAAAATAAATGCATACCATGATTAGGGTTTAGTCACATTTCAAGCAGTGGGATTTATTAGTCAAGAGCCACTGAACTCAATGCAGCTCGCTGCTCTTCAGAGTGACTAAACCTGGATCTGACCCTACATAAATTGCAACTGCTATAAAAACTGAGATCCACAAATCAGGCTCTTTGTAATTACAGCACATGTTTCAGATCTGACCCTAGGCTGCAGGCTAGGTCCTGCAGGGTTCAACTTCATTTCCTCCCTTGCCCTGGCTTCACTTGCCAGTGGAGACTCCCTGATTCCATTCTGGACAGGGCTGGCTGCTGCTGCTCTTAAGTGCTCTGAGACAGGAGGGAGTTCTCCAGGATTCTCCCCATCATTAAGACTGCGGGGATAAGGAAAGCTTTAACAAAAGGCACAAAAGCGGCTGCCTGCAAAAGGATGTGTCAAGCCACCCCAGCAAATTCAAAAGAGCCTTCATGTTAGGTGCCAGCACCCACCTGCTGAGACAAGGACCACGGCCATGAACAGTGCCATTTCCTGTGCATCCAGGCCCAGGGAGCTAAGTTTCTCGCTGAACTCAAACATGGCATCCAGCAGGGAGCCCATGCCCATGGTGCGCAGGCTGCAGAGTGAGTATGACTCCCCGCTCAGGAAGGTCACCACTTTCTCCTTAGGGCTGAACAGGGAAGAGAAGCGCACCATCAGCACCTGGGGAGGGAAAGCAGAGGGGAAAGTTAAGACAGTGCCAGCTGAAGCAAAACAAAAACAAAAATCAAACAAACACTTGGAAAATACCCCAGTGAATGAAGGAAGGTTCTCCATTGTTAACTCATGCATTCTAAATCCAGACTTTGAAGCTGCCTTCCAAAAAGTCCTCTTATCAGAAGATGGAAGATGCTGGAGAACTATTTGTTTTAAGGGAGCACAGATGTGAGGAGTAGAGGCTCTGACCATCTTCACCATCCTTTGTATGGAGAACACTTGAGATTCTTTTACATTTAGAGAGCAATACTGCCAATGTTAGTATGCCATGAAAAGTGCCCATAGTTCATAGGACACAGAAGTGTGGCAGGTTCGCATTTTTCTGTTTTTTTCTGGGTTTTAGAAGAAATATTTCATTACACTTTTCCCTGCTATACACCTGTTGAAGGCACAAGAGCACTATTTGAACCTGGACTCTTTTTAAACCTTCTGTCTGGGAGTAGGGAAGGAGGGTGCAGCTAAGCTATGATGGTTCCTATGTCCTAAACGGAGGGCAAGAATGCTTCTCATACCATGCCAGAAACTCTGCCAAGGTCACTTTCATTAAAATTTAATGCAAATTTTCATTCCAAGTAAGAAGCAGGTTTCTAGCCCTTATGCCTATGGAAGAAAGCATATCCCTTAAGCACTCTTTTGTTCTCTCCGTCTTTCATCTGTTATCCTAATTCTTCCCCAAATTGAAAATCTTTAGAGGAAAAGCCCTCAATAAATAATAATAATTGTGATCTGAGATAGTTATGATATATAATTTAGCTCAGTTTGCATAAGTCATCCTTTGGACAAAATTTGGGTTGCCTAAGGGAAGTCTGTACTGGCTTGTATCTGTGAAAAAACAAGTATAGCAAGAGTAACTGAAAGCCAGTGTGATGTAGCGGTTAGAGTGCCAGTCTGGGACTCAGGAAATCTGGGTTCTAATCTCTGCTCTGCCATGAAACCCACTGGCTGTCTTTGGATAAGTCACTGACTCTCAGCCTAACCTACCTCACAGGGTTGTTGTGAGGATAAAACAGAGATCAGAAGGATCACGTTAGCTGCACTGGGCTCCTTGGGAAGATAAAAGATGGGATATGAATGTAAAAATGAGCATACTGACCTGGAAAGTGCCTGCTTTCAGCAGCATCACTTGATCCTGCTGGCAGAGTGACTGGAAGCCCGGGATGCTCTTGGCAAACTCCACCACCTCCTTGACAGCTGGTGTGAAGCACTGTGAAAATTCCTCCCACACTTGCTGGCTGCTCTTGCCGTTGCTACAGTAGGGGGTGGCATTCAGAGGACAGGCCTGCAGGCAGACAAGGAGGCATTAACAGGGCAGGTACACTTGGTCAAGCCAGAGCCCCTCACCAAAGAGCTGTGCTAACCAATGAACGATGCTATTGATTATTTTATTTCGAAAGTCCTCTCCCCACCTCCTGAGAGCCTTCCCTAGGAGGGGTGCTATCCAGATGGGCTGGGCTGCAACTTGTCATTTCCAGCCAGACAGACCAATGGTTTACATAATCAAAACACACAGTAAAGTCAGTTCAAATCAAGGCTGCATCTAACTATAAGATTTAATTTGTTGGGGAAGCAAAAAGACTACATGACCAGGCCATCTTTTACAAACACAAACCTGCATCTCTGAAACTGCCTTATCTTCCAGTTGGGTTTCTTTCAGCAACGTAGCCCCAATGGGAGAAAACAACTTTTTAAAAAGTGTTTTGGGGTTAGAGAATGTGAACAGAATCCCCTTGCTCACCCTGCTTTGTCACTTGAAATTCCCTTCCTGCCCTGTCATGTATATCAATTCAGTGGCAGACTCCATTGCGAGCGTAGATCTGCTTCTATCCCACCAAGTTTTAAACAGGCATTCAGGAATGCAGCACAAATCAGTTAAAACAATACGAAAGGTTATTTAAAATGATTTCTTTTAAAATGTTACTCTGGCCAAACTTTGTCATAAAACAAAACAGAAACTTTGGGGAAAGTGACAGTGCTTTAACTTTGCACCTTTATCAGGGCCCTGGGCAAATGTGCTTGCTTTGAAACATCAGGAGCTATTTATCCTAGGGGCATCTACTGTCTTTGTCTGATTGTATCATATGGTGCTCTGGATTATGTGACTTTAACTGCATGTTGTGGCTTAGCTAGTGCAAGACCCAGAAGAGGAAGCTGGACTCTCTAATACCAAGTGAAATAGCGGGTGGGAAGAATACTGGGCTGAGGATTGCTGTTTCATCCTATGCATGCTGAGAGAAAGTCCTACAATTTCCAGCTTATTTTCTGTCTAAACATGCATGGGGTTGTGCTTTAAAGTGCAATTTCATACCTGTCTAATCAAAAGTAAGATGCGTTGAGTTTAATGGGGCTTGGTATAAGAGAAATGAGTGTATGTTTCCAGCCTTAACTTCAGAATTGCTCGAGCAGTATGGCTGGATCTAGCTATGAATCAGAATAAGGTAGAGACAAGATGGTCCAGTCCTTTAGAGTAGTAAAATGGACTGTGCCACTGCAGAACACAAAGAGGAAACACATTTTTAACTGTGTGAAGGGAAAAAACCTAGTTCCCTGCAGGCAGAGAAAACTAGCATAATGGTAGGAAGAGGGCTGGGCCTGAAAAGTTAGTCTTCACGTGTTACATTGCTGCTTGTAGGGTTTTGTTTTCATAAGACAGAAGATTCCTCCACCTGCAATGTATTCTCATTTATGACTTCAGGGTTTGATTGGTTTATTCTGCTGCATGTGTTGATCTAGCTAGTACTTCTGAGTTGGTGGATTGCAAATATGATAGGGACAGTAAAACACAGAGGAGGAGGCTGTGTAATGTGTGCATAAGAAACAGCTGAATTCCAGAAGATAGTATCTCAAAAGAGAATTGCTAAGAAGCAGGTTGCTGGGCCTTGAAGCAACCTTATCCTTATTTATCCTTAAAATGCAATAACCTAGGGGCAGGTTGGCATGCATACATATTATGGCTATGGGTGCTCTAGAAATGAAGAGATGATGATGATGATGATGATGATGATGATGATGATGAGAGCAGGAGGAGGAGGAAGAGAAGTACCCAATTTCTAAAAAGGGCCAAGTGCACCTAGAAGCTGCATTGTGTCCCTCAGACACTCTTTCCCTTAACCCAGCTACCAACCACATCTGGGATTAATACCCCCTCCCCCAGGGTGCTCATAAGCAGGACACATTTTGTTCCGGGCATTTGGAGGGATCCCAAGGGTACTATCTTTGAACATGGAGCAGACTTATCCAACTCGTGCTTTCCAGATGTGTCCAACTACATGGTTGAGGATGATGAGGTTGTAGTCCAATACATCTGAAAGCAGCCCAGTCAGTGGTGGAAAGCTGTCATGGAGGTTCTGTCCCCAGCAATCATTGCTCAAAGCCATCAACAGACCTACTTTCTATAATGCTTCTGCAAAACTATGTGCAGATGCTACAGCAGCCCCCCCCAGCCCAGCACCCTCCCAGTGCATTGACTGCAACATGCTACAGTTCTCAGTCAGCACGTCACTGGCTGGAAATTACAGGAGTTGCAATCCAGTGCCACTGGGGGCTGGTCTAGAGGTTACTGAAACATCCCACGGCAGCAAGTTTCCCAATCCTTGCCCAGCCACTTACAATGCCTCGGCTGGTTGCTCCCCGCCAGGGGCAGCCTCTCTGTGGGTTTGTCTCTGAATAGCCATACTCAAAGGCTGGGTAGCGTCCAGCATTGTGCAGGTAGCCGGCCTGCTGAGCCTGGAAGATGTCATTGCCAAAGCACCGGGGGCTGTTGTCCATGTAACCGACGGGTTCCGGAGGGCTGTAGCTGGACAGGCGCAGGGTGGCAGACTCATACTGCCCGTAGCCATAGGAGGGGTTGAGCTGCTGGTCATTGTAGTTGGCCAAGGGACAGGCCTCGCTCCCCGGGGATCCCCCTCGCTTGCCCAGCTGGTCCTGCCCATTCACAAAGATGTCATGATAAGCCCTTGAAATGGCACTGATGGCCTCCTCCTCCTGGGCGTTGGGGCTGGGAGGGGCATCTGCCTCAGGACTCAGGCCAACGTCCATGGGGGCCTCATTCAGGCTGTTCATGTAGCTCTGCATCTCGTCCAGCAGGCGCTGTTTCTCCCGCTTAGGAATGCGCCCAAAACGCACAGCTGTGGAAGAGAGAAAGCAGGAGGGAAATGTGAGTGCTGTGGGCAAGGACTCCATGAGATACCCAGTAAATATAGGGCGGCAGTGTTATAATGGGAGAAGCTGCATCAGCCAGAATTCTCCCTGCCAGCATTGCGCTGACCTTGGCAGCAGAAGGGTGAGCTGGGAGAAGACGACAGATGCAGGGCCCTTCAGTCTCGTCTCAAGCCTGACTAAAATATATATTGGTGGGCCAGGCAGGGGTCGGATCAGGCATGCTTCTTTGCGAATGCATACATACAGATATGCAATGCTGTCTTTGGAACTTGACAGAAGGCTGTGCCTTCTGATTTTGGCACAATTCTTCCCTCCCCCCCCACAACACCGCCAAATCAGGGAGAGCCAGATCCAAGCGTGCCTAATCCATGGTACCACTGCAATGCCTAAATAAGCATCTGTCTTTGCAGGCCTCTGGGTACATCTATCATGTACTCAGGAGGGCCTGTGAGCATTAATCAAAGGACACTGCTTGCTCTTTGGCCTCCTCCCACATCCTTCTCTGTTGCTCTGGAAATCCTAGCTCAGAGGCATAAATCAGCACAGGGGCCCATTAATCAACCAAAGATTTGCTGACACGGTACCCTCGTGAGAGAACAGCCGCTGCTGCCAGCCAACTGCTTCTGCAGGAGGCTTCGTACCACGGGATGCACTGCGAGCAGACCATCCCTAAATAGTACTGCAGCCCCCTCCTCTCCCCCAGTTCCGAGAGATGTTAGGGGTTGTACCAAGGCTGCTGTTCCCTTTACACAACAGGTAAGTAAACCAGTCAGTTCCCTACCTAGTTGCCATCCATGCTACTGGTGGTTTTCTCTAGCTTTTATCCAATTTGTCTCATTGCTACTTTTGCACTTATGCTTTCAATTTGCACGCTGCTCAGAGAACTTCAGCTGCTGGGCAGTTTAAACATGCAATAAACAAAGGAACAGAATAAACAAGCTGCTCTGTCTCTGTGCTGTGGGAGAAGTCCAACTCTGTGCCCATCGCTGCGTTTCAGCATGGCTCACTCAGTTCCAATGCATGAAGAAAGCCCCGGGCCTGTCATTAGGAGAGCTTTACAGCCAGCGCTGGGCAGCCACTGCTCCTGAGCCTCCCCTTCCACCTGAAGCAGGATCCCGGCCCTGCCTACACACTCACCATCTCTTGACATGCCCACTGCCAGGCACTTCTTGAAGCGGCAGTGCTGGCAGCGGTTACGGTTCATCCGCATGATCATGCAGTTTTCATTCTTCACACACATTTTATAGTTGATGTTCTGTTGTATGCTCCGGCGAAAGAACCCCTGAGAGGCAGAAGCAGGCAGGGTCTGGGTCAGTGAGCAGAAACCAATACTTACATAGAGACTGAGTGTGCACACTGCCTTTCTATCTGCTTTGAGAGCTCAGAAAATGTTCTGAGTCGTGCAGTGTTTCACATATCTCCTTCTTAAAGCTAGCGAAAGGTATCACACTTGCTTCCATGAAGTAGGAAGCACATTTCATCTGTTTTGAATTCCTGGGAGCTACTTGGATGGTCAGCAGTACAGCAGGTATTATTTTAGTCAACAGAAAATCCATAACTGAAAATCCTTTTGCTTTTCCTAGCTATTTTTCCTTCCCCCATAAATGACCCTGCCCTATTACAGCAATCAATAGGAATAGGGAGAGGAGCAGAAAAAAAAAAATCAAAGCTGATCGCTTTGGCAAAGCACTTTAGAAATAATGCAGTTAACCCACAGTACATACTAGATTCATTACTGTGCAGCTCAGAGAGGGATGCAAAAGAAAAGATTCCATTTTTAAAGGCAGCCTATAAATAATTTTTGACAGGTTTTTATTTGTAAAGCAAAACACTTACAACAGTCACAGCAGTGTGTACTACTGCATACCTGCACTTCTCCTGTACAAGTACAGAATCTGATTACCAGGGGCCAAATTCAGTTCCCTGAAATTCTCAGCTTTGACACCTGAAAACTCATCTCTAGTTCTCATTGCTCCTGATACATATTGTGGGCAGACTAAGAAAGAGAGAGAGAGAGAGAATGAGCTGGGGCAGTAAAAAGGGGGACTCTCCTCACCTTACAGCCTTCACAAGCATGGACGCCATAGTGGAAGCCTGAGGCAATGTCACCACAAACCTTGCAGAGCAGAACCATTCCACCTGTCTCTGTCAAGGGAGAGAGGAATTTATATTAACTGCATACCAGGCCTGGTGTTCTCCACTCCACCCTCATTCCTTCATTCTCCCTTGCCCTTTCAGATGGCTCAAAACAGCCTTCCCCAATCTACTGGCTTGCAGAGCTGGTAGACTACATTAGCCATCAGCTCTGGGTGTTGTACAGCACCTCTCTACCCTCACGCACCATCAGCTCTCCAATGGTTGGAAGCTGTCCAAAGGTTCTGCAAGGGACCAAGACAGGGAAGGCTGGCTTAGAGGTGGTTAGCCCTGCTGAAGCTGAGGTTTCCATCCCAGCATAACTGGCTTGCGAAAAAGGTGGCTTTGATGAAATCAAACCCATCTCTTCTTAGCTTAAGGCTCTACCCTTAAAGGTGGCCTAAAATAATCTTAATTAAAATAAAATCTTTCAAAATGGGAGTAACAACAGGTTCACACACCCACACGTACAGCTGTTGTAATGATACCTTAAATTAAAGGATAACGATGCCACCAACCTTAAGATACAGAGAATTTTAAAGCTTCATTAACTAGGCAGCTTTGTGCCTTCTAGAGCAGTTATTATCTCTTGCTTTTTGCAAGGGTTGAGCAATGGGCATCTTGTGGGTAGATAAACAGGAATGGTCAAAGGAGAAGTAGGAGAAATGGGACATTTCCCTCTGGGGAGAATCATATTTTAGCCTCTCTCTAAGGCAGCCTCCTGCTGCCTGGGCCCCTTCAGCTGTGTTGGACTGCATCTCTCATCACTCTTGGCCACTGTGTGCAACAGCCATGCTGAAGGATGCTGATGGGAGGTGTAGTCCAACACATCCCCAAAGCACCAAGGCTGCTCTAGGAGTTTGCACATGTTTCACTTACATAATATAATGTAAGCAAAACGCTCTGAAATGTTTATAAAAATACTACAAATCCAGATAACAATCTTGTATAGCAGGTCACCCTGATTATCCTGTTATTGCAGAACATGTAGGGGATGCAGAGGTGCATGCGGGTACAGCTTGCTTAAGAACCGCCTAGCGAGTCTGTGTCTGAGGTGAGCTTGGAACCTTTGCCTACAGGCTTGCTCCAGGCCTTGGCTGGCAGAAGCAACTTGTGGCCCACACACTAGTCCAACGTTTCCCCTTGCCTTCACTGTCATGGCCCAAACGGACTTGGCTCCAAATCTGTGTTTAGCAGCTTTGTCTTTTTTCAGTTTGACTGTAGAGCAGGTGTGGGACAGGGGGCTTTTAAGATCTGGCCTGGAGGGCTTGCATTTACTCTAGAGTAAAAATGAAGAGATAATAGAGCTGCTAGACACAGCTGTCAAGTAGCATTTGCTTTGGCCCTTAAAGCTGAAAATAAGGAAAACAGTGTGCATGTGTGCCTTTTGCTCTGCCACTAGCCTTCCTGTGCTTCCATTTCCCCTCATCCTTCCTTCACTGAACAGAGAAGTGGGTAGAGTGGTGAGTCACTTACTAGTGAAGGTGCCGGTGGCTCCATTCTGCTTGGCAGCAGGGACTCTACTCTGCGTCGGGGGTGACTGGCTCTTGCTGGGGTAGCGGATCCCCTCTGGAAACTGGAACGCTACCTTGGGTGAGGAGGGGGAGCTGGCCCGTTGTGGCTTGATGGCCCCAATCTCAGTGAGAGTGAGCTCTTCCAAGGAGGAGGGCAGCGAGTGTTGGGGAGAAGGCACCAGGTATCCCCCAGGAGGGCTATCTGGGGTGGGGCTGGAACCTGCCGTCGAGCCCACATACAGGATCACACCACCTGTGAAAGGAGATGGGATACAATTGCTGTTGTTATTACATTACACTTCTATATTGTCCATGGCTGAAGCTCTCTGGCTCGTTCCCAACATTTCAAGTCACCCATCCAGATTTCAACCAGGCCTGACTCTGCTTAGCTTCCAAGATTAGCCACTTCAGGCTATATGGAGGCTACAGAAGGAAGATAAGCACAGAAGTTGTGCTTGATGTGAGGGATCACAACAGAATTCTAAAAACGCACAAAAAGCAACGTTAGTTGTGTGGATCCTAAGTAAAATTCCTAAAATCCATAAAAGGGCAATACCCTTATTAGGCCAACCAAAAGATCACCAAAAATGTACAAGCTATCAATATCCCCAGATATCTTTTCATAACATCCTGCCTGATGACATGGTGCAGACACTTCCACTGATTTAAAATAAGGCCGCAAGACTGTTAATCAGGACTGGCACACTAGAAGCTATCAGGCCAGTCCTCTTGCAGCTGCACTGGCTGCCAGCTGAACTCCAGGCCAAATTCAAAGTGCTAGCACTAACATTCAAAGCCTTAACAGTTTGGGGCCAGGTTATCTGAAGGATCACCCCCTCCCATACGCACCTACCTGAACCCTGAGGTCATCTTTGGGGGTCCTTATCTGGGAGCCCAATCCAAAGAAAGTGAGGCAGGTGGCTACCATGGCCTTTTTGGGTGTGGTACCCCACTTGTGGAATGAGCTCCCCAAAGAGTTATGCCTAGTGACTACTTTGTATTCTTTTCAGCACCAGATGAAGACCTTTTTATTCTCCCAGAATTTTAGCAGGTTAACTTCATTTTTTAATATTGCATTTTATTCTGTACCACCACTATGCTTCTAAGCTGATTCAACCGTAGTTGCTATTGTGGGTATGTTGTTTGAGTGTGCACTTTAACTTTTTAAAACTTTTGTAAACCACCCAGAGAGCTTCAGCTATTGGGCAGTATAAATTTTTTTAAAAAACTGAGGAGATTTGACAAGTTCACAAGTTTGTATTCCTTGGGGGTGACCTTTTGTCTAAGCTCATATAGGTATTGCACTAACATGGCTTCTGAAGGCTGCCGTGCCTGGGTCATTCTGAACCTGAATGGTCAGCAGCCCCAGTCAGATTCCTACAAGCAGTAGTCCAAGGCTAGCTAGTCCAAACCTGCTCTGCTCTGCTTCCCAGATCCTGAAGATCAATACATTCCAGTGCAGGCAGGCCAAAACAAGACATTCATCAAGCTTAAGCAGGCTGCCTTAGGCTTGATGGGTCACAAGGTGTGCAGGCCTGCAGTAGGTCATCTCAAGGAAATGTTATGGCATGCAATTCCTCATCTCCCAGTATGGGAAACCCAAGATCCTCTATATAGCTGAAGTAGGGTGGGGTTCAAAGCATCCTTCCACAGCCCAGCAGCCTACAAATGGTTCCTTTTCCTGACTGGGCACAGCATGTTGTTATTCTTGTTGCGTGAAGAAGGGCAGGATCCATGCAGCTCCAGACTGCCAAGGCCTGGAGGTGAGCAAGCTGTGTGCATGTGTGTGTGGGGAGAAGCAGCTTCCCTTGCCTCAAATAACCTGCCCAAGTCAAAAGTATAATTGGTTCAAACAGGCACATGTTGCTGAAGGCTTTTGTCAGACACCTGCACTTGTACAAACAAAAGTCTATTGCTGCCTCTTGCCTAGGCAGGTAGGCAGCGGGTTGGCTGCCACTGCCTCTTGGCAAGTCAACAGATCCCATCCACTTTTCAGTGCGTGCCCACCACCACCACCACTCCACTCCAGAGAAATACTACAACCGGTCATATTGGGCACTGCTAATAAAGGAAAACAAGAGAATGGGAGGCGGGAAAAAGAATAGTTATGTCCCCCTGTCTGCTTTAAAATGCCTCATGGGTCTGGAAAGGCTGAAGGAGGTTAATCCTGTCGAAGCATTGTACTGCAAACCTGCACAGCCTTTCCCTGAAAATATCTGAGGGGGTGATACTCCCTGAGCTGCATGTTTCTCTGCTGGAGGGTAGATTCCCTCCCACCCTGAAAGCAGTGGATAAAAACTCCTGCTGATCATGATAACACAGCCAGCATGTCTCCTGCCTCTGCCCACCTTGCCCCCTTGGATCAATAGAACAAACAATCACTCTCCCTTTACCGGACAGCTTTTGTGTAATTTGCCTGACCTGTCAAAATCTGTATTGTGAGGTCAGAGGAGGAAGGAATGGGGAAGCTGGCCTTGAGGGGAGCTACTGCCACTGAAAACAGCCATTTGAACCCGCTACACCCTTCCCTCCGGTGTCCTTTTTTCCATGGCATTGATCGGCAGAACAGCTGGCAGCCAGGTCTGAAGGTGCAAAGCCAATGACCGACCATGCAACCTCCATGTGGCTCCAGGACAAAGCCAGGGAGACAGCAGGGAATGTGGCCCAAGAGGCACGTGCTGCAGAAAAAGTAGGGCAACCGGATGGCACATACTGTTTCCACAGGCAGGCACAAAACCCAAGTGGCCCATCTGAAAGCTGTTGCAGGAGGCAGGCATAGTGGTGCCAAGACCCGAGAAGAGGCCACTGCAAATGGAAAACCCAAGATCATTTCAGCTTGGGGATTCTCAAGACGGCCTCCCTGAAAGTACCTTTATAAAAGTGCCACTGGCATCCTTCCACATTCTTAAAACATTGGGTTTCAATCCTGTTGCAGGCCATGAACCTGGAACCAGAGGAATATAAGAACATGGCTAATCTGTGAACCTGGGTCTGGCTAAAGGGAAGGGATGAGGACCAAAGAAGGAAGCTCCTCAACAAAAACAGGCCAGGTCAGATTGGGTGATAAAAGCTTCTGGCTCATGCAAGTCCAATTCCACTGCGGCTGCTCCTAGTGCTGGTGCAATGGAAGCCACCCAGACAGTCAGCCCATCTGTTTCACTAGCGTCTGCCCTGGCTGGGGTCAATTCTCCAGAATATCAGGCAAAGGCCCAGCCCATTGCATTCTACCTGATTTTCTTTTAAGTGGAGAAAGCAGGGATGGAGCTTGGGTTCTGCTACATGCAGAACAGGCACTCAACCACTGAGCTCTATTTGCTCCCTAAGAGGTTACCAGCCCTTTATCCTAGACCTAATTGCGCCCCCCTGAGTTGTAGGCTGCCACTTTCCTTTTCTTTGCTACCCGACATTTTCTCTCCCCCCCCCCACAAAGGACAGGGATGCACTCAGCTGTGTGAGGACTTTGTAAAGTGGACCACACAGAAGTTTGGCAGGAGGTACATTCCCCCATCCCCACTCTGCCTTGTTTGCCTGAATGCACACACCACGTACACTTCTGCTTGTGACCTACATCAGGAGCAGAGCTGTACTATCCAAGCAAACATGCTTGACACTCTTGCTCTGCCTGTCTTTTAGCGACAGAATGAGTTTGATTTGCCGCAAGGACCCATCATCATCACTCAGGTTTGTCCTGCAAAAACCCTGGCTTCAAAGTTGCATGTCCAAAATAAACAGCCTCTCTTTTATGTTTCCATGGGCACTGTGCAGCTTATAAGGACAACAGCTGCTTTTCCCAGCTGCAAACACTGCCAACTTTAAAACCAATTTTGGCACTGGGAAAGGGGTTTGTTTGCAGCAAGAACACACTCAAAGCTCTTTGATCACTGGGCCATCCTGCTTCAGGGACATCCTGGGAATTCTTGCATGTGTTCTTTTGTTGAGTGGTCTTTGCTCATGAGGGCCTGTTTACGCTGGGGGCTTCTCCAGGTGCAGAAAATAACAGTCCAAACCTCCCAAAACAACTGAGTGCCAAAATATTCCACTGGAGAGATGGGTGTTCTACACCCTTATCAGAGTCAATCCTGCCAGCTTCAGATGAAATAGTTCAGCTGCAAAGTATTTCCTTGGCATGCAAGATTTTCCAGGTGTGATCCCTGACAATGTCCATTTAAAGGGGAGCAAGGCAAGGAAAGAGTTGTTTATGAGCCGCATACCACCTTTTATCATTCCTTTTGAGTACCTGCAGAGGCTCCCAAGCTTTTCTGGGAGGAGAGGAAAGTGGGATCACCCTTTTGATCAGCAGCACTGAAAGCAACCAAAACCAAAAAACAAATCCCACCCTGTTGGCACTTCCACTCAATCAAGATACATTGAGTAAGATCAGCTCAAGTATCTTCCACTGGCTCTTGGCTGCCTCGGTTGCTTAAGAGCAACTGCCGCTAGAGGGAGTGGAAACCATAAGGAGCAACCAGAGCTTCTGTCAGCTGCCATGCTCTGGGCAGCATAAATAGCCTGAAAACTGAAAGTGCGTAGCCTCAATATGGCTCTGCCTGGCACTAGCAAGTCCCCCAAAAAGAAAGGCAGGAAAAAGCAGCTGGATGAGAAATCTCAATTAACAGCCTATAAAAACACCTTGCAGATACCTTTAGCATGAATTATACTTAACAGAAAGATAAAAGGAAAAGAAAGCTCAGACTGGGTGAAATCCAGTTATAGTTGAACACCTTTTTCATTTATTCCAATGAGAAAATTAAGGATATGCATGCTGAATTAAAAGGCAGTTAAGGGTGTTTGACTACCTTATAGATTACACTGGGAAGAAGGTAATAAAATTATATTATGATATAAGAAAAACAAGCAATACAATAAAATTAGTCCCCAAATATGATGAGGAAAAGACCTTGGGGGAAAAGAATGCACACAAATCAACACTGTACTTGCAGAAATATACCATTTGTCAGGGCTGTACCAAAACAACAAAAATAGGACAGAAAAGAGGAGCTTGGTCCTTGCACACTAGTTTTCTACTTACAGGGCAAAGAGCTCCTCTCATCTCTAAACATAAATGGATCAGCGCAGTCCACAATACTCTGTTTTACATTACATTTATATCCCACCTTTGTACCTCTCTTGCAAGGAACCCAAAGCAGGTTACATAGCCCCATTTTATTCGCAGAACAACTCTGCAAAATAGGTAGGACTGAGAGTTTGCGACTCACTCAAAGTCACCCATTGAGCTTCATGGTTGAGTGGGGACTAGAACCAGGGTCCCCCGGATCCCCAGTCTAACGCTCTAACTGCTATACTGCACAGGCACTATCATGCCTTGCTCATCTCACACCTCTGTTGCCTCATTCTGCTGTGAGACTCTTATGCACGCTTATCCAGCAGTCTGTCCCACGGATCTCTACTCTGAAGTAGACATGCAATAGGAATGCACTGCCAGTCTCTTCCCTGACTTGCTCTGGAATATACTCATCAGTTTGCCATGAAATGGAAGAGAACCAAGTGTTTCCAAACAAAGGGCTCCCAGCACCACCAGTGAAAAAGCATTTCAGTTTTTCTTCCTTTTATATATATTTTTCATGGAGGTGAAGGAACAGAAGCAGCTGTGGAAAGAGTTACACGAAGAAAACAAAAGTCACCTGGACCACCCATAAAATTCCACAAACAAGGTGAGGAAGGCAATTGCACAATAAAAGCCCCATCTGGAAGCACACCAAGTCACAAGGATGTTATTATTCTGGGTCTACCTGTTGCATTTTGCTGGGAGGATTTATTCATAACTGTCACTCTCATTTTCCAAACCTTATCCAGCTGGTGGTATTTGACAGGATGATGTGTGTGCCTCTGAGCTGCTTCACTTCCCTCACCCAACCCCTGGCATTTTTCCTCACACCAACCCTGAGAGCTACACTGGGCTGAAAGACAGTAACTTGCCCAAGGCCTCCCAGTGACCTTCACAGCAGGCCTGGGTCTCCCCAGTCCAAATCGAACACTTTAAGAAAGCCTTCTGCACCATGGCATCCGCCATACTGAGTGGGGATGATGGGAACTGTAATCCAATGCATTTGAAGGGAGCCAAGCTGGGAAAATTTGTTCTAACCACAATATTTGTGGCTCTTTATATTCATGTGTTTGCATTTTAAAAAAAAATCGGAATGCAGCGGCCAGCACTAGCAGCCTTTACAAATCACTTTGCTTTCGCCCTCGGTTTCCCCTTACAGCTCTCCCCCTGCTCACTCTGCAGCGAATTCCGAGGCACCGTGACCTGGCCCCTTGCAATGGGGCAGGAGGAAGGGTTGCCCGAGGCCGGATACCCAGAACTGCCCCTCTTCGTGGTGAATCTGTGCCAAAATGCACACGCCCCGGTTATTTTTAGCGCCTGCCAATAGCTGGAGGAGAAAACATCGAGGCGGGGGGCGGGGGAGGAAGAGCTCTCCGGTTCCCAGCTCCGCCTCGCCTCCAATCGGGTCAGCGCCTCACGTGTCCGCCTCTCGCTGCCGCTGAACGAGTGTCAGGAACAGGCAACGTGCTGGAGCCCTGCCAAGGCGGGGAGGGGAGACACCTGACTCGCCGCTCACATGGCCCGCGCGGCATAGATACTTCGGGCTGCAGGCGGCGGCTCTCGCACGCGAACCGCCGGGGACGCGGCGCGTTGCAACCGGGAGGAAGGCGAACGGTGCCATCTGGGGGAAGGGGCGACCCGCCGCCTCCTATCTTTGAGCACCGGGGCGCGAGGTTAGCTGTCGACCGGGAGGTCCCGTTTACACGTGAGCCTGTAGAGAGGCTCGCCTGTCCCAGCCTTGAAAAAATAAAGCAAGAAGGAGGCGTCTCTGAACGTGTGCAGAGTGCCCTCCCGCAAACGTATCTTTAGGATAAGGGGCCGGGGCCTGCAAAGTCACGACAGTCATGCTTGGGGAGCCTTGAACTAAAATGCAAGGTTGGGAGTGGACTGAAACAGTAGAGCCCGTTTACTCCGAAGCTATGCTATCTAGTTCCCCAACCCAGGTGTGTGAGGTAGGGGTTTCTTACATGCTCAGTGGCTGTGTTATATGTCTAAGAGCCCAGGACTGTTGCACGTATTTTGATAAATGGCAAGAAACTCAGAAGCCTGGCAGTTTACCGATGCTCATCCTGGTTCTCCGAAGAGCACCTCACATGTTAAGGAAACTCGAGTTGGCAACTGTCTATGTTTGACAGGACGTTGGAGCCAATCACCTCTCAAGGCAGTTTCCAAACGCATCTTCACTCACACAGTGCATTTTATGTGTATGCACACTTAACAGGTTTGCACTTAAATGAGGTGTCTAGTCTAAAGCCTACTGAACTCTGGTTTAAGCGAAAGCCAACAGCCCTCTGTTGGTAAAAATTAACTAACAGCTCCATTGTTTAATTTGCAAAAAAGTTGTAGCAATTCCAGCGTTCAGAGACACTGTATTGTGTATGCATGCTTTTTCCTCTGAGCAAGCAACAACTTCAAGCAATAAGTCTGGGTAGCAGGAGCTCTAGTCCATCCTGCAGCTGCAAACAGGGAACAACCCTCCTTCCCACCAGTTGTTAAAAGCCTTCCTCCCCATACACCAATATGCACCATAACTGGACATATACAAGGAGAATGAGCAGTGTGATGCATCCTGGGGATCTTTGTTCCCAGGACCAATTTTCCCTGCAGAGCTAGCAGTAGTACACTAGAGATCTCCCAGTTCTCTAAAAAGATAACCAGGTCAGGTAAATCTGTACCAGTCATTGGTGTGTGACTGCTAGCAATGCATCCTTAACCTATCCATTTTCTCTGCATGAATACCAACTGCTACTATGTACCAATTTGCACAAGAAACTGGTGCATGCCCTGAGCACCACCCCCTTTTTGTTTTTCTAAATGCCCTGACATTTTGAAGATGCTGAATTTTGGAGATTCAGAACAGTTCTAGCATTTGGGAGCCATATATGTATAGGATACCTTGGAAAACATACAGCTTAGGAGCAATTTATGCCAACAATGTGATTAAAGTTTACACACTTATGTGTGTTCTCTGAAGGTAGAAATGTTGAATGCTTGGTGGTTTAAATCATGACTGAACTGTGCTGTGCGAGTGCCAGTAAGCAATGGGGCTTTGTGGTGCACCTTGACAGAAACGGGAAGCAGGGCGGATCATAGGCTGCAGGCATACCTGCTTGTACAATGACATGCTGTTGATTCAGCTAGTTTGCATTGCAAAACCACACAAAAGTGCGCAGTGGGTGGGATGAGTGCACAGTCAAGTGTCCCTATCTAAACTTGACGTGGGATTATTTATTATTTATTGTATTTGTATGCCGCCCCATAACCCAGAGGCTGTCTGGGTGGCTCACAATAGTTACAAGTCTCCAAACTGGCCACCACCAGTTTCAAAGAATACTAAATTTAAATTACAGTATTGTTACATTGCATTTCTATCTGACCTTTTATCCTTTTGAAAGGAATGGAAGGCAGCTTACCTAGCTCCATTCTATTCTCACAACAACTCTGTGAGATGGGTTGGGCTGAGAGTCAGGGACTGGCCCAAAGGAAGCTTCATACCATGCAGGGACTAGAACCTGGTTCTCTGGGGTCCCCAGTCCAGGACTTGAACCACCCTCCCATCTGAAATAGTACATTTCCACATGCAGACACCCCTTGACACTGTAGAGTCTCAGCTACCTTTTGGGGGGGGGGGGTTCCTGTTATTATGCAAAAGCCCTCCAGCTCACCCCATTACTGTCTGCAACTCACCAAAACGACTGTAGCTATAAAATCATTGCAAAGGTGCAAAATACCTTCAGGAGCACCTTTGCTCATATACTCTGTCCCACTTGCTACCTGTCATCTGGGGATAATGTGTGCTTCTGCAGGTTAATGTCAACCACCCAGAGAACCTTCTCAGTGGTCGCCCCTGGACTGTGGGATGGCCTGCCTGAAGAGATGCATCGGAATTCCCAGACGTCTGACTTCAAGCAGGAGTTAAACATGAATCTCTTCTGACAAGCCTTCCCAGATTTACTATGTTGTTCTAAATCTAAATTTGAATTGTTACTGGTTTCACATTGTTGTAAACTGCCCAGAGCCTATGGGAACAGGATGGTTTATAAAAATCAGTAATAATAAAGCAGCACCTCCACAAGAACTGTGTTATTGTTAAATGAGCCAGCCCAAAGAGGAGGAAGCACATGTGAAGAGGATGTATGAAAAGACTGGTAGGGGGCAAAAACAAAGAATAACTGGAGGGTGAGGACACACACACAAAAGTAAAGTACTTGGAAGAAAGAGACAACAGCAACAGAGGGAACAAAGTACTCCATGGTAATTTTTGTTGCTATTAAATTTACGCTTAGTGAAATTTTGCCAATCTATTTCGCCCTTACCTGGTGGCAGATTGTGGGTTAATTAATGACATAATCAATTGTTACGGTAACTGGGTTATTTAACCTGTCATGTAGCAACCTCAGATTGGACACTGAACATGCAAAATGACTGTTCAGCATGCCTGGCACCAACTGCAGCAAACCGTAAGTTAATTAACCCATGATCTGCTCCTGTTCCATTGGCTCCCTACCTAAGAGCTGTAAGTTTGAAACCTTGCCAAGGATGTGTCTGCTTCCTTTCTCCTATAAGACAATACTCTCTCCAAGAACTGACCCTAGCACAAATGTCTCCCAAATTACTGAGAGGTGCTAGCTGGCTACAGTTCCAGGTCTGGTAAAAAGGGGCCTAAACCTCAAGATGAAAATGCAACGAACTTGAGCTAAGTCTACACTTGTACAACCCATTTGTGCTATGCCTCCATGTTATAAGTGAGTAGCTGTGAGTCCTAAACACTTTTTTCTTGGGTTATTTCAATGAATATTACTTCTTCATGAAGGGCAGCAGTTGCTTTAGACATGTGGATTTCTGAAAACTAATTCCCCAGCAAACCATATATTTTGCATGTAGAAGGTCCAGGGTATCCCCAGTTAAAAGGATCTGCTGAGAGGGAGGTGGTGGGAAAGATTCTGGAAAGCCACGGCTAGTCAAGAAAGATGATACAAGACTAGATGACCCTGGTAGAAGGCTGCTTCCTTCAGTTGCAATATTGTGTTAGACTGCAACCTCAGCTGCCAGCTTAGCAATCTTCATCTTATTTTAAAGCACTTTATGTTGCATTAGCATTCTTCCTTCTCACTCCATCCTCCATGCCAATGAATTCTGGAAATTGTAGCTTATTGTGAAGGTTGGCCATTAACAGAGAATACTGAGAATTGCTCACAATACAACAATTTTCAGGATTCCTTCAGGGAGGAATCTAGGAGAGTCAAACTGGTATAACAAAAAAGAAAGAAAAATGCCTGAATCCGTATCAGAATAATGCCTTTATAAAGCCAAACCAATGGCCATAAAAACTGCAAGTTTTGGGGATCCTGAAATCAGGTAAGATTTAACAAAGTGCATTGAAGGTGGGAAGGAAAGGCTGAGTTAGTGCTGAATTCATAAATTCACATGGTCAGAGTTTTAAGATGAAATGGGGAAGGAAACTGCAGACTTGTAGGCTGGACTTGGAGGATGCAATAGTATAGAGGCAGCACGTGCTATCAGGCATTTTTATACCCAACACCAGAACAGTTTTGGTTCTTATGTGGTACACACATATTGCATATATGCAATATATGTGTACCACAAATACAGTCATTTGCCCCTTTTGTAATCAAGCCTATGCTCTATCCCAAGATTAAGCTTTAGAATTGAATTGCAGATCTGGGAAACACAACTGAAGGCTTTTCCTATAATTTGCAGAATATTTGCATTTGGAAGTGGAATCTCAGGCCAAGAGAGGTGAAATCTGAAAAACATTTGAGGGGCTGTAGCTCAATGGCACCTACTTCGCATGCACAAGGCCTCAGATCTCAATCCCCAGAATCTCCAGGTAGAGCTAAGAGAGAATCTTGACTGAAAGCCGGGAAAACTGCTGCTGGTTAGTGAGGACAGAGATGGACCACTGGTCTGACGGAGTAAAGGCAGCTTCTTGCATGCCTACGACCTCTGAAGACAGACTCGGTACAGTATTGTGGCTCGTCTGGGGAGAGCTCCAGTTCACATGACATGCCTCACACAAGCTCAATGCTGCAGGTCAGAGAAATGGGAACAGATGCTGTTTTTCTGGAGCTTTAACAGCCGTCAGCTCCTCATGATTCGCCCCCCGCCATACCCTTGCAAGATGTTTAAAATCAGAACTTCTCTTTTGTAGAAGCTCTGTGCAGCCAAATTGGCACCATCAGCAGCAGTGGCAACCCCTCATTGCCCAACCCTCCCCTTAGGAGGGGCATTATTAGCGGCTGCCTTGCATGCGGCCTCATCCATCAGCACTTGTCACTGTGTCCATGCTGCTGACACTGCAGTTGGCTTTCCTCTGCCGCAGGGAGAGGGATGAGGGTGGAGAGGCAATCACAGCCCATACTAGCAATCCTCGAACCTCTAGCAAACAGTAATTTCAGCTGTGCCTCTTTACAGGTTGTCGTGGGAAGAGAAACTGCTGCAGTTTGCATTTCCCAGGCACTACAGAAATCAGTCCAAGGTACCCTCTAGAACTGTTGCACTGAAGATGGCTGCTGCAGTCGTTTGTACCTGGTGACCTGAATTCACCTGAACAAAGGCGAATTCAGCAACTCTCTGTGGCTCTTCTGCACGTTTTGCAAAGCATTCTGCTGTCTTTGAAGCAGCCACGAGCTGGGGGAGTCCTCATGTATTTCAGAATCTAGGCCAGGAAGCTGCTTCCCCCACTCCATCCTGTACACTTTTTCGAAGCTGTGAAACCCAATTTTCCTCTTTCCTCTGCAGATCCAAGCAATGACCCCATTTTGGGCTCATTTATCAGAATTGGACTGAAGCTAACTGCATAAATCCTTTGTACCTCTCCCAATCAAGAAAATAGTACAAATTGTGCTGCATAGCCTATCTATAGGAAATGCAGCCAATTTCTAACAGGAAATTCCTGGTTCCAAATTTAAGAACCAAAGTGGGTGCAAACTTGACATTCTGTTGCTGTCCAAAAGAATGCAACAACACAAATTGGTTTGGGTTAGCTGATAAAGTTTTGGAAGGATTACTGTTTTTAAGTTTCAGTTCTCTTATCTGTAAAATGGGGATCATAATAACCTATCTTATGACAGGACTGCTCTAATAGCAGACAAAATAAAGTACAAAAGCTCTGACATATCATATTAAAATGTTGACTGCCAACACTGGGAGAGCATCCTTTTTTGTTACACTGTGTTAGAGCGTACTTCTAATCTTTCTGACTAGACAGAAAAGAAGGGCCAGCCAACTGCGATGTAACCCCACTGCAAAGACCAGTGCACCCTTTCAAATCCTGGCATCCTTTGCACAGCGGGATATGCTACAAAAGAGTAGCCCTTCCCCCTCTCCCTCACATGTCCCATCCTTCTTGATACACAGAGAAGAGCCTTAAACACAAACAGCCCCATATCTAACATGCCCCTAAGTGTGTTGGCTCAAGGTTTGTGTGTTCAACCTGGTGCCCTGTCTTTTCTCAAAGAGGAGAAGCTGCTTGGTAACAAATGAAGTATTATAAATTCTGCCTATTGTCCACCCTTGATGGGACAACTATAAACCCTGAAAGCTCCATGTTACCTGACAGTTGGTTTCTTCCAAAACCAACCACAAAAAAAGGCGGGGGGGAGGAAGCACCTTTGCCCATGCTATGTGGACATTTAATAAGTGGAAAGAAATCACTGAAAAAGCTGTTTGGATTGAGTCAGGGCAGATCCCTTAAAGGCAACTGATGGAGAAGGGATCTTCCAAATGACTGTTCGAATGTTTGTGCTCAGCAGAGAAGCCCTTCTATTTCAGACCAAGCATGCAACTCGCATCTTCTCATGTAGAAGGGAAAACCTCATGGCTGTTCATGCAGCCTCACTTGTCATTTTTTGGTAGGAGCCAACACCTTAGAACACAACCAGCCAAGAGAAACCAGCACCAAATTGAGAGCTCATCTAAATGACCCCATTTCCCCCCCCCCCACCCCCTGACTTTAGAATCAGCAGTTCTGGGCCCCAGGTGATGTCCTTCAGAAGGAGAGATGCTGAACTAATGGGGAGAAGGGGCTGGTGCTTGTCCATAAATAAGATTACCCAGAAATGGAACACGAGTCTAGCTAGGGTCTTAGCGGGAGCCTGCCAGGAGACACTAGCTACTCGTGCAGGCTTTAATCTGCCTGCACGTTCCTTCATCAGTGGAACAGAGGTGGGAGGGGCAGGAGAGGAAAGAGCAGCTCGGGTTTTTTGGTTTTAAGTAGGTTAAACAAATCAGAGTGCATCTGTGGGCTTGCTGGAACGGCAGCAGCACTCCCAGAATAGGCCAAGAGCCTGGGAAATAAAGAGACCAAATGTGTTCTCAAGGATTTGTTTGCTTCGCTGAGAGCAGAGTGAGAAGCGAGAGATGGGTATGGAGACAGGGCACAAACAGGGCCAAACCCCACAGGGGACTGATTAAGAAGTATTCTTAATTCTGCTCAGGATTTAGTGATTGTTTTGTTTTGTTTTGTTTTAAAAGCCAGGTGAAAGATGCAGAAACAAGGGCTGCTCCCACACACCTCAATGCCGTGTACATTCTGTACAGTCCTCAGACACTGGGGCATTTCAGAATTAAGAGTTATTTAAGAAGAACTTGTTCTAAGTCAGGCCATCTAGCTAAGCATTTATTGGCTACACTGACCAGCAGTGACTCTGCCAAGCACCAGCCAAGGGCCTTTCCCAGCCCTAGCAAGAGAAGCCAGGTATTATACCAGAGACCTACTGCATGCAAAGCTGATCCTCTCCAGATAGAATGCAGCCCATTCCACAAGGTCCAGGGGGAGAAAAAGAAAGCAACAGTCTATCTCACATTCAAATATTGGGGCTTGGGTTTGGACCAAACTGCAAAGTGCTGGGAGAGCAGAATTCAGTGTGGTTGTAACCTGATTCTGTCTCCCCTGTTTTCTGACTAGTTCCGTGATGCAGTGGGCGGAATGCTCACACCCTGCATCTTGAAGTTTTGCTAGCTAACTGAAGGTCAGGGCAAGCCATTAAGGCAACTGATGCACTACAAACACAACTCCGTAGCTGCATCCCTACCTGGAGGACGGTTGCCTGGCGACAGTGACACATGCATTGGTTACTTCCCGATTGGACTTCTGTAATGCCCTCTATGTGGGGCTGCCCTTGAAGACAGCCTGGATACTTCAGATGGTGCAAAATAGAGCAGCCAGGTTGCTGACAGGGACTGGGCGTTACTCTCACATAACCCCAGTCCTCTGTCAGCTTCACTGGCTCCCCATTGACCTCCGGGCTCAATTCAAGGTGCTGGTTATCACCTACAAAGCCCTTAACAGCTTGGGAACTGGATACCTAAAGGAACGCCTGCTTCCATATTTGCCCTCCCGCCCCTTGAGATCGGTGGCAGAGGCCCTCTTCCGGGAACCCTCTGAAAAAGATATTAGGAGGGTGAATACCCGGAGGAGGGCTTTCTCTGCAGTGGCGCCCCACTTATGGAATGCGCTCCCCAGAGAGGTCTGCCTGGCGCCGTCGTTATTTGTTTCTCGGCACCAGGCCAAGACCTTTTTATTTAAACAATATTTTAATAATTGTTAATATTATTTATTGGTTTTAATTTTTAAAGCCAGGGTGAATCCAGATTTTAATATGTATGGTTTATACGCCTGTTTATTTATTGTGCTGGAAGCCGTCCCGAGGCTCATACAAATGGGACAGCATACAAAAATTCCAAATAAATAAATAAACAAACAGACAAACTGGGTCAGGTTGACAGTTTTGCTGATTTTGTACCTAAGAACTTGGTTTCAGAACATGTTCCATAATGGACTATATGCAATGACCCTTGGGGAAGCTCTTGCCAAGGCTGGGATGTGGGAGCTTAATGATCCAGGTCCCATCCTTGGGGCACAACTGCATATTAAAAAGCAAAACCCTGACAGTGAACAAATTGCTAAATACTATTATACAGAATACTATGTATAACAAAAGCCACACAGTTGCTGCTCCTAGGCAAATCAAATTCAGAAGGAGTGATTTGCATGGGAGAAGTGACAGGGATACTTAAGCAAGCCTGCATCCTGGGTACATGTGTATGAGGCAGCAGTTGCCCCGTTAAAAAAAGAAGAAACTCTTTAAAATTTAACCTGTTATTTAACCTTTCCCAACCACAGGTTTTCTGATTTAAAATAATCCCACCCATGCAAAGCTATTTGGTGCCTCCTTGCCCACCCACCCCAACAGTAGGGCAGTGAAAAAAGGGTGAAGGGGGCTATAGGATAAAACGGAAGTTGTTGAATGATTAAGCACCTTCCCCTAATTTTCCTCACTGCAAATTGTCCTCCCTCCCCTCAAAAAGCAGCTTTACCTTGTTCCCCATCCTGGTACCTTGCAGATGCAGCCATTACAGGGAGTTGTATTCTCCGCACATCTGGAAAGATACCAGGTTGTGGAAGGCTGACCCAGGAGAAGCAAACTTCAGAGTTACATGTGCACATCTGTCTCCAATGTGCAGTCTGGCTCTCAGTAACAAGCTCACCACTTGACCGGCTTCTGGCTAATCCCCCTCTTCAAATCTTGGTTTGTGTGTCTCTAAACTGTGGTGGCAGATTCAACTGACCTCACTGCTTCTGAATCCAGGTTTGAGAACTACAGGGCTTCATGCACCTCAATGCTTTGAAAAATGGCCAGATAAATTCTTCTGTTGAAAAAGTCCAACAAGTAGGAGCGTAAAAAGGGAAAGGCAGGTTACCCATCACTCCCTGCACCCAGCAAAGCTTTCTGCTAATGCCAGAATGCTGGTGGGAATCAAGGAAGGAATAACACCTCCTGCAAAGGCAGAAGCTGCTCTCCAATCAAAGAAGCCTGAGGAAGCAGCAGGACTGCACCCCACCTATGCCCTGCTTTGCTCCCAGCCCAGTAGAGCCTGCTTGCTGCAGTACATTTTTGCTTTGATCTCAGTCTCTCTGGCACCTGTGAAAGTATCTTTAATGTCTGCAGACACTGAAGTAGGTCAAAGTCATCACAACAAGAGAAAGGGCAAGATGAGGTGGCACTGCATTGCACTGGGAGGAGAAACATCTCGGCTGCCAAATTCCCTGCTCGGTTGCACGGCTTTGGCAGAGGACCCCCATCCTTGCTCCTCCCAATCCCAAATGGGAGTGAGGAACAAGGAAAGCTTATAAATAGTTACTCACCTCTGGTAGATAAGTGTCAAGCAGGCAACCAGACAGAGAAAATTTTGGAAACTGAAGAGTGTTGTTGGATCAATAAACATTGAATAAGCAATGTGAAACTCTCACCCAATTTACAGAGTCTTCCCTGGCTTGTCACCTAAATTTGATGCTTATTCACCATCGATGAGTGACCTGGTTATTTGCTCTCATTGCAAACTTTAGTTTCTTACTTCAGTTTGAGGCTGGGGCTGTCCTTCCTCAACTCCCAGGGTTTGCTTTTTTCCCTCCCCGCCCCCTTTCAGGCTATCACTATTCCATTAATGACGAATGTACATATAGGCAGCTGGATTTAGTGGACTTACCTGCGTGGCTGAACTTGACTAATGTATACCTGCTGATCCAATTTACCACGGACAGCTCCTACTTTTGGATCTTAGTCCCTGGTAAAACACTGTCCTCATTTAGTCTTTTGGGGAAATGCTGAGGATGCCTTTTTAAAACACTGCCATTATGAACACAGGTGCATTAGAGTTGATCAGGCTTCGGTCCAATGGTGACATCAGGGTAGGAATTTGGGGAAGAAGCTCAGGATCCCAGTAAGCAGGAGGACCCCCAAACCCAGCAAGGGTGGCTAACTACATTTTAGAATAAGTAATAGACCTTGGCATCTAAAGGGGGGAGTCCTGCCAAGACCACTCAATCCGGAGCCAAAGGTTACTTGACTATACTATTTCAGCCTCTGCTCTCTAGGTACCCAGTATGGAGGTGGGGCTGCAAGGAACAAGGAGGTTCATATATTGCAGGCACATATACATGGATGCATGGATTGTAGATGTACACCAAACACTAATGCGCTGCCTTTTTCCATTCCTATCTCACCCCATAACTGCCTATGCAGATAGTCCTGAAGTTGCCAGATGTTAGTTCTGCTCTGGGATTACATTCTGTTAAATACTGTTGCAGTTAAGAAAGAAAGAGTCATTGTGCAAATGCACCCTTTTCAGCCAGTGCAGGGTCAGCTATTACAAAGTGATATTTACTCAGGGAATGAATACAACATACAACCAAAAAGAGGAAGAGCCTTGAGTATGGACATGTTGTATGGGTGTGTGAATTACAAATACACCTTATGCTCAACAGGCAAATACTGGAAGCCAAGACTTCGTAACTGGATATCTATAGCCCAGACTTAAACTAGTTTAAGAGTCATTCCATCCCTATAGAGAACCTCAGGAACTGCAGTTAAGTGATGGGGGCTACAGCTTTCTATCGTAGCATGCTCAGCAACCTCAATAAACTACATTTCCTAGGATTATTTCAGATAAATCATATTCCTTTATTCCTCCAGGTAGCCCAAGGTGGCATACTCAATCCTCTTATCTTTATAACAACAACCCTGTGAAGTTGGTTTGAGTGAGAGTCAACAGCTAGCCCAAAGTGAACTTTGTGGCCACTTAAAAGTGTAAAACTCAGGTCTCCCCAGTCCAACACCAATGCTATTCAGCACCTATAAGTCTGCAATGTAGAAATGCATGAAGATCATGGTCATCAAAAAGACCAGCTAATTCCTCTCCTGCAACAGAAAAAGAGACACATACACTGCCTTTACTGCCATCTTACTCAACCCTCTCTAAAGCTTCTTTCTGTCCCAACCCTGACACTCCTTTAAAATTCACCCTCCAGAAGGCAAAGAAGATTCCTCTTGGGGAAAAGTAGATTTTATGCAGATTGCAGAAACTGTACAAAATGGATTGCCCTTTTCCCCCAACTTTTCCTTGTGAATAATAATCTGTTCACATCCTGCTATTTATTTATTTATTTGGAATACTTCTAGGCTGCCCAATCACTCTGTGTCCCTGGATGGCTCACAACAGAATCAACAAATACAACAGTATAAATATAAATATCATAAATATCCCAAACAATAATAAAACTAAATAACCTACAACTGAAATAAAAATAATTAAAATCTATTAAACATTAAAATATTGGGTGAGTAAAAAGGTCTTGACCTGGTGCCAAAAAACATATAATGATAGCACCAGGCGGACTTCTCTGGGGAGCACATTCCATAGCTGGGGCGCCACTGCAGAGAAAGCCCTCCTCCGGGTATTCTGTCTCCTGATCTCCTTCAAGGAGGGTTCCCAGAGAGGGGCCTCTGCCTCAGATCTCAAGGGGCGGGAGCACATGTAGGGAAAAAAACATTCCTTTAGGTATCCTGGTCCCAAGCCATTTAGGGCTTTATAGGTCATAACCAGCACCTTAAATTGGGTCCGGACTTCAATGGGAAGCCAATGGAGCTGATGGAGAACTGGAGTTATATGAGAGTAGCGACCAGTCCCCGACAGCTTCCTGGCAGCTCTATTTTGCAACATTTGAAGTATCTAGATGGTCTTCAAGGGCAGCCCCATGTACATCACATTACAATAGTCCAAGTGGGAGGTTACCAGTGCGTGTGTCACCATTGCTAGGCAGTTCTCATCCAGGTAAGGACACAGCTGATGGATCAGCTGAAGCTGAAGGAAAGTGCTCCTCGCCACCGCAGTCACCTGGGCTTCTGGGGACAGTTCTGAGGGACAGTTCTGGGGACAGTTCTGAGTCGAGGAGCACTCCTAAACTGTGGACCCTGTCCTTTAGAGGGATTGCAACCCCATCCAGGACAGGGCCAAAGTCATTTACCTGGAAACTTGAACCACCCACCAAAAGGACCTCTGTCTTGTCTGGATTGAGCTTCAGTTTATTGGCCCTCATCCAGGCCATTACTAGGACAGCCACTGCCTCACCTGGATTAGTTGAAAAAGAGAGGTAGAGCTGGGTGTCATCAGCGTACTGGTGACTCTGCAGCCCAAACCTCCTGATGACCTCTCCCAACCGTTTCATGTAGATATTGAATAACAAGGGGGACAAAATGGAGCCCTGTGGCACTCCATGGCAGAGATGCCATGGCGCAGAACCATAGTCCCCCAGCACCACCTTCTGGAATCGGCTGGCCAGGTAGGAATGGAACCACTGCCAAGCAGAGCCTCCTACTCCTAACCCGGCCAGTCTGTCCAGAAGGATACCATGGTTGGTGCTATTGAAAGCCACTGAGAGGTCCAGGAGAACCAACAGGGATGCACTCCCCCTGTCCCTCTCCCTGCACAGGTCATCATACAGGGCAACCAAGGCAGATTCAGTACCGTAATCAGGTCTGAAGCTGGACTGAAATGGGTCCAGATAATCAGTTTCATCCAAGAGTGCTTGGAGTTGTCCCGCCACCACCCACTCCAACACCTTGCCCAAAAACAGGATATTGGCCACTGCTTTATAATTGGCAGCCACCTCTGGGTCCAGGAATGCCTTCTTTGAGACAGGCCTCATCGCCACCTCCTTTAAAGGGGCAGAAACCTGGCCCTCCCTCAGTGAGCGTTAATGACCTCCTGCATCCAAGTACCAATCCCGTGTTTGGCTTTAGTAAGTAGCTACGAAGGGCAAGGGTCAAGTAAGCAGGTGGAAGGACGTACCAGTCCAAGCACCTTGTCCACATCATCAAGCTGCATCAACTGAAATTCATCCAACAATGCTGGACCAGATGAGGCTCCGGACACCTCCCGTGATGGAACCCTATCAACTGTGGAGTCCAGCTCGTGACAAATCTGAGCGATTTTCTCCTTAAATTGCTGAGCAACGTCATCACAACGGGCTATCGATGGTGCCACAGGAACTTCTTAAAGGCCATGCACCACTCAAAAAAGCTCCGCTGGACGGCACTGTGAGGGGGGAATGGAAGCGGAGAAGAATTTCTTCTTCGCCGCCCTCACCACTACAGCGTAGGCTCGATAGTGAGCACATAAGCATGTTCGGTCAGATTCATCCCATGATTTCCTCCACCTGCACTCTAATCATCTCTCAGCCTGTTTTATCACCCATAACTCAGGTGTCTACCATGGAGATGAACGGGCTCTGCCTGGTGGGAGAGGATGCTTAAGAGCGATCATGTCAATTGCTCTGGTTATTTTCCTGTTCCACAAATCAACCAGAGCATCAACAGGAGCGCCAGCTTTATCAACCTCAGGAATCCATCAGGATCCATCTGGCTCCAAGGGCGCTCTTAATGGGGTCCACACTCTTACAGAGGGAAAGGCCAGTCCCAAGTTCAAACCTCACGAGGAAGTGATCTGACCAGGACAAGGAAGTCAAACACAAGTTTTTCACTTCCAGATCATCATCTTCCTATTGATTTGTTGCCAGAGCTACAATTGTTAGGCTGACCAGATGCAACAGACCAGAAGTAGACAGAGGGTAGACTGCATCTACTGGTAATCTCTGGGTGATCTGCAGTATATTGGCAAGGGTTTGTGACTCCATATAATATAACCTAGTAGCAAGAAAACAACTCCTTTCTCTATCCTAAATTATACAGCTGAAATGAAGAAATCGGGGTGGAGGGTAGGTGATAAAAAAATGACCATTTGTGCAGAAGAACTGTGAACTCCATTCAGTGCTGGTATTCAGAAAAATTTCCTGGGTTCACAACTCTTTCATTCTCTATGGATGACTTTTGTAGGAGTCTATAGTTGGTGGATCTTGGGATGCTTATTTTAAAAAAAGCAGGCATGCAAGCCTGAAGTCTGCACAGCCCTGCCACAGAATACAGGAATCCTATAACTTTATGTATGACAAACCAGGGATGGCATATAGAGCAAGTGCCAAAACCCTTTCTTTCATACAACTACTAAAGATGCGGGAGCTCCTCTATTGTCTCTGATCAACTTAATCATTGCAGCACCAGCTGCAGAGGAACTTCCAGGTAAGCCTTTTATGATTACACTGACCTGCCTCATTCATAGAATATTATGGAAGATCTGGAGAAAGATGTTATCAACTTGTGGTGGGAAAACATGGGAGGAGTATCTTTTCCACCTTTTCCTTCCCATGGAAGATCAGTTAAAAAGAAAAGGATGAGAGCTCTGCAATGCCTTCTAACTGTTAGAACTAAAAAACCTCCATCGGCAAGCAACCTAGCTGTAAAATTAGTCACCAAGAAAAAAAGGAAAAAACAAAGGGTTCTTATTTCAAGGCAAAGTTGCAAAATAGTCCATCCATGTCCTTGTCTGCATATATTCTATAAATCACACAGAAGCTGAAATATAACTACAAACAGAGGTTCCAAAATCTATGTAAGTGTAATATCTTTACTAGAGCAATCAAAAGATTACAAAAATGTGTAAATGTTCAAGATTCCCAGACCTCTTCAACAGGCAAGATGATACAAAAATGGATTTGGCTAAGAGGAGGGTCGAGGAGATGCAGAGCAAGAAAACAACAACTGACACTGGTGAAGTCACAGTGCCTGCATGTATGAAATGAGGAAGAGTCTGCAGGCATTCAAATTAGGCTTTGCAGCTAACATGCTGGTTACAAATTGGACCTACAGCTGACCTCAGGGTTGCTGAGAAACAGGAGGTGGAATGTTTAATTCCCCATTTTGGAAATATAAAACCCAGTGTTCCTCAGATCTTCATGGCTCAAGCACACTGGCCCCTTTTACCAGCCCATCTCAGAGGGAAACTAAACAGCAGGTATAGCAACCAAACTGGAGATAACATTAGATGTTGTACTAAGTAGAAAAAGCCAATTGAAGCCAAATTAGGTAATTTTACCTAGTAGCTGAAGGGCTTCACTTGTCTTTTTTCATTCTAGTCCGGCATCTCAGAATATCTGCACTGTTTTTCACCAGCTGATTGGATATCTATGGGCAACAGGCCAACTACTAGTTAATTTTCATCATGAGTATTGTGCATGGAGACAACTGAATATTGTAACCTGGCTGTCTCTAAGTGAACGAGGATATGCAAACACAGCAGTAGATCATTGGCTGTATGCCCAAAATAACAAAAGACTATGAGAAAGGTCTTCAAACACTAATAAAATCCGGAAAACAATGCTTCAGACACAAATGGGGCATTTTTTTCAGCATACAAGCTCTGATTGAAAGGCCTGTGATTTTAATGGTCTTCTCCAGTAATTATTAATTTTAGTGGAAATAGCAGTTCTGTACACACAGCAATCCCTTTGACATGAATGGGGAAGCCCTGATGCAAACAAGAGCCATGTACAGAACCCTTGGTACAAAATACTGCTGGAGCAGAATTATGCAGCTTATCTTGTATATTTCTTTAGTATGCTGAAGGATAATGTTGATTATAAGCAATATAGATTCTGTAACATGTATCTCACTGCTGCCGAACACACAAAATCAATGATTTGACTATCTAACTTGTCTCTGTAAAAAGCAAAAGAAGATGCGCTATATACAGCAAATTTGGAGTAGGGTGGGGTGGGGGCTAGAACAGCAGTTCAGTGTATGTGCACATGTGGCAGAAAGGAGTCGTTCAACATGGTTTAATGGTTTCTTGTAAGGTTGCAACACTTTCTGGTTAGCAAAGGACAACATTTCACCATTGAATGGCCAACGTCTACTTTGTCAAAGGCCACTACATTCTCCAGATGATGGTCTGGGCTGAAAGTGTATTGTATTACAATGCCCATCACCCAGATAGCAAGACTGCTTGATAACTTCCAGAAGAGCCATTGGCTGGGATGTTACATACAGAACCCAAAGAAGGATTGAGATTCATTTTTAAACATCTCTTCCAGATTTTCAAAGCATCATTTCTGTTCTTATGTGTTAACCTTTAAGCAAGCAAGTGGGAGAGGAGAGGAGAGGAGAGGAGAGGAGAGGAGAGGAGAGGAGAGGAGAGGAGAAGTTTTGCTGGCCACAGCTGATAGGACTTGTAGGCCAAAACATCTGGAGATCACCAAGTTGCCCACCACCATACAGAGCTACACATATGAGGTGTGGGAATTCAGCCCCCAGAAGTTCACTCCAGAATTATGCAGTCCCATGGTAGGCAACTACTATCTCTTGGGAAGAATCTGCCTCCAGACAACTGCAATGCCTTTGAATCACTGGCAAATTCCCCATTTCCAGGAAAATCACTAGAGAGTAATGCAATACAACTTTCACATTCCTTGCTGTCTTTCACTGTCCTTCCAAAGGTGCCATGCAACTCTACAGCATTCAGCTCAGAGAGAAGCAGGGGAGGGGAGGGGAGGGATTTGGCCCCTCACTCCATGTTGCACCTGAGATTGGCTTGCAGACCAATCTGGCTGCTCACCACTGCACCAAGGCCTTTCTGTTTACCAGCTGCCATCCAATTCAGGAGCAGGTCTGAAGGCACTGAATCCAAACTGAAGAGGATGAGGCAGGAATCCATTCTATATGCTTGTTCTCTGTTCCGCAGTATCTTTCCCTGCCAGGAGGCACTTGCTTCTCCAAGGATGCTAACAAACACACCTTTTGCCACTTCTCAGAGCACAGGTTGCTAACTGATTTCAGGAATTTTCCTGTAGGGGATAGGGCAAAGAGTTACCAAACAGAAGCCAGATGGGGAAAAAAAGAGTTGTTCTCTGTACGCATGCCTTTTGCTATTCAGCCTTTTTGTTTTCACAGTCGCATGATATGCAGAAATCAAGCAGTGATGGGCAAAGTACCCACTGCTTTCTGCAGTTGCTGATGGTACAGCCTCTGTCCATAAAAGGGTCAGGATGGCTGGCTTTAGCACTGGACAAGGAGTGTTACCCCTGAAATTGCCCACTGAACTGGCAGGAAGCAGCAACAAATCCATGCATGAACCTGTAGCTCACCATCCTCTCCCACATCCTATGCAAGCAGGCCTTTAGCTGTGCTGCATAGGTGAGGGAGGCAGGGGAAGACAAAAAGGCCTGCAGATTAGATGGGTGGGAAAAGGGATAGAGCTGCCTTTTCTGTAAAAAAAGGGTAAAATACATGGCAACACTCGTTCCTTTGCAGAGGGCCAGAGCTCTTGCAAAGCTCTGCTTTGATTTTTGCAGCTCAACCCTTGCAAAGTTTTCCCGATGGCAACCCTGCCTTTACACACACACACCCACACACACACAATGGGACACAAGCCTAAAACTACTTCACATGTGATTTTCCAGTTCCAGCCAACCCCATGCCTACAATTATGGGCATTAAAAGACACTCTGAGGCTTAGCTGAATCTACTGCATATGACCAAGCTCCGTCTTTCCCAGCTATAGGAAAGAGCACTGCTTCCTTGCTTTCTTCTGGGACTGCCAGTGCAAATTCTTCTACCACAGCAGAGTTTGGACCTCCTTCTGGTTAGGAAATCTAGGGAGGAGCCTCAACCCAGGTCAGACTACAGGCTGCCTAGTCTAAGCTTGTCTACTCTGACTCACAGTGGCACCTCAGGACTTCAGGCATGGGATCTGGAACCATCCATATGTGAAACACGTTGTTCTACCATTGGGAGTTGTCTATATCCCAAGATCCCTGACATGGTCAGGAACAGAGGCAAAACATGAACCCTGCTGCTCCATCTGGTGGAAAACGACACCACTGCTCTCTCTGAGTCACCGTTTGACACTAAAGCACTGCTGATTTGCTAGTTTTTTGCTAGTTTTTGGATCAGGAGCTGCAGCTTCTCAAGGCAGCCACACCCCAGGCCAGCCGGGGTGGAACGGAGTGGAATTCAATCCACACACCTTGCACTTCATGTGAACTGCAGGAAAGGGATGTGGCAGCCTCCTCCATCGAATCCACCTCAGACCATTTGGGAAGGAAAAGACTTCAATTTCCAGCCTACCAGCATACCTGAGCACCCACGCAGGTGACTCTTCGTGCAGCCTGCTTCTCACTGGCCTTCGAGTCACCCAGAAATCTTCCTCAGGCAGTGATTAGCTGGAGAAAACCCTGTGCACGTGCGTTCATGAGGGCTGCTGTGCTCAGTATAGGAAATGCACTGTCAGGTTAGCGCCATGCGAAGAACAGTCACATGGAGGCCTACCCGGGATCATCCCAGCGAAGGATCTGACAGGATTGTCACTCTCATCAGACAGATTAGGTAGATGGATGCTGGTTCATGTGGCCAGCAGAAGGAGAGAGCCAAAGTCTTGCAGCACGCAACCCTGAATGCCTGGCAGGCTGCGATGTGCAAGCCACACTTCCTCTTCTGAGGAAATCCCAGTTTGAAGCATGATTAGAAGGTACAAAAAAATGGATCTTCCAAAGTCACAAAGAAAAGGAAAATGTGTTCATGTTGCTAGAAGAAATCCTGTTCGTAATAATCACTCTGAATTTTGCATGTAAAACCCACAGGCTATGCCTGAATGCATTCAGTTTTTCCCTCCATAACCTGGTGTCTTCCTGATGTGTTGGACCACACACCCACTTGGCCATACTGGCTGGGGATGACAGGAGTAATGATATCAAACAAATCTGGTGGAATCAGATGTTGGGTAAGAATTAGTTAAAGGACTGGATTCATTCAGAGTTGTGATGTTCATTTGCTGCCTTCATAAGAACATCAACCAACTTTCAAGTCAGCTTACAAAAAAACAACCAATTTTTTAAAGTTGAACAAAATACCAGTAAGGCATCACTCTCTATAATGGTGACACTGTTATTCGTGCCATCCTGATATTGGAATCTGACTATTCATGAGGAGTTGTGTTTGATAAGACCCCAGCCCGCTGTTTCGAACAGGGGCAGGCAGTCTGCTGCCCCCCCCCCCAAAGTTTTTGCACAGCTCCCATCTGCCCCAGCCAGCATGGCCAATGATTAGGGATGATGGGAGCTCTGGCCCAAATCACCTGGAGGGCACCAGGTTGAATAGAGTGTCCTGAATAATATCAAAGTTGGGCGTGCCTGCCCTAAAGGAAGAGAGAATGAGAGAGAGCTGGAGGGGAAGAAAGAGCCTGGCTCTCGTGCTCCCAGGTGGGCACTTTGAAGAGGACAACAAGGTCTCCAAGTCTCCCTGTTCACACCTCCTTGAACAAACACACTGCTTTAGCCACTGAATGAAGTTAACAGCTGAGATGTTTGTCCACACAGAGCAACAAATGCGACCACTAAGACTGCAGCACAGTGTCAAGAGAGTGGCGATGTCAACGTTTTGCCCTGAACCACCAGGGTGGCCTGCTGGAACAAAGACCTTCAAGAGGCCAGTGTAGGAAGAGCACACTGTAGAGGGACTGTATTTGAGCACTGTTTTGCCACAGCTTTGAAGGCATGGTGCATCTTCTTCCATGGAAGGGATGACATCATGTGTTCTGCTTCAGCAAGGGAGGTCATCGTGACTTTGTGCAGCATCACCCTGTGACTTTCCAGGTTGCCTCAAAACTCTAATGTGCTGGCATCTATCAATACCCTGATCATCCAGGATAGGGATGACTTCTTCCGCTTCCCCAAGGCCAAGTGATGCTGGGACGAGAGGCACCCAGTTATTTTTATGCATTGATTCATATACACTTATTTTTGTAATGGGAAAAGCCATGGCTCAATAGCAAAACACCTGCTTTGCAAGCAAGTGGTCCCAGGCTTAAGCTCACAGGGCTGAGGAAAAAAGTTGTTGGTTCCAATGCTGGGGAGCCACTCAGTGCTGACAGTACTGCGGTAGAGGGACCCATGCACTGACTCAGTATAAAGCAGCTTCCCATGTTCCTCTGTGCATGTCTGCTTGTGTGTGTTCACACTGTATGAAATGCAAGACGTTTATTTATGCTGCCAAGCAGCTCAAGACAAGGTGGCGTTCTTCTGTTTTATCCTCATGACAATCCTGTGAGCTAGGCTGAGTGTGTGGGCCTTGCACAAGTTCATTCTTGAGCATCTTTTGAACTTAGAGTGCCTTGTTCCAGCCCTCAGCCAAAACACCCTGCTGGGTCATGGTGGCCACAGGGAATTTCTAAGCATTAGTAGGAGATCTGTTGCACTCTAATACTATGAAATGCTTCCTCGGCAAGCCCAAAGCTTCTTACAAATGGTTTAGCAGCAGGGAGAAGAACATAGGGGGCAACTCAGGTTTTGCATCCCTCCAGTCAGAGTCATGGTTGCCCTTTGCACCACCACCACCACCACCACCAATACAAATATTATGTGGAGCTGAGACTTCCTGTGCAAATTCTCTGTCCTATATTGAGATGTGATGCAGATCTGAGAAACTCAATATGGAAGACATCCTTATAGGTTGCCCTAGCCAGATTTCTTTGTGATTCCTCTAAGCAAAGAAATAGGAAAAGCAAATAAGCAAATGAATGAATGAAAAGTATACAGGAAGTATAAAGCTGCACCAAGAAAGGTATGTAACATGCCTAAATTATACAAATTAAGAAAAATGCATCAGTTTACTTCTGTGTAATTTCTTCTATTTCTGATAATCAAAAAAGAGAAGCAAAGAGCTATGCAAAGAAGCCCCACTGCAATCTTGCTTAGACCCCCCTTTGGCTTTTGAGATGTCATCAAGAATTAACCATACATAGAAGCCTATCTTTATTAAGGGCTAGAAACTTGTCTTTTTAAAAAACAGAAATCAAATATTTTCAGGATGCTGAACTCTGTTCCAGGTATCAGTTTCTGTATGTGTGGGTGATGCAGGGTGGACTAAACATAGCTCTCTCACTCTAAAGGAGCAAAGGATTTCCACTGAGGAAGTCCCCAGATTTTGTCCTCACCAGCATCACTTAACATAACTCAAGCTGGGAAATATTTTTATCTGAGAGTATATAGCAGCTTTCCTCAACCTGGCATTGGTTGAGGAAATGTTATAGCTCCCAATATCCCCAGTCTGATTGCGTTGGACTACCACCCCCAGCTTCCCCAGTAATCCAACACATCTGGAAGGCATTAGGCAGGAGGAAGGTAGCTCTACAAAGCCTGCCACTCTAGGTTGGATGTTCTCCAAAGACCATTCAACTCTCATCTCCCAAAAGGTGGCTGTCTGCACTGGTCCACATTCCGGCTCACCTGAGCACTGTGGTTTATCTGACCTCCACCTCCTTCTCCAACAACTCCTTTTTGAATGCTCAATCATAAACTGAGCATGCAGCACAACACTAAACAGCAACCCAACTTCCCACTTAAGAAATCAACCACTACCATTTTCTGCCACATTCCCCAACACTCAAACCTCTCCGGAGTTGCGGACTCCACCTACCCGCTCTCTCCCGCCCTTCACTCACACACGCAATTGTTCTTTTTTGCACAGCGGCTGAGGATAAAACAGAAAAGAGTGGCAGTTTTCCAGAATGATCCGTCAAATGTTGCTGGGCTTGTTTACTGAGGGGTAAAAATCCAATGACATGCATGTGTTTCAAATTAATTTGTCAAAACTAACCGTGAACCTATCCAATTTCAAACAAGTAGTAATTTTAAGCGGCACCCTATCACCTCCCACCCTGAAGGAAAATCTGCAGCCTCGTATCTCCATTCAACATTGCATCAAGATTTTTCTCTTTGTATGCCCCTGCATATATTTCAGGCTGAATGTTTCTGTTTCTCTCTCTCTCGCCACTTAAACCATAATTCCAGTATCAACAGAAACCATCTTTCGGGGGTTTTTTTCTATTCATGCAAACCGTCATCATTAGCAACAACAATAAAAGCTGCTTTATAAATCCATTCTAAAGTCAGAAATTTACACATCGGGAAAATACCGATCATCCAAAAATAACGCAAGAGAGGATTTTTTTTCTCTTTTTTTCTTTTAATCAAGGAAATGAATTAAATCCCACACTTGAGCTTAGGCTCGCCTTCCGGTATTATAGCAGAAACAAGGCAGGAATCCTAGCTAGCATATTAGCCGAGACTACTGAGGAGAAGAACGCAAAACCCGGTTATAACACCATGCAAAGGAAATTTGAAAGCGCCGCAGACTGGTTACAGCACCACCCCTCCCATGCATCTCCCTGGTTTTTTGTTTTTTTGCACTCGCTCTTGCTCTATGGGCGCCCATCCACCCACTTCCAGCTAAACGGATGCATCCTGCGTCGAGGTAATCCTACTACAGAAAAAAACAAAACCAAAAAGAGTTTGCAGCAAAACAGAAAGGTCGGCGGCTTACCAGAATTGTTATCCATGCTCTAGCTCTTATTTTTCTGCGCCCTTCTTCCGTTTTTAATGCAACCTGGGCTCGCTTGCTTTCTCTCGGGTTGCAAAAGAGAAATCGCGTGCAGGAGGGTTAATAGTTGAGCGTCGTGTGTGCGCGCGCCACTGCGCGCGTCTGTACGACTGGACTCCCAAAATCAGGCAAAAAAGCAATCGATACAAAGGGGGGTCGGTAGCGAGTAGGAGATACGGTGAGGGAAACCTCTGCGGCTTTCCCCCTTGGATGCGTGTACGTGCTCGTTCTGGGGCTGCCCGCTGCGCCAAATGGTTTAAGGTTCCAGAAAGCCGCGAGGTATTTTTCCCCCTTTCCCCCCCTGTCTACTGCGACTTCCACGTGCTTTGAAGCAAAAGCTTGGTTTTAAAAAAAATTCTCTCCGCCCACCTTCTCTCCCTGCCTGCCCGGCCGTCCTCTCTCCCTCGATCTGCATCGATGTGGGTGAGGGTTGCGGCTGCTACTTTTTGCTTGTTCAACTCGGGGATTAGCCGCTCCTGCTTCCCTGCCAGGAGGGAGCGGGGGAGTTCGGCTCTGGCGTGCCTTAGTGGCTGGCTCATGTGTAGCCTGCATGTGACAGAATCAAAGGCATGCCCCACTGACACACATTTCAGGCAGCCGAGGCGATGACATCAGCTCCGCGGCCGCACGTGGGCAGGGGAGGCGGGGCCGGGGGCGGAGAGAGCGCAGGAGGAGGCGGGGCGCCCCGCTCGCCGCGCGCACTGCAGCAGCTGCCCCCGCACAGGGCCGCGGGGGGGCAGGACAGCGGGAGACAGGAAGGCCCCCGGCTGGCTCGGTCCCATCTGGGACACAGGCGAGCGGCAGTTCCCAGGCTATTGTCAGCCGAGAAAGGGGTCACGTCCTCCTTTGCCAAAGGAAGGGAGCCAAGCGAGTGCTCCGGATCTCAGGCGGCGAGGATGGACTGGGAAAGAGAGCGCCGTTAGGCCATCGGGACGGGGTTCGGGCACTCGTGGCATGCCCAGAAGCACGCTGTCTTGCTCTTATAGGTTTTAAAGTGGACATTCTTTCCCCACCCCCGAATGTCATGGGAAGCAAAGGGCTTCTGTAGCCTGCCCCAACTCCTTGATGGTCATACAGCTGCTTCAGATGCAGCTCCCCAAGAGTTGGGGTGGTGGGGAGAGTAACAGTTCTGTATATTCTGGCACTTTGGATACAATCCCACTAAAGGGCTTTAATGTGGTGTTGATTTGAAAGTTGAGCATGTTCTGTTAAGTGGTTGCCTTTGAAATCTTTGGGTTTAAGAATGTCTAACTTGCATTGGGTTATTACTATACTGTGAATTCTGGTACTGGAAACAAATTGTGAAATGGAGTTACGCATTTATCTGGTGATTTTTCCCTATCATTGTTTAATTTATAAATAGAGAGGGGCTTAGTTAGGCTGCAAACCTATATAAAATTACCTGGGAGGAAGCCTGATGCAATTATTTTTGAGCAGACATGTATAGAATTGCCGCCTTAAGCAAGTATGGTCAGCCAGTGTTGGGAGTTCTAGGATTAAAGATTTTGTTCAGTTTCTATCCTGCCCTTTCTTTAGGACTTGGGATTGCTAACAGTGCTTAAAAACAATAACAAGCCAGCATTGCTTATAGGTGTATTTAGGCACTATAGTAAGGCTAGGCAAGCTGGTACCATGGTTTGGACTACAATTCCAATGGCCAGTCATCAGGAATAACAGGAGTAGTAGTCCAAAATATCTGGAGGGCATCAGCTTGTTTACCCTTGCACTATAGAAACTGAAATTATTACACATCTGCTTAACTCTGGTGTGTGAATGGAAAGTCAAACAAGAAGGACTTAGGACACAATCCTATCATGTTGAGGCAGAAAAAAAACCCCATACAATTCCCAGCATTTTCCAGCCAGCCATGCTGGAAATCACAGGACTGTTTTCTGTCTTAGCATGAATAAGGCTGCAGCTTAATGCACTCTTAGGACCCATTCCCACTCAGCTTTTGAGACACCCCTGAATGGGAACGGAACTCCAGAATGGAAATTACCAATCCCATGCTGAACTGGAGTGGGGAACATTTGACCTTGGCATATTGTTGGACTGCAAGTCCCAGCAGCCCAAACCAAAATAGCCAATTTTGAGGGAGTATGAGAGTCACAGTGCAACAACATTGTAAAAGCCAGACACTCCTTCCTGATGTAAAACAGTTATGGATACAACCCAAAGGAATTTCAGGCAGCCGAGGCAATGACATCAGCTCCGCTGAAAGCAAAGAATTTTGTTTTGGGTACTGAAACAACACATAGGAAGAATCCTGTGGATCAGACCAATTTATCGGGCATTCTGTTTCCACAGTGATGAGCTTGCCACTCATTTCCCCCGAAACTGGTATCCAGAGGCACATAGTGACTGGGTTGGGGTGGTGCACCATGTGGTAACTGGGCCTCTGAAAAGCAGACCCAGAAGAACAGGGGTCCTCCTCACTGTTGTCAGTCCTGGCAGAACGGGGTTGTTAAGCAGTCCCTATTTGCCAGGATCAGCAGCAAGAGGCTTGGACAACTGTCCCCTTGTGCTGCTTGGGCGCTTTTGAGCAGCTGCCATCCCTGAACAGCTCTCTGTGGTGCTCCTACATTGTCCCCTAGGATGTCATCAGGAGGACTGGGGGAAGAGGGTGCTTTAGGATGCCTGCTGTGTGCAGCCATCTGTCAAGCACGTTGCTGGCCCTAGGCAAACAATCCATACACTTTCTACCCAGTGTGGTTTGTTGTGTCATGTGAACCCAGCCAGTCTCTCTGAAGCCAGAGGGGTTATCCTCATAGCTGTGGTGATGAATAGCTCAGCATATCTTACTCAACCATCTGCGTGTGTTACTGGATTCCAGATGAGGTTTTTATCATGTAGTTGTACTGCCTAATTCCTGGAATGTTATGAAGGGATCCGGACATCATCCTATTTCATGTATAACCTTCCTGTGTTTTCCATTTTTTTTCCTTTTCTCAGGAAGTCCATGAAGGAGGGAAAATGGAGTGGTTGCACAAATTCTCCATCTGGAAGTACCCCTTCTTCTATTCACCACCACGATTAATAATCTAATGCCTAAATAAAAAGTATTCTTTATAAATGAAGGACTAATTAGTTGCTCCTGTGGATGGAATAGTTAAAACTGAGAAATGTGTGTGAGGCAGGAGTTATATACCACAGCACAGAGAAAGACCCTGCTAAATATGAAACTGGGACAACAGCTATTAATAGGACTATATTTCTACTTTGAAAAACTGGGACAGTGCAGTGCACCATTAACATATCACCAAGGCAAAAGTTTAAAGATTGAAACGGAAGGTGAGATGTGCACATACCCAGTGTTGATGACTTAGAACTCATGATTTATTTTAAATTACTTGAATCCGATTCTCACTGGAAACAGGGCACATGATTGTATACTACCTCCCAGGGTGCATGGATGGGGATGCTTGGCACAGGGAGCAGCAGTCCTTGGTGCTGGGACCAGCAGTGTGTGCTCTTGTTGCTCCCCATGGCAGCTGCTGAGGTGGCAAGCTATGTGGGGATGGGGAAGAGCTGTGCCTGCCTCAAGGCAAGGCCCAGGAGTACATGGCCTGTTGCCCTCCATGCTTAGTGCAGTAGTGGTCACTCAGCAGCAGGTGGACTTTGCACAGGGAGCTCATTCTGCTGGGCCTCCTTCAGAATGCACCCTGTTCCCACCAGGTAGGGAAGCCAGTGAGCAGCCACTGTACCAAGGGGAGATGGAACGAGCCTGTGATGTTTCAGGTGAGCTGAGCACAATGTGGTTTGTCCAGCCCTGATGGCCACTCTGCTGGGTGCGGAAAGGCAGCAGCAGCAGAGAGGAATCATGCCAGCCACTCAAGGCCCAAAGTGGCACTGCTCCATGATGGAGTGGAGATGGTGCAGGCCGTGCCTGGATTTCTCAAAAAAAGGCCAAGTGCAACATGCCACTACCTGCCACTACTGCTCAGCCACGATGGCAGGTAGGGAAAGGAGCAAGTTCAGGGTTGTCTCTCCTACAAGCAGTCTGGCAGAGTGGGGTTGCCGAGCAGCCCTCTGCCAGGATCAGCAATGTGGGGCCTCTTGACCACAGTGCCAAGTTCCACATGGGTATTTTGGGGCACCTATCATCACCTGTCCACTGCCCACAGTGTCCCCAAGCTGTTCCCTGGGGCACCAGTATGAAGATGGAAAGAGGAAGAGGTGCTTTGGGACCCTTGCAGAACCCTGAATACCAGCTGGGCACAGCTGGGGGCTCAGGCTAAGAAAGAGGGGGCTTAAAGTGTTGTGCAAACCTGTGCACTGTCTGCTGACTGGCAGCTACTGTCCAGGGTCTCAAGGAGAGGTCTTTCCTTCCATATCCTATCTGTCATTCCCTCAGAAACACAAGACCTTGGTTCTTCAGAACTGTTCTTAATCTCACAGTCAGAATTAATACTGTAGGAGTAAAGTATGCCTCCATGTAATACCAGAAGTTTAAGAAACACCAGTCTACAGGATCTTGTGTTGTTCAAGAGTCCACCAAAGGAAAATCTGCCTAGGCTTCACCTGGCTCTTTTGTCTTGTGTCCTGCACCCTAATCAAGAGGTTGCCTCCAACACAAAACAACCAGGCTATCTCCAGCATTCATACTGCCATCAGCCTGCAAGATATCCATGATGGCATCCTGCTTTCCCAGAAGAAGCCCACCAGCTTGAAACACTGATCATGGCAACCCGAATAAAGTTTACACTGACCTGGATGTTTGTGGCAGTTTGCAAAAACAGTACCACACACGCATATGACCCAGAGACTCAGTGCTTCCCCTGAGGCTTCCCAGCCTCTCCAGGTAACCTAGATTCTTGCATGGAACTGTTTGTTCCATTGCACTAAACAAAGCAGTCATCATCCTTTCATGTATAGACTAAAGGAAAGGGCCAAGATGCTTGCTGCAAACTGCTCTGTGAATATGAGTTAAATAACAGAAGCAAAACTGGGGGAAAGGGCATGCAGCTGTTCTGCTGAATCCATTCTCTGAGAGCATGCTAAGAGGGATGAGAACATCTTAGGGTTCCCTGGAAGAATGTCATTGCCAGGAGAAGGCTAGCCAGACCTTTCCCATCTGCTAAAGAAGGTACTGCCTCCGGGAGCTTGTTGACTCCCGTGCTTCCTTCTCCCAGTCCTGTTGCAGTCTATCCCCTTGTGGCCCTGCAGAAAGGAAATGGCTCAACTTTTAATCTCTGCACTGCTCTTACCACATTTTAGCGCTCACTTACTTGGAATGTACCACTGAATGCAGTAGGGCTTGCTTGGATGAAAGCACTGTGCCAATCTTAAGTGTACTTATTTGGAAGCAAGTACAACTGAAAGCAATGGGCTTGCATCCAAGTAAACAGAGCTGCAGTTCCACTAGCACAAATGCATGACCTACATTGGGAAAAAAAGCACAAGTCTGTTTCCTAACCAAAATGAACTATATTTGCATGAATAGTATGAGAAGGACTGCATCTAAGGTCACAGGTTCAAATACTAATTAAGTGTGCCTTCACCCATGTTTTGCTAGAGAACTGAGAGAACAGAGCATAGGATAGCCACTGTAGAACTTTTTTCCATCTGAACAAACACAGCACTTGAAGTTGTCATGTTTAATATAAGAGCCCTGTTATCCATCCATCCATCCAGTCTAGCATTCTGTTCCCAGAGCAGCCAAACAAAATGCCACAGCAGGAAGCTGACAAAAAGGACACGAGCACAACATTCTCACATTTGTGATCCCCAACAAGCAGGGTTCAAAGACACAGTGACTCTGATGCAGGACTACAGTATAGTCACTAGTAGCAGCCACTGATACTGTTATCTTCCCTGAATTTGCCTAATCCCTTTAAAGCTTGGGAGCCAGTGAGGTGTAGTGGTTAAGAGCATGGGACTGGGACTCAGACGACCTGGGTTCTATTCCCCACTCGACCATGGAGCCAACTGGGTGACTTTGGGCCAGTCACACACTCTCAGCCCAACCTACCTCACAGGGTTGTTGTTGTGGGGATAAAATGGAGGAGGAGAATGATGTAAGCTGCCTTGAGCCCTTTGTAGGAAAAGGCAGGATATAAAATAAATAAATAAATAAATAAATAAATAAAGCTGTCCAAATTGGTGGCCATCTTTGCATACTGTGGTGTCATAGTCAATGTTGCTACTTGGTAAATCCATTGTCTGTGTCAACTTTAACAAACATCAGGTGCAGACAGTCACATCTTTCCAGCTGTGTTGATCTCTCCAACAAAAATTGAAGGGACATTTTAAAAATGCTTAGATAATTAAGTGTGGTATCATTTCATAAGGGGAGAAAATACAGTTCTGGGCCCCCTAAGGTTATAATCTAAATCGTACACACAAGGCTCAGCAGAGTGTACAGAATTCAGCAGGCCTGGGCCCCAGCACCTATTTAAAGACATTAAGGTTAAGTCATTCCAACTTCCAAGCAGCCCCGTCCAGACAGCCTGGCAAAGAGACTGGAAAAACGGTATCTCTCCCTTTCATAATGTAATCATTTTTGGGAAGGTCGAGAGAGTGTAAATGCATCCTTACAGGCATGGGCTTGTTTGCTTGCTTTTTATTTCGATGCGACCTCGGGGTGCAGTGGGAAGCGATTAACCAGGGAGATTTAGCTGCCCTCAATCCTCTCTTCCCTTGATCCACCGGCAGCAAGAGGCACGACCTCCCAAACTGCTATTTAGCTGCAGTGCACGTGCGGCAGCCCGAGCTGCCGCATCCTGCAGGGGCTCCCGCGCCCGCTTGTCCCAGGAAGGACGGCCAACGCAGGCTGAAGTCTTCCAGCTGTTCCGGGCCCGCTGGGCCAACCCAAGGCAGGCCGGGGCGGCTGCGCTAATTCCTGGAGGCGCCGCTGGCGCGGATCTGCCCGGGCGACGCAGGATTAACGAGGCGAAGCCATGTGCCTATAAGGGAGGGCCGCTGCGTGACTTCTTCGCCGCACATGGGCAGGGGCAATGTGAGGACGGGAAACGGAGGAGGAGGACGCCGGCAGGGCGGGCGGGCGGCCGGCCGGCTTGCCTGCCTGCCTGCCTGCCTGGATCCTGGCGCTCCGGGTAACTCTGGACAGACTGGCCTTCCTGTATAAACGCACACCTTCAAGGCCTACCTTTGGAAACGCATTCGCTGCTGGGCTGCCTGTCCCTTGCTTGCTGCAAGGCAGAAATTCAACGTATACCCCATCGCTGCCTTTCCATAATGGATACAGCGACCGGTTGGTTTTCTGTCTGTTCATGACACCAGACATCTCCTGGTGTGTATGTGGGCTAAATTTTAATTATTTCAAAATTGTGAGCTACACCTTTACACACACACACTCTCTCTCTCACACACACGAACGAATAGGTGCAGAGGCCCCGATCCAGATCGGACACGTGGCTGGAGCAGACTCCCTTTGCTTCCTTTAGAGTAAAAATAAAAGGCATAACTGCTCACAGAATTAAAGTAATGTCTGTTTTGACTCCGTGGTGCTGGTGGGGATTGTGATAATTGAAGTCAACAACACCAGTACTACTGTTCTACAGGGAGTTGTTTTGGAGTATTATTGTTTTCTGCTTTGCAGGGATCCTGCATGAGAGGCAGAAGGTGGAGCTTAGATAATCACTGCATCTCCCTGCCAAGAAAAAAAATAGGCTACTTTTTATTTTTGGTACTGCTGCTTTGCAATGCGTAACACCCTTCCTTCATGACTGAAAGCCTTTCAAAAAAGTTGCCATTGTACTTTGGCACTTATCCACCTGCATACCTTGAGCTAAACCAAGCTGTTTCAAGTTTCTTACCCATCGTCTTTTTAGACCCCTGTTTTTGCCATATTGGATACGACTGAATATATAATTATATATGGGATGTGGGTCTGGTTGCAATTGTGTAAATTTAACATGTTAAAAAATGCTGAGGGAGGCCCTTGAACCCTCTGAGTTCAGGAAAGGGAATGCATATTAATTTCTCCACTCCCTGCTGCTTTTACCATCTGCGCTGGGTCTCTGCTTCCTCTGCACAAAAGCCATCAGTTCTAACTGGAGCAGGCAGGGAGCAGCTCCCATCTTCACTTACTGCTGCTCTGACCAGCCTCACGTGTAGTGGTGGGAGATGACAAGGCAGCATCTCCCGGCTTGGTTCTAGAAGCCTGATATGACCAGCTACATCTGGCTGCATTACAGCCTTTTTGAGGAAGGCCATGTCCCCAGGACATTTCTTGGCGGACCACAGAAGCCTGACTTTGAACCATGAGCAGCTTGTTTCTATCAGAGCTGGTCATTGTAAGAATTTTGGTGGTAAGAAGTTATGTCGAGTTTTTGTATTCCTCTTTCCTCTTGATCTCCCTCCCCCTCGCCTTTTTTCCCTTTAAGGCCATGTCTTTTTCAGTTTTAAGCCTTTAAGCAATCTAACCTTTTTTGATCTTTAAGCTGCTGTTAGAGTTGGTCTGGCTGAAAGGCAGCAGTATAATTCTTTTAAACAGGAAATGCATAAAACAAGAATAAAGGAATTGCCTTTTTGGATCAGGCCAAGTATTTTGTTCTCAATGGTGGTGCCCCAGATGTCTCTAGGTCAGGTATGGGGAATGTACATGGCCTCCCAGATGTTGGCATGCAACTCCCATCATCCTTCACCATTGGTTATGCTGGATAGGGCTGATGAGTGTTGAGGTTCACCAACATCTGGAGGGTGACATATTTCCCACCTTTGCTCTTGGTATTCAAAATCAAGATGATATCCAGGTTTCCCTATGGTTTGCACTGCAGCATTTGACAGACCTCTCTTGCATTAATTTGACTCTTGGGCCTTAATACTTGGGCCTTAATACTTATTGCAGTTAGTAAGGCTTAGATCTGAGTAGTCATATACAGGATTATACAGCTGAAGCCATGTAGGGTCAATGCCACAGATGTAGCGGTAGTTCTCTACATTGTTTACAACAATGCACCTTACATCAGAGTGGGGAACCAATGCCATGCTGGCTGGGGCTGATGGAAGCTGAAGTCCTACCACAGGTTCCTTTCCCCTGCTTTATAGCATTCATTGCAATAATCTATACACAGGTAAATATGAGAGTTGCTTTCAGACAAGGCTTTTATGATGACTGCACCTCATTGTCTTCACCAGATATTTCAGGAGATCCAAATGGCATAGTCTTAAACTCCTAAATTGTCCCTGTTTTCCCACTACTTCTTCTATCTTTAACTGCAGTAAATCCAGAAATGGAATACAAAACAGCTGCACGATACCTTCCCGTGGGCAGTGCTAGGAGCCCACTGTCTGGAAGCACCCTGCTGGGACACAGAAGGCTGATACGAATGCAACAATCCCAGAGGTATTTACAAGGACATAAGCACACTAAGCACTATTGAACTTGCCAGCTTCCTAGTAAAGAAACCTCAAATTAGGCTGAAAGAGTGCTGGTTCAGAAACTGCCTTAGATTCCCACAAAAAGTAGCTCTGGTTTGCTTCAGGACAGAATTGCAGGATTCAGTCTGCATAGTATTTCAGGGCTGGAGATTATCAAAGCTTTTATCATTCCTTCTAAATTCTCATATAGTATGAAAGGGATTTACCTCTTCAACATTGTAACATGTGGTGGCTATCTACTCCTCCATGGAGATGGTTTTTATAAGTTTATCTCTGTGTGCTATGCCTTAAAGCTGGATACAGCAGAGTTGCATTTTTTGTAGCCCTGGGCCAAAATTATCTTGCCTACCCATAGAAAGATTCACAAGTAGTCATTCTATGAATAGTTGAAGAAAGTGATTACTACCCTGAAGTTAGGTACTCTGGAACAACACCTGTTGTTGTTGTTACATTGCATTCATATCCTGCCTTTTTCCTCTTGTGAGGAGGCCAAGGTGTCTTACATAGCTCCAGTTTATCCTCACAAAACAACAACCCTGTGAGATAGGCTGACAGTACATGACTGTTCAGAGTCATCTAGTAAACATTGTGATGAATGGGGACTTGAACCTTATCTCTGAGATCCTCAGTCCAACACTCTAACCACCATACTACATTGGCTCCCATCCTATACATGTTATCTTATACATGAATACGTAGAAGAAAATACCAATGTATAATGCTGTTTACTCCCCGGTAGGATTTATTGGAATGCAGGTCCCAGAGGAGTAGGGGTGGCCTGACTATTTTAAATCCTCTGTGGAAAGATGTGATTTCTAGTAGTAAAACCCATATTCCCTGGACAAAGGTGCAGCCAGTAACAGGTATGTTTCAACAGATATATAGCAACTGGAACTCCTGATAGGAAAACAGAACAGATTCTGCTGCTCACAAAATTATTTTCTAGCCATTTCTTACTTCCAAAAACTCTTCTAGTTGCCCTCTGGCTCTTAGACAGTGCCTTGGTCTTCCTAGAGGTACATTTCTCTGCTCTTTTGAAGCCCCACAATTCAGGGCTTGTGTCTGCCATGCCAAATATACAAGCTTCCTTTTGCCTGTGTAAATCTCCCTTCATGGGCTCCCATGCCCCTAGCACCGTGCTTCTGAAGTTGGAATTTTTGCAATTGCTTTCCTGCAAATCTAAGTTTCCTATGAGGCTATTGTGGCTACTCAGGTAGCTCAGTTCTGGATCCATGTGCTTGTCTCACCAGTCCCCTGGAACTGTGTAAATGCCCTTTATTTGTGTGATTGTATCTGCAGGAGTGAACAGTGTACCCAGAGCATAGGAGTGTCAGTTGGGCACGGCTGTTTGGTGGCAGCTCACAGGACTCTGTGCTCCAGAACTGTCAGTTAAAGAGGCGCTCCCACTGAGTTATGGAGAGCTTTATTAATGCTGCTGCTACTGCTGCTTCTCTCTTGGTTGTTGACAGGGACTGCATTATAATTCTTTTAGAAGCTGAAGGGCCTGCAACCCTGGATCTCCTCTCAGCTCAACCACACAGCTTTCCTTTGTATACACTTTGCTCCCCTGCAAAAGCCAAGCCCCAGACATGCTAGGGGGCAATTCATAGGCAAACGTGGAGAGAAAAGGCCACGCAAGTTGACTTTTGCTGAGGTGCCTAATGGGAAGGAGAGTCAACAGAAGCTTCTGGAGGCTGAAGAGAGCCCATACTTGCCTATCCCTGTCTGCCCATGGTTTCCATCCATACCCCATCAAATCTCCTTTAGAAATTTCCAGGAGATTTGGGGGGATTATTATTTGATGGGATTACTGCAAAGAAGATCAAGGAGGGCACCTGAGAAACACCAAATGCATCCGCAGAACCAACACTTTCCTATCCACCCAAATGGAACAACTCTCAAACCCTCCCAGCTGACAATCTAACAGAAACCTCCTCAGCCCTCTTCTCCCTTCCCTTCTTGTTGAAGGTAGCAAAGCATGCTGGGATGTAAGTAGGCCCACGGATTATTAACTCACAGAAACAAGGGTTACTCACTGTAGCTCGGGCAGTGTCGCTGCCGAATTGGGCCAGTCTCGCTGGGCCCGCATGTCGGATGCTGGAAGGAGGCAGCACTGGGCAACTCACTTGGTGCTGAGGCGGGCTCCTGGCCTCCTGCAGGCGGAGCAAGAGGGAGCACAGTAGCGGGAGGGGGGGCGGCAGCCCAGGCAAGGGGGAGGCAGGCAGCAGCTGAAGTTGCCCCAGGAAGGGCGAGGGTGGTAGCAGGGCGTCGGGGGGGCGACAGCTGCTAGAGCAACAGCTGGAACGGCAGCAGGCAGCTGGGCAGTAGCAGCAGGTGGGGCGGCAGCAGGGGGGGCAGCAGGGAGGCGGGTAACAAGTAGGGCAGGGGGGGCGGAAACAGCCAGGGCAGCATACGGGGCACGGTGGTGGGCAGCAGCCGATGCTACACATGGGCAAGGAAGGTGGGAAGGAGGGGGAGCCCTCCAGGAGCAAGCAGGAGCAGCAGGGCCAGAAGCAAATTCAGTGTCTCTCTGAGGCTGTTGCCAGATAAATGCACCCAGCACCATCGCCCTTCAAGAGCCTTTCCTGCTAAGGGAGGATTCTAGGACATGTACAGGGCCAGCAGGCCCACGGGACACAGCCGCCTGGCCTGTATTTATAGCTCCCTAAGGCCAGGAGCCCTTATTCCTAAAGCCGTCTGAGCCAGCACGCGGACAGGACTCAACCAGGCCGCTTAACATGGGCAAGAGGAATCAGCGGCCAAGAAGAAAGCCTTCCTCTTTCTTTCTGTTCCATAGGTGTGGATGCTCACTGGATCACAGGTCTAAAGCCAATGTGCCTTGTTGCTTAAAAGTACAAAAAAGGGATTGAGGATCTGTGTCTTTAATAGCTGCCTAGCAGGCAGAAATCAGCAGGTGATGATTTTTGCAGCCTAGAGATGCAGCTCCCAGAAAAGCCTTTCCTCTGGTTTGGGTTATTGGCATGACACCTTTGTCCATAAAAGAGGTGCCTACAGGACTATCAAGCATCATGCAGCTGGTGCCACTAGACCAAAACAGTTGATTCTGGAGAACCAGAGTTGCATCCTTGACAGGTTGTCATGCCATGCAAATCTGGACTGATTTTCCCCAGGAAAGTCATCCTAACAACTCATGGGCTATTGTGCAGAGTGTACCCATGATGGCTGGTCATGTCATCTGAACTTGGGTGATGCCATCTTTGGTACAGGGAATTGACTACTGTCAGGGGGTTACTGAGTCCCTTGTTAAAACTGGCAAAAACTCATGCCAGTCTTGCCAAGTGACTACCAGGGAACCCTCAGAGTCAGCCACTCCCAAAGTGCTCAGGCTGGCACTTTTTATTAAAAAGGGAGTTTTGCAAGGGCAGTGGGTCATATGCCCCAGCCTAAAATCACTCATTGCCTGTTCAACTCAGTGGTTTTCAACCACTGGTCGGTGGACCAGCACTAATCCACAGGAGGTTTCCTGCTATCTGTAGGAGGACTGTATCCTGCTTGCCGTGGACCAGTGCAGGAGCTGGCTGCTCCACCACCTCTTCCTCAGTGGTTTGCGGGGAGTGTGCCAGTGCCACCAGCTGGGCCAGAGAGGGGAGAAATGGCTTAGTGGGAACCAGCTGGGAGGCACGCTGCACCAATTTTAATATTTTGTTCTTTTGTTGGCATGTTTTGTTGCTCGGTTTCTGGTTGTTTTGGAGAATGTTAATTTCTTTGGTCTTGTGTTTGGAAACTAATACACAGAATACTGTATTATGTGTATGGTGCGTTTTGTTTCTGCCTCAGTGGTTCCTGTTTTTGCCATTTTCCAGCTGCGGAAAGGCTGAATCACTGCCCTAGCTGTCAAAAAGGAGGTGCAACGGGGGTGTACATTTGTACTTTCCGGGCACCTACAGTCACAGATAAAGGTGAAAGATGTGCATTAGTATGTAAACAAGCTGGGGTTTAGGGGAGAAGATGAGGGTCTTCAAGTGAAGGGGCTGTAAATCCCTAAACATCTCCATTTTGCTTTCAAAGATCCCTCATTGCACTTTGACAACTGTCAAGAGAACTGAAAATGGAGAGAAAAATTTGGAGTCTCTTTTGGACAATGGCCAAAGTTGGTATTGCTGAACCTTGGCAGCATATACACATCTGGACATTGGCCCAGTCAATGCAAATTTAAAAAAAAAGCATTTTTGAAAGCCACAGAGTGTTCCTCCAAAATGCTACACACTTTGAAGTAACTGTTGGTCACAGTCAAAATGGGGATTAAATCAGCTTTCGTGATCTCTGGAAAAAGAAAAGTGCAGGCAGGTCCCTCTGCAAGTCACTGAAATAGCTCAGGCAGGCAACACACCCTCAAGGGTGTGGTACCCCAGACAATAGCCTAGTTTGCATCTGCAGGCAGACCCTAAGGACACCTGTACTGATTCCTTAGTAAAGTACATGTTGTTGTTCAGTCTGATTAAGAAGCAAGCGAGTGATCAAATGCAACAGAACAGTTAAGAGGATACTCCACTGTCCAAACTAATCATTGACACCTAATTCTGATCTGTTTTTCCAGTGTACAAAATGAAGGGACTGTCCTGAATGGGTCATTATGGTCCAAGGCCATTAAGCCACACAGGAATGTTTCACTCAACTGTACAGTGGAGGAAAGCTGCATTGGCTTGACTATTCTGAGTGTAGGGCTGTGGGGTTTTACTTTGTTTTTCTTGTTTTGAAGGAACACTGTGAAGTTTTTGGAGATGATGGGAAGAAGCAGCTATTTTTACTTGCTTGTTTGTGTGTGTGCCATTTTGGAGATTGATGTTAGTTTGGGAACTGTCTGCAACATGCTTCTTTGCTACCTGCTCAACATGTCAATTTGTGAATGAATTGGTTTCTCTGGCATGGGTGTTCTATCCACCAAAAAAGGAATTAACACTGTAGATGGGTGTTGAGCTTTTTCATACCATTTTAGGAAAAGGAAGCAAGAAACCAGTTAAACATATTAATTTATATTTACATTTTAATTGGGAAAGTTACAGTTTTCAAAAAACTACATTAAGAGCACAATCCTATGCGTGTTTGGACAGAAAAAACTCCTAACTTCTAACATACTCCTGCTGATGGGTGGGAGATGTGGAACAGATAAAAAGGAAGGACTTCACACAGCACATAGTTAAATTTCAGGATTCATTACTAGAAGATGTACTAAAGGCCACAAACATAGTGGATTTAAAAGGGGATTAGACAAATAAATGAAAGATAAAGCTAGCACAGGTTTCTAGTCCTGATGGTTGTATGCTACCTCTGATACCAGAGACAGCAGCTTTGTTTACACTGCTCGCTGGGGAACATGGGTAGGAGAATGCTGTTGCACAAATGTCTTGCTTGTAGGTTTCCCACAGGCAGTTGGTCACTGTGTGAACAGAATGCTGCACTAGATGAATCTTGATTTGATCCAGTATGGCCCTTGATATGTTTTTACTATATTTCTATAATGTAGATATTTATTTATTATTATTATTTTTTATTTTTTTATTTATATCCTGCCTTTTTCCTACAAAGGGCTCAAGGCAGCTTACATTATCTCTCCTCCTCCATCTTATCCCCACAACAACAACCCTGTGAGGTAGGTTGGGCTGAGAGACTGTGACTGGCCCAAAGTCACCTATCTCTAATTTCACATTTTCTTTATAATCACATGAAAACATGAAACAAGATTATATTGTGTGCTGCAGTAAGTTTTCTCTAATGGTGCTAGTGCTCCATATCAGGGGTGGGGATCTTTTTTTATTTCTGAAAGAAATACCTGGGAGAGTCAATCACAGAGCTGGTACCATGTGTCACTTTCTTGTGAGGGGGAGTGTGGCATGCTCAGAGGTAGCCTGTTTCCCAGCCCTGAATTCCTTGTGCCAAGAGAGAGACTACTGGGAGAATGGAGGTGAAATGTGGAGATGGGATGTACAAGGAGCTTGGTGCAAAGTAATGAGCTGCCTCTGAATGCATTGCTTCTTCCCTGCGGCTAGGAAGGCCAAGTAAGTTCCAGGACAGTTCCCACTTTCCTTAAGAAAAGGCAGCAGTGCAGAAGACCAACATGACAAAACTGTGGGATTGCACAAGCAGGGAAACCTACTCCGAGCCTCCTGACCAGGCTGTGCTTTAAAATCTGGGTCACACTTTACCAGCTCTTTAATCTCCTTGCTATAAATCAAGACAAGATATTGGAAAGCGTCTGAGGTTTTAACACAAGCATAACTGGCGGGTCCCCCTTAACAATTTTGCTGCTGAATTTCAAATGGGCTGAAGGTGTCGCTTGTCCTTGTCCACATCATACCACATCATAATAAGCCAATTAAGCATACAGTCATATGCATGCTTAGAAAGAAAAACGTCCTGCAACTCCCAGCATCCCCAGATAGCTTGGATGGCTAGTGATGCTGGGAGTTTCGGGACTCTTCTGTCTCAATGTGCATAGGATTGCACTCTTATTATTCTTCCCACAGAGGGCACAGCCCTGGGGCCTCATGCAACTCTCCCTGTGTGGCCCCCACCACTGGCAAGACCCCACTCACTTTTCGCCATAGTTGAAATGGTGGATACTGCTGTTTCATGGCTCTGGAGATCACCGTTTTCCTGCTACACATGGAGAAATAATCTCTTTTAATTTCTAATGAGGGGAGAAGCTTTCATTTCAACTCCCCCCCCCCACAAAAAAAATCCTTAGATGTTATCAGGAAAGGCAGGGAGATGTAAACCACCCCTTCCTTGCCTATTGAGGGGGTGTGTGTGTGTGCGCACACACATGCATGGGAAAGAAGTGTGTGTGGGTCCCAGAAGTCACCAGAGATGGCATGTGGGGATGCCAAAAAAGATCATGCATCCTTGATTTACATGGTTCTACAAACAACCCCCTTTTGAATGGCTGTTATGGGACTGGTTCTATAGGATGGGGATATTTGTGGAGGTTTTTTAATGTACTGATAGGCATATAGCATAGGGTTATGGAGTCAGCTGATTTTGCATGTTGCAGTTTGTAACATAAGGAGGAAGGGTAAGGTTGCCATATACTTGCTATTGCTACCCTGGAGGCATCTTGATCATTTTATTTTCATTTGCTTATCCATCTCTGTTCTGCTTTCATTTGGGGCCAAGAGGACAGACAGCTCCTAAATATCTTCAAGCTTTTTAATCCATCAGATTTAAATTACTGGATTTCTTTTCTACTTCAGTCCTTTCAAGGCACAATCCTAGGCATGTTTAGACAGCAAAATCCCTACAAGTCCCAGCGTGCCACAGCCAGACATGTTGGCTAAAAAATTCAGAGAGTGCAGGGCCTTTTTTCCTGTCTAAACGGGCATAGGATTGCACCTTTAATAGGTAACGAGTCCCTTGCATAACAGAAATGACTGTATCCCAAACAGCTCTTCTGCCTTGCCAGAAGCCCATGGAACAGGGTGGATTAGAAATCTAATAGATGAATGAAGAAAACAGCATTTCTGGGGAGCAACCAAGACACTTGGACATCTACAAGACTCCATCTGGTACAGGGACTTGCATCAGTTTTCCGGGCAAAAGAACTCAGCCCATGCTCAAAGACACTCATTTCTTTGCTGTTTCCTCTTGACAATTAGGTTTGGCTGAGTCCTAGCTGACCTGAAACATTGTCTGACTGGCAGGGGGACCACAGAAACATATGCATCTATCTGTGTATTGCTAACACTGGCTGGCAGTGGTTCTGCAAGGTTTCGGATGGGTTCCCCTTGCACCTCCACCTCAGCCCTACCTGCAGATTCCATGCAAAGCAAGTACTCAACTCCTCGGCTACAGCTGTTCCTGTTCCCCACCCCTCCCCTTGGACTATTTTTCTGTGACAGCCCCTGTATGCAGCATTACAACTTTCAAGGAGTGATATCATGCACACCAATTCTAGCAATTCTACAGAATCTCTGCATAGCCCTGTTTCACCTGGGAACTTGATATTCAGCAACCACTCCCCACTGCGGACACCACAGGATCCAAGTGCCTTGTGCATGCTTGTCATGTCGCACTCTACGAGAGGATTCTAAATATATCTGGGCCACAGCATAAAATTGGGTCAGGCATGAATGCTGGAGGCTGGTGCAGAAAACAGGCTGTGGTTGTGAAACTGAGCAACCTCATATAACCCCTTCCTTCCATTGCTCCTAGCGGTTTCCAAAGACCCAGTACATTGTGCACGGGCTGCTGCAGCTTCCTGAACCTTTGCTGTTGTTGGAAAATATACAGCCCCCATTCTTGGACACCTTATTAGTATTAGATCAGGCTTCCCCAACATGGTGCTCTCTAGATGTGTTGAAATATTACTTCCATCGTCCACAGCCAAAATGGCCATGCTGGGTCAGCATAATGGGGGTTTAATCTGGAGGACACCAGGTTGAGGACAGCTGATTTAGCAGGACAAGGCAGATATGAATCAGGAGAAGCAGCATCTGGTCATAGCAGAGAACTGGGAAGATGAGTAACATGCTTCAGGAAAAGCTTTGCTAAAGCAAGCACACAGGGCCAAAAACTAATACTGCTGTTAGAATCAAAGTTCACAATGCCATATGCAAGCTTTCAGATCTTACAAAAGTCTTCCTCATAGTTTTTCCAAAAAAAAAAAAAAAAAAGCAGCAGCGCTTTGCATATTGTTTCAGTCTGTACATTGATTTATTTCCAGAAGCATAACTGTGCTAGCCTGTCACACAAAAACAATGAAGGGCCTTGTGTCATCTTAAAGACTAACACATTTAATCTGAATATGCTTTCTGTGCCTTGTTGTGCTGAGATCTCAGCATAACCAGGAGCTGGTAGAAAACAAGTATCTTACATATTGTACTTATGTGCCTTGCAGAAGGAGCAAAATTACTCACATACCCACTGCTGACAACTTTTTTCCTGATAGGGAAAATATCTTTGCTATCTGGCAGAGAGAAAAAAAATCAATAGGCATACTTTCTCTGTGTAGAGAGGTAAGAGAGAGTCTCACTTGTTGAATTTCTGACAGTCAGAAATCCTCTAAAACACACAGAACACTGGTAGAAAAAATCCAGAGATCTAAGGAGAGCAAAACATTCCAGCTCAGCATGGAAGGACACAGAGTCACAGATGAAAATTCAGGTTGCTGATTTGTTTTTCCTGGCCAGGTCCTTTCCTTTGATCAATCATTGAAAATTAGTGAGGGAGGCTTTCTTGGCATAGTGATGTAATGATGAAAAAAGCTTAATCAGATGGATTTTTGCCTGTTAAACATCAATGAAAAGTACAACTGTCACTGGGTTTTCACTGACACATGTATCCTAGTGCAAACAGCAGCTTAGTAGTGAGGAGAAATTACCAGAATTATTAATTCCCAGATGGTTCCTGGGCAGACAGAAGTCAGAGGTATATTAGGCTCCTCAGATCAGTACTGACTCCCAAGCAGAACCATGCTATTATATGGCCAAAGCCAAGATAATTACCAAGCCTTTATCCCAAAATACCAGGGGTGGGGAATTCATGGCCCTCCAAACATTTGTTGGTCTCCCAAGTCCCATAAGCCCCAGCTAACATGGTCAATAAAGAAGGATCATGAGAGTTGTAGCCCAGTAACATCAGGGTAGCGGAGGAGAAGTTCTCCAACCCTCCAATTCCTTTCACCTCATGTAAAGAAAATACTAGAAACTGAGTCAGCCTATTTGGATGTGTATTTTCTGCCACCTGGTGGACGAAAGTAAACTTTAGTTGTCTGACATAATAAAAGGCCCTTTTGCATGAATTACAGAGCTTCTACCAAGAAAGCACATTTGTGCAAGCATTAAACACGTGTGCATATGGATTTCACATGTTTTCTTGATGTTATGTTATGCGGAACCCTTTCAGAGTCCTTTCAGAGTGCTTTACACACATTCCTTCAGCAACCAGTATAACCATCTTGTGAAGTTGGTCAGTAGTCTCATCCCTAGACTGCTGCAAGTAGGGAACTGAGGCTGAGAGAAAATGCCACCTTGAAGACCACCTAGTGATTCGATAGCTGTGGTGAGATGTGAAGTGGGGACTCTTGGATTTTCAGGATCTCCTAGCTCAGCATTCTCCACCTCACAGCTCTCCTGATGTGTTGTACCACAACTCTCATCATCCCTGGCCAGTGTAGGGCTGGCTGTGGGTGATGGCATTTCTACTTCAATGTATTTGGAGGACATTAGGTCAGTTCCTAGTTCCTGGAGCTGGACTTAGATCGAATCTCTTCAGAAGAGCACAACATAGCAGCCTCCAAATGGCATTGCCCACACAATCTGTTGCCCACAGGCATGTCATCTGAACCCCATAAGAATGCTGGTAATAAAAACAACCCTCACACAACCCTAAACAGACCCTTATTTAACCCTCACATTATACACACCATGTTCATGTAAGATGACAACCACTGAATGGATGTTGGATATACAAATAGTGACCAGATGGACCCTGCATGTACAGCAGGCTCACCACTGGTTAATAAGTCACAAAGGGCTGTCATGCTGTGGAAACAACCCCATTGGTTACTTCTACATTATGGTCCTTTAGCAATGTGGAGGCATTGTTTTTCTTCAGTCAGCAGGCAGCAGAATTATTATTATTATATTGCATTAATTTAATTTATTAAATGCAGAATTAAAACTGAAGTTTCACTGCACACTTAATATAGTACCATATAATTATTTATTTATACAAGTATTTATAGGCCACCTATAATTGCTAGGCAGCTTACAGATAATTCAGCAATGCTCTTTCCCATTGCCAACAACCTTGTATAATATTTACAGGTCTCACCTTACTCACAATTTTTCTAAGCTAAACAGACCCCGTTATTGTAGCCACTCCTCATAGTGGAACTGCTGTAGCCCCCTTATCATTTTTGTTGCCCTTCTCTGTACTTTTACTGAATCGATAATGACCTTTTTCAGGTGATGCAACCAGAACTGAACACAATATTCTAAGTGTGGTTGTACCAAAGATTTGTATAATGGGAGTAAGGTTTTGGCAGTTCTATTTTCTGTTCTCTTTCTTATTATACCTAACATGGAGTTTGCCTTTATCACAGCAGCTACACACTGGGCCAACATTTTAATTGAGCTGTCCACTACTACTCCAAGATCCCTTTCTTGTTCAGTCACTGCTAACTTTGATCCCATAGGCGTACACTTGAATTTAGGATTTTTTGCCCCAACATGCATTACTTTACACCAGCTTATACTGAACTTCACTTGCCATTTTGATGGCAATTCTCCCAGCTTGGAGAGATCCCTTTTAGTTTTGATTTTCTCACTCCCTAGGTATTTTAAATTATTCCTATTGTAGTGTCATCAGCAAACTTGGCCACTTCACTGTTTATTCCTAATTCCAGATCATTTATGAATAGGTTGAAAAGTATTGGTCCCAATACAGAGCCCTGTAGGATTCTATTGTTTACACATCTTCATTGGGAGAAATTGCCATTTATTCCCACCTTCTGTTCTTTAACCAGTTTGTGATCCATAAGGGAACCTCCCCCCCCCCCCCTTTTATTCCATGACTACTTAGTTTGAACGGAACCTTTGGTGAGGAACTTTGTTAAAGGCCATTTGGAAGTCCAAGTAAACAATGTCTACTCTGGATTGACCCTTTCTACATGTTTATTGACACTCTCAAAGTACTCCAGTAAATTAATGAGACAAAACTTCCCCTTATGGAAGCCATGTTGATTTTTATTACTACTATTGTAGTAATTGTTTTCAACCTGTTTTATTTTCTGAGGCACTCTGAAGACTTTTTTTAAAAAATTGTAGTGTGGCATAGGGATATGACCTATAATGCTACATAGTTAAATATTGTTTGGTTAGTGCTGTTTATGCTCGTATAAAATACACAGAGAAAGAAAGAATCTTGACTAGCTGAAATTGACTTTGGGCTTCGTAGGGCAGGTGTAGATAAGCATCGAGTCTGCAGATTTTTCTCTTTTTTCTTCTATTTATTAAGAACACCCAACTTGAACCAGACACAAAATAGTTCCTCAAGAAGGTAAACCCAGAGGACACTTTTAGACAGTGCTACCAATCAAAAGATGTCGGGAAATCTATTCTATCTTTTCTTTCTTAACACATTTTCTATGGTAAAAAAAAAAGGTTAGGAGAGGGTAGGAAAATAGTAGATCACATGACAAGATGATGTCATACCCTCTCACACAATCCCCTCAAGGTAATATTCTGTGTTTCCAGCAAACCGAGTGCATAATAACAGCCTGATCTGGAAGGACTGTACCCAGAATTCAATATCAAGGTGCTTTTAAGTACCTGCTTAGCCTAGGATTTCTGTTAAGTGCTTCAACTTAGCTCACAGTCATTCCATACACACAAAATCCATGCCTAGAGTTACAAACTTTCTTCATCTCAGCAGTGTGGACAAGTGGAGTGAGATGCACCCCCCCCCCCCGATGTTCATCACATTGCCAGACGTTTGAGGGTGCAAAGTTGCAAGATGGTGGAGACACAGCTATTTGCCCCACCCAACCTTCCCGGTTATCCCCTAAGCTAGTTTACTGCTCTCCGATATAGTGGAGGACTGGACACTATGCTGTAGCCGATGTTGCTAGTCCTGTCTGTTGGTTCGCCTCAGGCTTTATTCAAAACAAAGTTCGCCTCAGGTAATAACATCTCCTGGACCTGCCCTTGTCAGCACAGGTAAGAAGTGGGGAGAAAGCTTCTTTGTGCTTGCCGGCTGTTAAACAAGCAGAGGTCAAACCTTTTGCACAGCTGTTGTCAGTCACGGATTGGTAGATCTCGATCTACTTCTGTCCACCCCATCATTGGATTCCCCTTGCCTATACTAATTTGTAGCTCAGACGCGCGCCTATACTAATTTGTAGCTCTGATGCTTGGTTGCAGCACGTTAAGAACCCTTTGCAAAAAAAAAAAAAAAAAAGCCTAGCGCAGCATGCAAAGCTCTAGTCTAGATGGCAACCTACCTGCCAGATGGTCTTTATCAACCTTATCACTCTTCTATTTGCACTGAGTTTGTCAAGTGGGAGGCACTCGGAAGTGGAATGGTGCAATCTCTCCACCCTCTCCTTCTCCTACATGGACAAATCGAGATAGGGTTAGCTGCAAACTGTTATCAGAATCACAAACACGAGGACGGGATTCTTCTTTTTTTAAGCTGACGATCCTGCTCCCCACTCACATAACAGAGAAAGGAACGTGGCATCAGGATGCAGCACCTCAGCATTAGAAGTAGGCTGCCTCTCAACCGGTTACAGTAGTTGCTGGTCAGAAAGAAGATTTAGCAATACTTTATGTATTCATTATGAGTTTTATATCCCGCTTTTTCCTTACAACGAACTCAGAGAGGCTTACATCATTATGCCGTGCCTGCTCACAATTTTATCCTCACAACAAGAACCCTGTGAGGTAGGCTGGGCTGAGTCTTTGAAACAGTGGGTGACTGTCTCAAAATCACCTACTTGGCTCTTAACCATTACACCACACTGGCTCTTATCATAAACTACAGGGAATAAAAACGCAATCTTGCACATGCTTACTCGGAAGTAAGCCCCACTATTAAAGTCAAAGTGGTTATAACAAATTCTGCGGTGAAAGGGCCCTGACCTACAACTCCCATCAGGCCTAGGAAGCATACTTACGCTGAGGCACGATGGGAGTTGTAGGCTAAACGCATATTTCTGCTCAGTAGAGCCAGCCACGAATTGCGTCCCTGCCTCAGGGCGCCGGGCGTCGCCTCGAAAAGGCCTTTCGTAGCTGGTGGCTTTGCGTCATGTGACCAGCAGCATGGCGACTGCGGGCGCGCCGCTCCGGTCGCTGCGCTTGGCGAGTCTTTCCAGGCGGAAGCGGAAGGGAAAGTGAAGCGTTGCTGGTGCGGCGTAAGCACGCCTAGGGAAGACGGGGCTTGAGTGGACACCTGGGCAGGTTGGTAACGGGAGAGCGTGTGATGGCGGGAGCCTGCAGTGAGCAGGTGGGTCGCTCGAGGAAGCCTCGCGAAAGGATTGGGGGCGATCTAAATCAAGAGGAGAGGGCGGCATCTCTTGCTTAAATCTGAGCTCGTCCGGAATGCAGAGTCAGAAATTCCCTTGGGACTAGTCTGGGAAAGCCGGGGAGCTTGGCGGGGTGGGCTGTTATTTCTCAGAGTAGCAATCTACGCCAGCGCAGATGGCAATGGTATTCCTGGATTCAGTGTCTCATATGGACCGAGGGGGCACCCACCTGCGATGAGTGGTTTTAATAGAAGTACAAACAGTTGACAAAGGCAGGATATAAATATAAACAGGCTGTTCCTTTTAAAGTCACAATAAAAGAGGCCCTTATCTCCTCCACTTTATAACACACTTATGAGGGTTCCTGTTCTAAAACTGAGGAACTGATGTTGGAATATTATGTGCGCAGTGCCACCAAATGTATCAGCTTTCAGTGCTGCAATTATGTCCTAGCATTACTCGTTAATGGCTCATGAAGCTGAGGAAGAGTTCAGTGTAATTTGAAAAGTTGTTAACTGTTGTTGAACTGGTAACTGAAAATCAGGGTATCTCTTTGTCAGGAATACCTGATGATATTGGGATTAGTGATTGGTGCAGAGCAATGGGAATACATGAAGAAATGTTTTTAATCCCTTTCTGGAGTCTTGAGTTCAAAGTGGCTTTTCTAGTTTTCATTGTTTATATTTGTAAGGAATTAAGGTGGGGTATGGATTAGGGAAGGCTTTGATAGAGGTTTGCATGAGAGCTAGAGCTAAAGCTGAATGGCTGGCTGTAGCATTCAACTGCATGGAAGTGATAATTTAAGATTGCTGCAATAATATCACAGTGATAGTGTGAGGAGTTGTTAATGATTTCTCTCTCCTGGTTGTAAACTTAGGGGAAACATAAGGATAGGTTCTAAAAGGGTCTTTAGACATTATAACAGTCCAGCAAAACATTCCCTTTGTTGCCTCTTAGATTGGTGGTGGAAGAGAGATGGCTAGTTCAGCTGGTAGAGCTTGTTTTTTACTGCTCATGAGGGAGTCGTAGCAAACAGCATTAGGAAACTTGGAGCTGATAACCTCAAAATCAGGCAGCTTCATGCTTTCTTAACTTCTGGCAGAATGACTCCCTGTGATTTCTCTATCCTAGCTACTCCTTGTCTTTCTGGCTTTGCCAGAACCCCGTTGGGGCAAGGCAAATCTTGACTACAGCCATGGTCATTTTTTCCCTATACAACAGTTCTCTTTAACTAAACAATCAAGAAGCTTACTCCACATTTAAGTAGTCATGTTGCAGGCAGCATCTTTCTCTTCTGTACTGGATGACTTTATGGGCTCTTTCTGTCCATGTTTGGAATCTGTGAACTGGAGTGAAATTGGGATACCTGAACAATGTCAACTTTCTTGTAGGTGGGAAATCTCTACCCGGATGGTAGTAGGGAAGGGCGTTCAAAAAAAAAAGATTTGCTCCATATAACTTGAATGCCCTCCCTTGCTCTCCCCACCAAACCCTATCTTGAAACTTATAGCTAAACTCAATGCATTTCTGTCTCTGCATTTCACCCTTTGCTTTTCGATATCAACATACTCATTGTTCAAAAAATTCCAAGATGAAACAGTAGGACAATTAACTTGGGCACAGTAAACTAGCCTTTCTTATATATTCACAGAAGTAAATTAGCTGATAGTAGTAAACATAAGGATTGCTTTTCATGATAAGATCAAAAGTGCATCCAATCCAGCACTCTCTCTGCAAGAGAAATATGGGAGGCTTCTGTGCCCAGCATCTGAGGCCCAGAACTATATTGCTTTGAAGTGATATTTTACTTAGCGATTATGTCTAAATAATCGATTTGATTACCATCTAGTACAAACAGGAATATATGGAACATCAGTTGCATAAAAGAACAAGTTAGCTTCTTTCTTCTGTTCTGACTACCTGGACATGATTCTGTAGGCAAAAGGGTGATCTGAACTCTGTTATAAACATGTACTTAAGATATGCCCAATTTAATTACATTTCAAAAGTTGTGATGCCTTGTGAGCATGTGTGAAAACAAGCATGAATTAGGCTATGTGCATACAACTTACGGGGTTAAACCCTTTGAAAGCAGAAGAGCGCCACAGATAACTATATTGAACAGTAAGCCAGATTAAGATAAAAGGAAATTATTAACAAATAAAGGTTCTTTCCTCCTAACCTTTCTGCAGAGTCACCTGTAATAACTGTTTCCTCCATGTCACATATGTTGCTCTTTTTCAGGTGTGTTGGATATAGATCTTGGGAAATGCACATGATGATTTGAAGCACCATGCTGATTGCTGCCTATGTCGCTTTTGCTTTCCTTCTGGTGATATGCATTGGCCTGGAGTTCTCTGCCTGCCGCTCCAAACTCACTGGTAGGTCTTGCTCCAACCCAGCCTTCCTGCAGTTCCAGTTAGACTATTACCAGGTCTACTTCCTGGCTCTTGCAGCTGACTGGTTGCAAGGACCATACCTTTACAAACTGTACCAGCACTATCACTTTTTGGAGGGCCAAATCGCCATCATTTATGTCTGTGGCTTTGCATCAAGTGTGCTGTTTGGGCTGGTCTCCACTTCCTTGGTTGATCGACTGGGCCGTAAGAAATCCTGCATCCTCTTCTCCTTGACATACTCTATTTGTTGCCTGACAAAGCTCTCCTGGGATTATTTTGTGCTAATTGTTGGAAGGATATTAGGGGGGCTGTCCACCGCCCTACTGTTCTCAGCCTTTGAGACTTGGTACATCCATGAACATGTGGAGCACCATGACTTCCCAGCAGAGTGGATTCCTGCCACCTTCTCCAGGGCAGCCTTCTGGAACAGTGTTATTGCTGTTGCAGCTGGGGTTGCAGCTAATGTCTTTGCTGAATGGCTGGGCCTGGGCCCAGTTGCCCCCTTCATGGTCTCCATTCCCTTCCTCATGCTGGCTGGCATCTTGGCTATGAAGAACTGGGATGAGAACTATGGCAAGAAGAAAGCACTGTCTAGGACCTGTACAGATGGACTGAAGTGCCTCCTTTCTGACCGCCGGGTCCTGCTTTTGGGTACCATCCAGGCCTTGTTTGAAAGTGTAATCTACATCTTCATCTTCCTCTGGACCCCTGTCCTGGATCCGTATAACCCCCCCTTGGGCATTGTCTTCTCCAGTTTCATGGCTGCCAGCATGGTGGGTTCATCACTCTACCGCATTGCAACCTCCAAGAAGTATCACCTCCAGCCCATGCACATCCTTTCCCTCTCAGTTCTGATGGTGTTCTTCTCCCTCTTCATGCTGACTTTCTCTACCAATCCTGGGCAGGAGAACCCTTCAGAATCATTCTTAGCCTTCCTACTAATTGAGCTGTCTTGTGGGCTCTACTTCCCTTCAATGGGCTTTCTTCGGCAGAAAGTGATCCCTGAAAAGGACCAGGCAGGTGTGATGCACTGGTTCCGTGTCCCATTAAACCTGCTGGCCTGCCTTGGCCTGCTCATCCTCCATGACAGTGACTACAAGACGGGCACCAGGAATATGTTCACCATCTGCTCTGTCATGATGGTGATGGCCCTCTTGGCTGTTGTAAGCCTCTTCACTGTGGTCCGTAACAATGCAGAGCTCAGGTTGCCCAGCCAGCCAGGCCAAACTGAAGTCTCATCTCCTGAGCTCTAATCTCAATACATTAGGAATCCTTTCTGGAGAAAGATGTTCCAGAGCTAACCAGTTGTCTGTCAAATATCATAATGCTGGTACTGTATGTAGGCAGAGAAACCGCAAAGGGAGAACTGCTTCTCTGCTCAGGCATGAGCATCCCTTTCCACACGGGAGTTGGGGGAACATTCCTTTGCCCTTTCCAGTAAAGAACGGACCATATCAGACAGTTTGAATCAAGCCTAATTTTCTTTTCTGCACCTTGGAGTTTTTGACTGCTGAGGCATCTTGACTTCTGCTAATGAACCATGGGGTGGAGGGCTACTTACTACCACTTCGTCCTGGATCAATGGTGACAGGTAATGGGTTAAAAAGACATGGCCCTCCTTTTAGAAAGTGAGCAGTGAGGCTGATTGACTAAATTATCCATTATCAGTATTGAACTTGATCACAATGTCCGCCAAATTCTTTGTTGTCAGTCCTGCTTTTTTAAATAAAATTAAATAAAGCTATTTGCCTTGCTTGGTTTATTTTAGAGGTAATATCTGCCAGGTCCAGACAAATGTTTGATAGATTTGAAGCTGAAGTATTTTTACTTCCTTGATGCAGGAATCTGTCCTGGGCTGTGGTACTCTTTGCAGTAACACTGGGTATCTGTTTCACTCTGTGATAATGTATAAGAATGTTTCTTCCTTCTGAGTCCCAGCTTTCAGTTCTTTGAAAAAACAAAAGCAAAAAAGGAACCTTTCTTCCTGGACACATTTACTGAAACATATGAAAATAGGACGTGTTCAGTTTTGGTCATAAACCGCCTCTGAAAAGGGCAAGATAAAACTTCAAAGTGAAGGAGTTGAGACTAGAAAAGTTAGAGATGGACACAGTTTTTAGTAAAGGACATTGATACACTTCACCCTTTCACAACCTACTGCCCATCAGATATGTGGACTAAAACTCTCACTATTCTTCACCGAAGGGAGGCAGGTTTCCTCCTTCATCTCTTACTCTTGCCCCTGCACTGGGTAGTTGGAGACAGCTGCTCCGCATGGAAGGGAATGCCTTTTCCACAATGGCACCTGCTATAACAGTGATGGCAAACCTTTTAGAGACCGAGTGCCCAAACTTCAACCCAAAACCCACTTATTTATCACAAAGTGCCAACACTGCAATAAAACCTGAATACTGAATTCTTCACAAACAACTAAATATGATGCTGCAGATTCAGATATGCCAGGGGGACAGCACAACATTAAAAGAATCTTAGTCTCTTAATTAGAACATCTCTCTGCTAAATCTTAGATATTAAATTTCAATTTTTCATAAGAAAAAGCTAAAATCTTGTGTTAATAAAAATGAATGTATTAAAACACACAGCCAGTCCAAGCAAACACACACACACACACACACACACACACACACACACACACACACACACGGCAGCGCACTGACTGGCCTTGGGAAAGCTCGGATGAGTCGATGAGTCGTGGCTCGTGACATCATCACCTGGCGCTGCTACTCCTTTCCAACCATGCACATGACCCCTGTGCACGCTGTTATCTGATACTTGGCTGCTGGGGCGACTTGGCTTGCATGCAGACAGGGCTCTGCATGCCCACTGCAGCATACATGCCATAGGTTTGCCACCACTGTGCTATAATATGGGCATGCTTCATCTGAAAGCCAACTATTATTACATTTCTATACTGTTCATACCCAAGGCTTTCTGAGCAGTTCACAATATTTAAGTCGCCCATCCAGATTTCAACCAGAACCATCCCTGCTTAGCTTCCAAGATTAGGCAGAATCAGGTACTTCAGGCTGTATGGAAGCTGTATGAAAACTAAGCATGCATTCATCAGGACTCCTGTTATTATTCATAGACTAGTCTGTGTGCATGTGCATAATTGAGTAAGAGAGACCTAATTAGGTTTTATTTGCTTTTACTAACTTGTTGGGTAGAATGCTTATAATTTGCCTTAAATGAGCTTTCATTTAGCTTCCCCCTTCCTGGGTAGGGCACAGTTAACCATGCATACCACTGGATAAGAACAGAAGCAGCTGATGTGAAAGGGATGTTCTAACCATGAATTGTCCCTTCTTCCAGATCTCAGTTCCTCACACAATGCCTGCCAGTATCTTACTTTTTATAATCCTATCTGTAGTTCTTTCCCATCCTTGAGAAAATTTAAAAACATTCACTATTGTTCAGGATTGACTTTTGTCTGGCTAGGAGGCAACTTAGTAAACTTATGATTAGTCTCCTGTTATTAAAAAAGAAACTGGCTTTCATCCTCAGCTTATTGCTTTTGGTTTTGTTTTTTAACAAAGTCTCTCTGGGTCACTAGGTGGATACCACTAATTATGGCCTATATTTTACTAGGTTGTTGTGAAACGAGAAACTTGGTCATATTTGCTGTGCATGTGGTATTGCCCAAATCACCTGGATTTATGAGCAAACCCAGGAAAGATTACAGACTACAAAGGAGCTGTTGGAAGGCCAAGTTCCCCCTGCCTGGAATTGCTTGCACAGCAATCGAAACACATTCTGTTTTCTTTTGTACCGTTGCCTGTGTGTGGTCTGCTACTCTGTGTGACAATTGGTTGACAAGGTAGCCTTATAAATAAACCCTATAAACCCTAAAAGTTACTAGCCCACAATTCGCCTTATACCTGTGTGGCCTTGGTGGCATGCTGACAGTTAGTACCCTGCTCCTTACAAGTAGTTGATGGCTTCCTGCCGGGTTGCATGGAGCCAATTGGCAGGGAAAGCAATGATGCTGAAGCTGGTTACTAGTTCCAGTTCCTTATTGTATCAGCTGTTTCATAACCGAACATACTTTAGAAGACTTAAATTTAGTAAGTAGAATACATTTATATGCCTCATCCTCCTCCAAATAAGCTTTGGCATAGCCCATATATCTCCATGACTAGAGGACTGGCCCTATGGAAATCTACAATCATCTCTGATCAAAACAGTTGTTTTTGCACAATGCTTACTCATCTGTGATGATGAAGAAGACAAGTCCAAAGAAGGCACCTAGATTTTAATGGCATGCAGTTTAGTAGAGAGTGGAGATGAAGTGCATTCCTTCCATTGTGCAGACATTTACCACCAACCCTAGCTGAGCTGACAGAGGTGGTTTCAGCTGCAAAGTTGACATCACCTGGGCTGCTAGTCCTGGGGGATGTTGACATCCATGCTATTTGGAGCAACTCAGGATCTCATGAATTCCAGGACAACCATGAGGCTGTCCCAACGTGTTATTTGCTGAACACATGTAGGAGGACACAATCTAGATTTGGTTTTTTTCAGTCATGTGGGATAATAATGAACCAAAGGTAGGAGGCTTTGAATCAGTCCCCTTGTCGTGGTCATGTCCTGTTGAGACTTAGTGACCTTTCCCCTCTGCAGGGGAGAGATGGTGAACCCCTGGAGGTTGATGGATCTGGATAGTTTCCAGAGGGCTTTGGGGGATATTCCGGCTGATATGGCTGATGGTTCTGTCAAATCCCTGGTTGCTTTCTGGAATGCAGAGATGACCCGGGTGTATGACATGTTTTCTGATTGATACGACAATTCCCGTATTCAACACTACTGTATTAAGTCCCCTCTGCAGATCTCTCAAGGTCTTTTGACTTGGTTCCCATTGTTTCAACATCATCTACTCTGCTGCTGTGTATGTCACTCAGAACCTATAAAATACTCTGTATATGTTCTAAAAGCTTGTAGTGGGCTGTGTGAATCTCTACCTGGGAGCATGCTGTTGTTAGTTACTGCAAGAGACTGGGTTATCCCACCAATAAACCACTAAAGTTCAAGATAATTAAGTCTTCCCTGTGGATCCAAGAGCTCATTTCTCACAACTGGAATTCCAGGACTCTGCCATTAGCCAGGACATTTCTTTCTGAGCTTTGTTTATTTGCCTTCTGAAAGAATGAGTGTTGGAACAGAAAACTGGGGGTTTTAAATTATGATTTTATGTTTTGGAGCTTAGACCTACCTTAAGGTTTGGTGCAAATTACTTTTAAGTGTTACCATTTTCCACTTTCGGAAATGGGTGTTTTGGACTGGCCGCACTAACCATGACAGCTATTTAATAAATGGCCAATGACCCCTGTGGCAATCATTTTATGAGAGAACCACAGCGCTCTAAAAATTCCAGTGTGTGCAGCACCCCCCCCCCCAAATTGAGATTCCTACTTTAAACCAAAGTTTTTTTCATCCTAGTCTTTTCTGGGTTTTGTTTTTAAGGAAATTTACTAAATTACATGAGTCTGTGAGGGGAATGTAACATTGACACTCTACTGATGTTATGCTATATTTAATAGTTTGAAAGTACTTCATATTTATTAGTAATCTTACATCAACTCTGTAACAGGGTATTTTTAATATCCCTGTTTTAATTTTTTTATAGTTTGCTCAATTTCTCCTGAAGTGCACAAGGTCCATTTTCACTCTGTGCTTCTATGAAACCCTGGAGAGCCTCTGCCAGCCAGACAGTAGCAAGTTAGAAGGACTGTTTTCACAGAAGATAATTTCTGTTTGCATTGTAGTATTGCTTTGAAACACTTCTTTCTACACAAGACTACTCTAATGCATTTTGTTGCCTGAGGCAGAGCATTAAATGGCATTCCATCCCTACAACTCCAATGTGCATCATACCCAAAGCCATCTACTTACTTTTGTTATTTGAGGCTGAATGCTCCAAGTATCTCTCCTCTTAATTAACCGTTTGCTGCTGTTCACAGTGAGCCAAAATCCACAGCCTTGAATAGCTGCCTCAATCAACCTAATAGATCAGACTATTCCTCAGATGCTCTAAGCCTGTATTTCTATAAAAACATATGGTAGCTCTGCCCCTTAGCTATACAATGTATGGTGTCATTTGAAGCTAAATTTGCATCTTGTCTGGAGGACAAAAATGTCTATTACAATGAAATTTAGTGTGGTGTGGCAGCCAGTGTGTTGTTGGCCTGGGAACTTGGGCCAGTCATAGATTCTTAGAGTAATCTAGCTCACATGGTTGTTGTGAAGATAAAACAGAGTTGTGTCAGGCAGGATACAAGTATCTATAAAATAATAAAATTGTTGTAAACTGCCCAGAGAGCTATGTTTATTGAGCAATACAGAAATTAATTCAATAAACGGCAGACATGTTTTATGTAGTAATAGAAAGCCCATCATTGTGATGAGTGGAGTGTGTATGCGAGGGGAGAATGGATTATACAGTGCTGAGGCACCCTCTATGTTGAAAGGCTGCCTGCAAAGATGCTTGTTAATGCCTCACGGAATTGCTCTGAAGGAGTACCAAGTCATGCACTGCTACTTTTACTTTTCCCACTTGGTGTCCCCCAGATGTTTTGGGCAGCCCCACCCAGCATGATCAACACAAGGAATGCCTGGAACTGTAGTTCTAAAAATTTGAAGGGTGCTAGGTTGGAAAAGGTGGCTGTAGCAGGTGTGCCCTGTAGGTATGAATAAAAAGGAGTTATCCGGTAAGTTTAATTACACAATTGCAGCGTATAATTACCATAGGGATTATGAACCCTTTGAGTCAAAGTAACAACTCTGTGTTGTTGTTGTTGTTGTTGTTTTTCATCCAGTAAGGAAGGCCAAAGATAAGATGACCATTTTCAATCGAATTTGGGTAAGCCAAACATTTCTGGCTTGAAGTCATTCATCGACTGCAGCGTTAGGGTTGCTTGTTTAGTAAGTTCTTTCTTCAAGTTTTCATCAGGCACCATGATCACTTGCATCCCAGCCGCAAGGGCCGCAGAGACGCCGTGGGGTGCGTCTTCAAACACGAGGCACTTCCCTGGCGCCGCCGGAGGCTCAAACCTATTCGCACAGACCAAGAAAATATCGGGGGCCGGCTTGCCGTTTTTCACTTCGGGGTCATCTCCCGTGACAATATGATGAAAGAGCCCAAAGACGGGTTTGAGGTGGCCTGTTTTAATTTCGTAGTACTCTCGGACCGAGCTGGTGGCGACCGCAATGGGGACCTTGTGCCGATGGAGGTGGCGGAGGAGTCTTTCGACACCTGGCAGCAATGAGGAGGTCGAAAATAATTCTTTTTTCCTCGCTGTTGTTTCACGCAAGATTTCCTCGGCGCTTAAGGGGATGTCGAGGACCTTGCGCATGATCTCTACTGCCTCAGCTTCCCTCCTGCCCATAATTAAGGCCTTCTCTTCCCAAGTGAATTTCTTCCCAAAGCGGTTGCACAGCTCTTGGAACACAATCGTATAAAGAGCTTCGGTATTCAGGAGGGTGCCATCCATGTCAAAAATGACGTGAGTGACGGGTTGCAGTGGCTTGCTGCTGGAAGAGGCGGCCATCGCGCTGCTGCAGCAGCAAATGCAGCCGTCGAGCAGAATTGCTGCGCATACAGGACAAGGCAAGGCGGACAAGCCGGCTGCGCGTGCGCACTGCCGTTGCCCCGACGGCTTCTATGATTTCATCCAGCTCCGCGAACGCCACCTTCCCATTCTATTTGACGGCGAGGCTTAAAGGTGTCACCCACCATCAGGAAAAGGCTCCTCTCGCCAAAGCCTAAACGCGGCCTCTCCCTCTGGCCTTAAAGGGAAGCCATGTTAGTCCGTTGCAGCAAAAACAACCAAAGACGCCGCCTGGTGGCACTTTAAAAGACGACAGGATGGTCGCTGGAACTTAAAAGGCCCTGGTACCGTCCCGACTTGTTTAATTCTCAGCCAGCATGACCAAACCAGGCGAGTCCAGCACAGAAGGCTGTGTTGAGGAACCCGTACATCGTCTGCATTCATCCCGAATTCAAGTATCACTGGTTTTAAGCCGACTTTCACGTTGACCATACATTTCTGCACATGTCTACACGGAAGAAAGCCCTACTGAATTAATTGGGGCTTACTCCCAGGTAAATGTGCCTAAGAGTATTGCCTGAGTGTACACACTGCAGGACTTACATTTAAGGATTTCCTGCCTCACTATAGACTGGCTATTTTGATTAGGCACACTACCCTGGGAGCAGTGACACTAAAGTCAGTGCAGCTTACTCCTGAGTCTCAGGCAGCATGAATACACTTGCAAGGAATGAGGCCTGTTGACCAAACTGCCTGCGCAGTCTTTTCCCCTGTAAAATATCTCCTGGTTCCAGCAGCAGTGCATTCAAACCCACAATTCATAGGATTCACAAAAAGGAATGTAGTGTCTTCTGACACCTTACGGACTAGCAGATTTAAGCTGGCCTTGTGGACTAGAAACCAATTTATTAGGTGCGGAAGATTATTCCACTGATCAGAGGAAAACGGACTGCTCATGATAGCTGTACCATGCTCACAGCGTGGACCTATGCATATCTACTCAGAAGTGCTAAAACATTCAATGGAGCTTACCCTCGGAAAAGAGTGTCTATTTAATATCGGTGTGAGCTTAGGTGCTCTCCGGGGGATGGTGGACAGGAGAGCCTGGGTCGATGGGGTTATGATGGGTCGGACACGACTTCACGACTAACATAGTGTAACTCTTCCTTTTAAGACATGCCTTTGCAAGGCGCCTTACAATTAAAAATGTGGTTGTAGCCGCGCGCACACTCACGGGAAAGAAATATAAGAAAACCAGCGACAGAAAACGCTTGCATTTATTTTCAATTGCGTTGTCCCTAACCCTGAAACCTTCAGTCACTGGGCGACTGAAACGTACAATGGATAGATAGGGGACCAAGCATCCATACCCCCCAAACCCCTCTGCAAAACTTGGCAGAATAATATTTAAAAGGTCGGAAAAGACGGGAGCCCACCGAAGTTGCAGCCGGAACCTGCTATGCTATTAACAGCCACAAGACCCTCGTAATCTTCGCTGGAAAAGGACTTAGTAGAGCGCTACTTAGGAGCCTCCCAGCAAGCAACAGGATCGAGCAGAAGGGAAAAAAAGGCGGAGCTTCGCTGCGGCGCTGGTGATTGGCCGGGGGCGCCGATTTGAACGCGACGCGGGGCGCGATTCTGCCTGTGACGTTGCCTCCGGGAGTGGCCGCTTTAGGGAGCGTGGAGTCGGCTGGGGGAGCGGACCCACTGTTAGCGGGTAGGCTGGGTTGTGGGGGAGAAATTGGGGGTGGCTTTCGGGGGTAGCGGGTGGGATGCCCGGAGACTCAATGCAAGGTCGTGGGAGTAACGGTCGGTGATGCTGTTGTCAGTGCGTCGACACGACAAATTTGGATTTTTTGAGACTTCATTTCACGCTCCCCCCCCCAAAAAAAAAAAAAATCGAACAAGAAAACATGCAAAAGCTCCTCTTACCAGTAATTCTAAAAAGGGATCCCGGGGTTTAGTTATTGGGGAGGCTCCATACTTGTTAAACCGGTTTTAAATTATGAATTTAAAGATGATGAATTTCGAATCCCAGCCTTTTAGGGTGCGTTAAGGGGGACCCAGTGGATGCTTTTAAAGGGAGGAACTTGGCGACGGAGGAGTAGGGGTTGGGTTAAAAATGTCTGAGCTTGCATCCGCACGGGCGGTTACTTTACAGGCTGCATATTTAATTTTTTCTTTGTGTTCATTTTACTTCCAAGTGCAGCGTGAACAAATGTAGCATGTGAATCCATTTAGTTTATATAGCACCATCTGTATGGCAATTGGAAAGCATGCAGATGTGAGCAGATAGACAGGTATCACTTCGGTGGAAAGTAACAGCGTTCCGTGCTCAAAAGTGTTCACCCATGCCGGCCACATGTCCACGGAAGCGTTTCTCGAAGAACGCTGGCTCTTTGGCTTACAAACGGAGATGAGCACCGCTCCTGGAGTTGGGGACAACTAGCATCTTGTGTGGGGGAAACCTTTACCTGTATATATGGTACATCCAAAAGAATGAGAGGCAGGTCTCTTGCCCCAAGGCACCTGCAGTTTAAAAGGCAACGAAAGGGTAGCAAAGGGGGAAAGGGGTGTGCATGGCAAGAATAAATGAATTATCTGTCTACTACTGCTTTTAGTTTGTGTGTTTATTTGTAATAGAAGAATGGACCTGCTCTGTATAATGTGAATTTTACTATATGTAGCGCTTGTTATGAAAAGGTATTTCATATGTTAGAGAATGCTAAGTGACTGAGCAGAATTGGGACAAGTGGAAAGGGTGGACTATTAGGTGTAACTGCTGTTTGGTTTGTAGCTTTTGTGGATGGGAAGACAACCTGAGTGGTGGAAGGAAACAAGTTATCACATCACCCATATTTTAAAAATATGGCTTTTATACCTGAGCCTTGCAGCTGCATAAAACAGAACAGTTGTTATTTCAGATTGAGATATACTTTTAAACACATTCTGGCAATGTTTGGTAGTCGCAGGTGGCAGAATGGTTGCTATAGGTAATGAGAAGAAGCCACCTGCAAGCAAGACTTATGGGATAGTTGTTCAGATATGGGAATTTGTGATTTTATCACTTTGTTTAGCATAGGCTGACCCAACTGAGTTTTTGTGCTTCGTGGCTTCCCAGCATCTGCCAGTGCACTGCTTCCCGTTAGGATGGAATCCACTGGGTGCAAATGAATGTTGCTGCTGCAGAGATGTTAGGAGAGAGGTGTGACCCAGAGAAGGGGGGTAATGCTTCTGTACTTTAATTGAGGGTGGGGGGGGGGGAGAATACAGAAGTACATTTGGAGCAGGTTGAGATTGGGATAAAAAAATACATTTGGATCCAGCTGCATGTGGACTAATGATTCATGCATATATTCTTCCCTTACTGCAGAATGCAAGATGAAGTACCTCAAAAGTGTGGATTTTCTGACTCGGATCAGCACTCCCGAAGAGACTCTAATTCTATTGTCAGAGCTGAAGGTAAGGCCACAAGATGTCCTGAGTGCTGCTGGTATGTGCGTCTTTAAAACAAATTAATGGAGGATGAGCTCATGATGGCTATTGGTTAGGATGAATAGAACTTCCAGGTTGTGGAGTTGTGTACTTCCATATATTCTAGCTTTTAGGGGACAAAATGACATGAGTGTTTCCAGGAAACATCTGACTGGATACTGCCAGCACTAGGATGTTTGAGTTAATCCTCCAGGGTATTCACATTTTAGACTTTGGGCAATTAGCATGGAGTACTTCACAGTCTTCCTCTGGTCACTGTAGTGGTGTACTGGGGGAAGAAATCTCACTACTGCAGGGTTCAGAAGTGAGGCTGGGCTTGGCCTGGAATAATGAACTTTATCTTATTTTTATTTCCACACATCATCACTCACCTGCAAAAGAGGAAAGTTCAGTTGGTCCAGAAAGCGGTGGTCAGATTATTGACATGGAACATATGACTCCCTTGGTACAACTTCACTGGCTGTTAATCAGTTTCTGGGTACTATTTAAAGTGCTAGTTATGACCTATAAAGCCCAAATACTTCTTGAGATCAGGCTATCTGAAAGACCATCTTCTCCTATACAAACCTATCCATATGTTAAAGTCATTAGGGGAAGCCCTTCTGTCAGTCTCTCTGCCATCAGAGGCATGTTCACAGAGAAGACTCCAAGCAATGGCCTTCCCATTGGGTGTCCAAGGTCTTAAAACTCCCTCTCCTGACAGAGGTTAGATTTACCACTGTTCTGCTGTCTTTCTGCCAGCAGGCAAAAATGTATTTATTCAGGCTGGACTTTGGCATATCATTCATTTATTTTATACACATGTCTGTGTATGCTGCCTTTTTTCATCCTCTTCTGTTTTATCTACACAACAACCTTGTGAAGTAGGTTAACCTGGCAATCAGTGACAAACCCAAAGCCACCCAGTGAGCTTTATGGCTAAGTAGAGCGAGTCCTGGTCCAACACTCTAATCATTATGCCACATTGTGTCTTAAACCTGTTTTGTTCCTAAAAAGACTTTAATCCATTGGTCCTGTTTATTTTATAGTTAAATTTTTGTTGCATAGTTCTTTGTTTTTCTGCTGTATTTTAATCTGTTAATCAGAATTTTATTGTTGGTAACTTTGAGTGCCTTTTTTGGTCAAAAGGTGAGATAAAATTAGGGAGTTTTGTAAAGCTTAATATAGAAATTTTATGGGATGCTCTCGGTTTAAAAAAATACAAAATCAACAAGTCCGCAAAACTTTTTAAAAAATTAAGACATCCTTAATTAACAGTTAAGGCCTCCTCTTCATTTCAGGAATGTCTCATCTGCGGAGCAGAAACTGCAGATTGCACAGGCCAAGCCTCCAAACAGATGACCGCATGTGACAGAATCCTACGGGCTTGTATTCATAAGTTTGGGGAAGGTTTGGACTGCCCTGCTCACTTGAGACATCTCCAGGCCTTAGCTGAGATGGCCTATCATGGCTACACAGCAGCTAGGCATCAGTATGTTCCTCTCTATTTAGAAAGACTGCTGCATCACTTGCTGAGGGGTGTTGCTGCCCGGGGCCCGTCTGATATGTGCCTAAAGTCTGCACAGCTCCTTTATACTGAACTGTTGAAATACCAGCCTCCCCAGGTGCCTGCTGATGATTATACTTCTATTGCCAAGAGTACCTTTAGTGTGCTATGGAAGAGTACAGATGTCATGGGTAAAGCAGACAAGACTCCTGCAGACTTCAGGGCTGTGCTGTCCACCCAGCTGCAGGCAGTTTGCTTCTTGGTGCTTCTGCAGCATGATGTCCCTAGCACTTTGCTTCAGGAACCTCCTTTCTTTACCTCCTTGGTGGCCCAGCATGCATTTGCTGCAGCTGTTGTGTTTGAGGCCCAGCGGTCTCCACTGAGCAGAGAAGAGGCCCGTTTTCTCAGTGAGCAGTTCTCCCACCGCCTGGTTGCTGCCTTTCTAGAAAGGAAGAGAGGGAATGAGCCTTTGACCTTCCAAGACTGCCTTTGCATCTTTGAGCTTATGGTCATTAGATCCCGTTACCTCTGCAAAAGCTGCTGCTTCAGGGAAGGCATGGAAGTTCTCCAGCAGTCTGCTGGCTACTTGAAACAGAATTGCTTTCGTGCCGCATTAGATGTTCTCTCTGCTGGAGTTGAACTGCACCGAGGCTTGGCTCTTGCTAAGGATTCAGTAGGGCCTTTGTTCATCCAAGCAGCCGAGGCTCTGAACTACTCAGTGGATGCTCAAGAAGCCCTGCTTAGAGTGCTGGCTGAAAGCTGCCAGTTGCTCATCACCCCTTTGTACGGAAATGCAAAGAAGGATAAACAGAGCCTTTTTAACTTGGAAGACATTCTGGGGATCTCTGCTTTCATGAAAAGTTACTTCAGGTTGCTCCAAAAGCTTCTGGATTTGGTAAGTGAAATGTTTTTATCTCCTTTCACATGTAGCTCTCTGTGCCAGGAGCACTGGAGAAGAGCTAGGACTTGAAAGTCTTTGTCTTGGTCCTCTCCAGAGCCAAACTTTACTAAGGAAAGCAAATGTGATTCATTTAAGAACACTTGTGGCTTTGAAAACTTTTGACACATGAGAGGATGGCTGAAATACAAATTGAGCAGGCTACGTGGATAAGAGGTTGTAGTGGGTGGGAAAAAAATACTTTGGTATCTGTGCTCTGCCATCATGAGGTCAAGACAGCTGGCTTAAAAACCAGAGCTTTTGCAGTTAATGTGTACACACGTGTGCAATACACTGTTGGATTTGTAGGATACAAATATTTGAGGTTTTTCCAACCTTGAACCCTCCAGATAATTCAAATTTCCACTCTGTGCAGTCCTAGCCAGCATGGCTACTGGCCAAAAATGCCGGGAATTATAGTTCAAAAGATCTAGGGGACATTAGGTTTAGGGAGGCTGTTGGAAAATCTTTGTGAAGGCAGCCAAGAATAGTAGATAAATCAATAAATTGTATAAATAACCAGAACTGGTCAGGAAGCACAGTTCCTTTGCCAACACTAAGTACAACACTTCAGTATAATTTTCAGTAGGGCTGACAGCCAATTAAGTGTTGAATAACCTTGTGAAACTTGTCATGGCATTGTTCGGGTCTGCTTCATTTTTCTTCTTCCACAGGTCCCATCAGACAACATAAAACAGCAGCAAACTCTGAGGAAGCTGATCTGTCACTACTTCCAGTTGTACACAACTCTGGTATATGACTGTCTTCAGGCTCTGCAGGTATGTCAGGACACTGAAGGGCTTCATTAGCTCTCTTTTTCCCAACAGATTAAAAAAACCTTTTGGTGTATGTGAAAGGAGGATTGAGATTTTCACCACTGGGCAGAGTGAGGGCCTTCAGTTGCTTAAGTTTCTGCTGGTGCAGACACTTCCAGCATCTGTCAAAGGGTCTGGTGGGTTGTGAAAGTTGTGAAAGAATCTTACCTGGAGAAATATTGGCCTACTAGTCAGAGTAGACAGAAATGAGTTCTGAAAGAGCATTGCAGGGAATTCTTCCCTACCTGATCCCTCTAGAAAAGCCTTCCCCAATGTAGGCCAAAGCTTCTGAAGTGGCCTACATTTCCCACAACCCCAGCCTGTATGGCCAGTGGTAGGAAATGAAGGTGTTGTGGCTCAAAACATGTGGAGGAACTCAGATGTTCAAACTCTTGTTCAGGTGGCATGTTAAGCCCTGTCTTTCTACAAGGCTTGAGAATACAGCTCTGGCTTGACTTTCTGGTTCAATAAGGGTGGTCATTTGGATTTGTACTTTTATTTTAAAGGGCTTATCTGGCTGTTTCAAAACAAAACCTAAGCAGCAGCAGTGGAGAGAAAAAGATAATCGAAATAAAATGTTGCCATTTTCTTGCATAAATTTAGTTTATAACACTAAACTTGAAATATGACTTCTAAAGACACTAGGTTCCTTCATGCATGATTTTGTTCACATAATGTTCATACTTGTAAACACAAACATGTACTGTATTGTCATTTTTAAATTTACAAATCATTGAAAAATTAAGTTTAAAGTAAGTTGCCTTGGAAACCCCTATTTGGGGGCTTAAATATATTTAAAGTGTGACGAGCTGTTTTGTTCCTACCAAGGGTGCAAATCAACACATCTTAATATAGCCTCAGGCCTTGAAATACTTCTGATTCTGTACAAGCGATCATTAGAATAGAGTCGATAGGTGTGGACTGACAGAACTGCTAGACACATCCGCCACAGACAGGCATATTAACTGAAAAAAGTGATGATAGCATATTTCTAGTTGTCCCACAGGCCTGAGGTTCCCCACCCTTGTCCTAAAAGGAAATATATGAGGTAGAAAGATGTAGTATAGCTTTCCTGACATCCCAAAGGCATTTTAAAGAGCGGGTGTCCAAACTTGCAACTTTTCCTTCTCCCCATTTGCAACTTTAACATAGTATTGTCTGGGAAAATCTCTGCCCCTCAATGCTCTTAAGAGCTGAGGTTAAAGATGGATCAGGGGGATGGTTTGTCATCTGTGGTGGATTCTCTGCAATGGGATGTGAGCTGGCCCTTGATGTTCTTGCCTTTACTTCTGAAGCTTCACTTTGCATTTCACAGGGACCCAGGTCTGCCTGTCTGCCACAGCTGTTGGTGTCCATACGGAGCACTGTTGCCTGGATGCTGGAAATGCTGGAAGATGTTCCTGTCAGAGAGTGGTCTGAATATCTGGATCTCTCAGGTTGGTGTACAAGGTAGACACGTATCTCCCTCTGACTGTTCAAGTTGGTAGGAGGTGCAGTTGTATCTTGATCAGTTGGAGGTCACTGTCTTTCCTAATGAAAAAGAAATAGGAATGCGTTCTTCATTATGAGTAGATTTGGTTGCCTGAGGTCCCAAGCCTTCCCTCTTCATTCGGGGGACAGCACTGATCAATTATTCCTGGGTTCCAGGGTGGTTGAGCACACATGCTGCTGGCATTTCTGATAACCAGGAGCTGGGATGGGTAACTGGAAGCTCTGAATATACCATGGCCCACTTCCTTGGGCATTTTGGCCACTATATCTTGGGACTGATGTTTTAGTAGAGTCAAGGCTCATAGGTCAAACTGCTGCAACTTTGGGGATTAGCAGAGAGGATGACAACTGACATCTGCCCTCATGCTACCCTCTTTTGTTTGAACTTAGTTGCAATCCTCACAGTAGTTGGAGAGAAATGGATTTTCCCAGCCACAAAATATAGTTGTGAATATTGTAAAATATTTTGGAGCATCTTAGATTTGAACAGTCAGTTAGATAACCCAGATTCAGGCTGGACACCAGGAAAAGCTTCCTCACTGTCAGAGCAATACGACAGTGGAACCAGCTGCCAAGAGAGGTGGTGGGCTCTCCCTCACTACAGACATTCAGAAAGAAACTGGACAGCCATCTGTTGGGATGGTGTAACTTGGTGTCCTGCAACAGCGGGGGGTGGTCTTCATGGCCCCTTCCAACTCTACTATTCTATGATTCCTGGACCAGTTAGCTTTACAAAAGCCCTGCTCTTAATGGTGATGAAAAATGGTTAGAACTGGCTTGTTCACATGGCACAATAGAGCTTGTGCCTACCATTTTGGAGACTTCTCAAGCAGGAGTCTATTGGCATTGTTTTGATAAGGGCCTGTGCTTCAAAATGTAACCTTATACTATTGCCTAAGATGCAAGCAGTGGACTCCTTACCCCTTCCAGTGTTGTGGACTACAACAGATATTTTGCTGGACTTCCCTCTTGACACTTCAGCAATTTAGACCCGGGCAAGAAGCATTGAGGTGCATGATGCAAGAACAAGTCACTGTTGATGTTTGCAATCGAAAGACATAAAAGGAGACCTCTTATTTGGTGGGTCCTGTGTAAAAGTAGGCTGAATAACTATGAAAGATTGCTTAAGATAAACAATATCATTTTTTTTCTCCTAATAGCGTATTGTGTGTCCCGGCTGGCCTATAGCTTCTATTTTCATAAGATGTATGAGGAGTCAAACTCTATAGTGGAGCTTTTCTGCAGCTGGCTGAGCAAGGAGGAACTCTTCAAATATCCAGATTTGCCTACAGAAAAGGTAGTAAAATTTTCCTTGTAGCATGATAAGCAGATATGTTGGAAGCACAGATAATACTGCATTGACTACAGGAGTTCTGCTGGCTAGCAAGACTGCTGTATTACCCAAGTTCTGGGCAGGTCCCCCCTTTCTGCGGAGAATGTCTCAAATCCAATTATGTGTAGTGAAATGGGTAGAATTGGGTGCAGATCCCCTATGCAAAGGGGCTTTGGCAAATCATGTCTTTAGGGCCCAGTCCTATTGTGATACCTCCAAACTCAGAGGGTATTGTTTGAACATCTGTATATGTTTTGCTCCTTTACAGCCCCTGAAGAAGGATATTTCCAAAAAGTGTAGGGCAACAACAGCACTTTTTCACTGTACCTGGAACTTATCCCCCAACCCCTTTGCTGCTTATCCTATAAAACATCTGGAAGGGTACAAATTGCCCTCATTTGGCATAAGGCTTGGGTTAGAGTAGTTGTGATAGCTTTTGCTCTTGCTTGAGAATTGGGAGAATTTGATATTTCTCTTGGATGTTCTGTACTCTGTGCCTCTTGAATGTTTTCCTTCCCCTTCACAGCTACACAACTGCTTTAAGATACAAGTGGAAAACTACAGGAAGCTTGGCTTGTTAGAGGAGGCACTCCAGAGTGTGGTACTCTGGCTGGCTTCTTATTGCAGCAAGATCCCTGAGCAGATGGCAGAGCCAATTTCCTCCTGGGTCAAAGTCAAAATGGATGCCAACAAAAGTGGGGCTGATGACCTGAAACTGAAGTAAGAAGGATATCAAGAGATGGATGTATAACTCTTAGAATGGAATGGGGAGTTGTTCTTTGCCTCTTACAACTTGAAGCTGATAAATTGAGGGTTCCCCCTGGATTTGTCCTTAACTTTATGATGTTCTTTAGAAAAATTATATCCTGCTCTTTCACTTCAAAAACAGTGTTCAAGGTGGCAAACAAGGAAAGAAATCACATCATTTGGTTCCAAGGGCTCTATTGCATAGTGTTGGGAATAACCAAAAGAATTCATTTGGGATATTACCATATAATTGCCCTATTTGTTATATTTAAAATATTTTCTCTTTATTTCCAAACCTACTACATTATGCAAAGCACTCAGGCAATAGGAGCAGATGAAAGAAGAAAGAATGTTGTGAGTTCACAATACTTAGTAAAAATCAGGGATAGACTTAGGGTTCCACGGGGGGGTGGGGGGGAGTCTTCAGAAAGGTTCCATGACTGGAAAAGTTTGGGAACTGCTGATCTAGAGAATGCTCTAGCAAAATGCCAACCGTTGGGCATATACTCTAGAAATCTCATTATGGGATTCCACTGAGAATCGCATAGGCACAATATGTGTGTAGTTCTGTTCTCCAATCCAATATATATATTGTGCAGATGGAGAGGTGAAAGAGAGAATGGTAGCTATAATGTTAAACAATATAATAAAATAACAATACATAGTATGATTAGATTGTGAAGAAAAGGGTTCAAGTACTTAGTACAGGGGTATGCAATGTGTGGCTATCTGGATATCATAGCCCGTAACTCGTAGCATACCTTACCAGTGGCTAAGCTCACTGGTGCTGATCAGGATTGTGGTCCTCCAAATATTTTGCCCATTCCTGGTTTAGTGCATTTCAGCTGAGAAGTGTGGATGAGGCCTTTAAAAATGTTGAATGGTGTAGGGAGGAAGGGGGCACTTCAGCCATATTAGAACTCGGCTGTGGGTCAGATGTGAGTTGGATGGAGGCAGGAGGTTCAGGCACATGTCATGTAATTAATTTAAAGAAATGGCACTATCACAGGATTGGGGATGGCTACCAACTTAGAAACAAGAGTAGAGAGACTCCTAGGATTGGATTAACAACTAATATAGACTCTCCACAAGTTATCAACTATTACTCATGGTGAACAGAGGCTGTTTAGCTCAAGATGCCAGCCCTGAAACCAAGGCTTTTTTAGCTGCTTGTGAGTTCTAGGTGATATCTAGCAAGGCCCTTTGCATGTAGACTGCTGTTTGTGGCCTGCTCCACCCATTTTTTCTCAATTCACATTTATATACCACCTTATCTGCTTTTTTAAAAGCCCTCTGTGATTACCAGCACATACTCCTTCAGTGATAGAGGTTATTTTGTGAGGCAGTTTGTTCTTGACCTCAGGGGAGGGGGGCAGACTTCATATCCCCTGCCCCCCCCCCGGCACAGTTTCAGGTCTGTCTGCTTGGTAGCCCCCCTGCTTTGTCCCAGATCGAACCTGTGCTCCTGACCAGCTTGTACGTTCATCACAGGACTCTGAAGGAGGGCCTGGAAGGTTTTGACTTAGATTCCGAGATCCTCATGGCAGTGCTGTTGGAGGAACTGAAGGCCTACAAGTCTGTGCGGGTGGACACCGGCCAAGAGCGCTTTAATGTGATTTGCGACCTGCTGGACATCTGCTCGGAAGGCAGCAGTTGGGTCCATGAGCGGGCTGTGATTCTGGTGGAACTGGCGCAGGTGTTGTGTTATCATGACTACAGTGAGCAGACAGAATGGTGAGTGGCCAGTGGGCTTGGCCCTTCCCTACCCTCCGGCTCAGAGCACTCAAAGGGCTGCCCATGTCAAAACAGACTTAGCCTTTGTCAGAGAAAAATAAACCAATTTGTGGGGCCAAGTACAGATATTTTCAACTCTTTTCATCCTCTCCAGGCCTGTCTTTGATCTGCAGATCACAGTTTGAGAACTTCTGTTTGAGGTTATGTTCGCAGATGGCTAATGTTGAAAATTATACCTAGAAAAATGCAGACTCTTAAAGTATTTTAACGAAATGTAGGGTTATTAAAAGGCTGGAGGAGAATGGCAAGGACACGATACACCATTACTCCTGCAATAAACTGTACTAACCTCAACTGCAAACAGCATTCCTGTTCATTTTCTTATTTAGCATTCACATTCTTAATTTGCACATCTTGGTTTCAAATTTGGTTTCAAATTCTGAGTGTAGCAGAAGCCTGACAGTTCTTAGTAAAGAGTGTATGTGTCTGGAGTGAAAAAGCTTGGGTGAGCAGTATGGAGTGAGTCAACAGAAATGTTTGTCTGCAGGTCATTAAAGAGTAATACACATTACCACCAGATTGTTTTCTGAACACGAAATCTTGTACAGACTTAGAAATGTGCTTATCCAAAAGTCCTCCCTACCCCATCCGCCAGAAAACACCTAGTAATCCTTGGGAATCTCCCTAGGAGCTGTTTTGGAGAACTGGTCCTTGAGCTGACATTCAAGAAACAAAAGGTGTTGGACCAGTGTACCCCCACCCTTATCTTCCAGTTTTTCAATTCAGATGGTAGGAGTAAGACCTAAACAGATACTTAAATACAGGGCATGAGTTCCTTCTGTTACAGGATATACTTTTTAATATACTCCCTTTTTTTTTAAGAAAAAGCTCTCTCCATTGGGTACCTTGTTTGGAGAGACCTTTGTAGAATTAAAAATCTCAGCATGTTAGCCAAATCATGAGTTTGCTCCTTCCATCTTTAACCTAAGGACTGAAGAAAAAAAGCTTGTGGATCTGAGAAACTGTAAATGCCATGCATGGCATGTACTTGTCTTGTTTAGTATAAAACAATCATCTTCAGGATGAGCCCAGTGCAGCACAAGAAGTCTGCCTTGCAAGGCTTTAGAACATTTTGCAATTCCCTTGATTCCAGGTTCAGCTGCGTTAAGTTCCTTGCATTTCTATCCCACCTTTCTTCCTCTTGCAATGTCTTTAACATCATAATTTTGGTTTGCTAAGAGGATCAGGTGGCTCCTTAAGGATGCTGTGCTCATAGTTGAGATCCTAAAGGCTTGTCAAGGTTTGTTTCAAGTCCTCTATGCCATCCCTGGCCGAGCTGTTTGTTTCTCCCGTGCAAAAGAAGGCCCCGCAATTTGTCCAGAAGGGTGTTACACTTAATGTATGCAAGGTATTGTTGGTCTTCTTCCCTGTAGCTCTGCCCTGGACTCCATACATGAAGCCCTGCGACTGCTAGACTCTGTACCACAGACCCCCCAGAATGAGGTGCAGCTTCAAGACGACAAGGCTCAAGCCTTACTCTGGCTCTACATCTGTACAATTGAGGACAAAATGCATAAGGTATGTGTTGGCAAAGTGACTGGCCCAGAAATCTGGTATAAAATCAGAGTTGCATATACTTGGTGCTTAATAGAGGTTGAAAACTACAACTTCTGTGAATGTTTGCAGAAGTTCTCTGGTTGCGTAATTCTGCAGCTGTGTATTGCAGGAACTTTACTCTCTTTCCTACCTAAAGTGCAAGAGATCATACAGAACCTCCAAAAAGTACTACTGCCTTCTAGGAGCCGTAAAGCAGGTCTGTGTTGGTGCTAAAATTGATCTCTGTGTCAAGGGGGATTTCCAGTGGAAGGGTCTGTCCTTGTGCTGCCAAATATGGTTGTCGCTATTCTGCAGAATTTTATCAAACAAGGCAGTAATCCTTCATATTCATACAATCAGGATGTATCTCAAAGTAAGGCTGCAGGTAGCCATTGGATTATGTGGCTGAGGAATATTTTGACTTTGTCAGTGTCTCGTTACCTGAGTGGACAAACTGTGTTCCTGCATCTGCATGCTGTGCCTTCAGTGGTGGTCATGCAGGCCCAGTGTCACAACACAACTGACTGGCAACTTTGTCAGGGCCCACAGGTGCTGCTGGAGACCCTCGAGCCTGACCCATTGCCTGCTCTCCTCCCACCTCACCCACCCCTGATGGGCGTGTGCTGCCACTTGGGCTGTCTGGCATCACTGCTGAAGATCTTGCCCTGCAGGTTTACCCAGTGATGGTAGTGGCTGCCCCATTTGCTGAACAGGAGGAAGAGGCTGATGGCTGCCCCATGTCCTTGTGCTTGCCTGTCATTTGTTAGCAAAGAGCCCCAGTTGTGATGTATTGCACAGGCTGGACACAGTAAATTCTCCATTGTGGTGGAGTGGGGATCCCTTGTTCTAAGCTCTCCATGAAGGCTGATGAAGAGCTTAACGCCAGCAGGTCAGAGGTGCCTTCCTGCTTTCTCACTGAGTGCCCTATGGAGCTTTACTGGGAGTTCTGCTTTTCTCAACACAGGGCATAGAACAAGAGCAGAGGGCCAGAAATGCCCAAGGACAAAATGACACACATGTTCTTGAGGGCTTTGAGACGAATGATCTTGGCTATGAAGATAAGTCTCATGATGACAAGTTCCTGTATCTTGGCATTGCATTTAACCTGTCTGCAGATTCTGGTAAGGAACCTTGCTGCTGGACTGGGGTAGCTGTACTTTTAAAAGTCCAGTAATACAATGCAAATGGTGAAGAGTGGCAGGGAACGTCTAGTCCTGCCCCATACCTGAGGTGGAATCTGCAAACTGATCCCTATATCCATTTCTGCTGCATCAAATTTGGTGATCCTCTTAAAAGTATTTCACCTAATACTTGCTTGGAAACTTTCAGGCAATAACAGTCAGATGGAGGGTATTAAACTAAAGCTGATATGCTCCATGGCCATGCTCTGTCCACTCAAAGCTGATTGCTCAGGGCTGCTTGAAAGATCAAAAGTATTGCTTATTATTGTAGCTGTTGTGTTGTAGCTGTATTACTTAAAGTTTAAAATCAGAATTGCCCCAAATGCTCTTATACAAGGCACCAATTAAAATGTTTGCAACCTTTGCGCAGACAGATCTTCATTATGGAACATTCAAGTTCTATTCTTTTGCTTTTCTACCCTATTATCAGCTGAAAGTTTCCAGACAAAAGGTAGAAATAGAAATATATGATAAATGAGTGGATAGCAGCATCTTCTCATGACAATGAAGTCACAGAATAAATATTTCAGATGAAACCACAGCTGCTGAAAGGGCCTAAACGCTTTGGATCGGGGGCGGGGGGGGAGTGTTTTGCCTCAGTGGTCTCTATCATCATTGTTATTTAATATCCTGTTCCTCAGCCAAAATACCTCCCAGAATGGCTTACATGAAATCAGTCAATCCAAACAGTCCCTGCCTACAGGCTCACCATCTAAAAAGACATGTCACACAAGAAAAAGGGCAGGGGAGGGAAGAAGAGAAATCAAGTACTCCACTGAGGGAGAAGCAGGGCTTATTCTATTACATCTCCTTCAACGTAGCCTGCTGGAAAGGCTGGTGGAGGTAGCAGCTGAGGAAGGTGGAGGTAGCTTCCTGGGGCTTGGCATGCTAGTTCTTAGTGGATATGACTATTTCTGCCTTGGAGACATTCATTTATATGAGCCTGACACACAGTTAAGACACTAGTTTATCACCCTATTCATTTCTTGTTTGTAAGAGCTGGGAATGGCCTAGGTTGCTGCTGTACTCCTTGCTCCAGCTGTGTATTTTTTAAACACATTACAAAACAGCACCATGAATCTGGCCTTGGAAGGCTCAGAGAATCTATCTTTTCTCCTGCTCAGGAGGGGAAACATTAAGTGGTTGCTTATTAACTCTAACTGTACTTATTAGCACCAACTTGCCACCTTCTGGTGGCAAGCCAGGCCCTGAACTTGTGAGGCACTGAAGCTGTGGCATCTGAACAAAGAACTGGGTTAGTCCTAAGTTAAGAGGAGGGTATCCACACATTTACTTGCCCACTGCTGTGCTTCCTTTTCAGTGCAATCAAAATGTTTGGATGATGCTCTTGCTTTGTGGAAGCAGCTCCTCTCCAAGGGCGGAATCCCAGCTGTGCGTAGCATTGAGCAGACAAGAGCATCCCTACACATCATGGCAGCTTTGTACAGAGTTATGGGGAAGGTAAGAAGAGCTGACTACTCTGCAGGACTTGTTTTGGTCTGACTTTCTCAAAGTCTTTTTTTCCCTGCACCTTCATTCTCTCACCCAAGGTGTATCTATTGTTTCTTCTCTCTAGAAAATGGTTATGGGCATTGTGAAAAGTCTTGGGGGCAACAGAACAAAGCCTCCATATGGAAACTGTACCCTCTCCTTCAAGGGTTTCCATATCTTGCTGCTTCTCTCTCCTTATCCTCCAGTCTGAATCTTCTCTAGTTCCAGTTTGAGAACTGGGGGAGTTAAGAGGTCACGGTTCAGAGTGGTCCATAATTTTAGGATCAACTTGTTTCCACTTGTATTTTTACTGCTTGGAGCTGGTTGCATTTTGTATATTGCTTATTAAGCCACACTAAATTTTGGAGAGATGGGAGAGTCAAGCTCTTTTCTGCATGTATGCTTGTGGGAGAGCAAATGATCTGCAATGTGCTAGTTGCAGGGGCTCATCCAAAATGTACAGAGTGGTATAGCTTGGCCAGAGAGTAAACTCAGGTAGCTGCACTTCTTTGGTACCAACCCATTCTTTCTTTCTGCTAGCCTCTGTGGTTGGAGGTCAAAAAACTGGAGCTAGGGGACGACAGTCTCTCTCTGGAGGTTATCGCTATAGATGTCCCTATATCTGGACTGACATATCTGGAATATCTTGCCAAATCTGGAGCTAGGGAGTACAGGCTGTGGATGCACACACTCAGAACCTCCCGGTTACAGCTGAGGAGCAGCAAAGGTAGCTTTGGGAACAAGTGGGGCAGAGACAAGATGGGAGGAGTGGTGCTTGCTTGCATCATTCCTAAGAAAGCTTGCAACACCTGTTTGCGCAAGCGCTGTTTCCTTTTCCTGGGCAACATGGAACTTTCATGTGCAAATGATGTCTCTGTGACTACTCTTCAAGGAAATGTCATCTGAGCTTTCCAGCACTCCTGATGTTATCTTGCTGCTGCTCCTTGCGTGTGTGTGATTCAGTGTTGTCAGTGGAGAACCCTACGTTGTGTGCCTTACCCAAAGGAAGCACACACAACCTACATTCAGAAAAACACATTTTTAGAGCTCCAAACCAGTCTTTGCATGCTTATTGATTTGGTTGCATGGCAGTTCTTTTCTAATTGAACCAGCGTAGATCCATTTGCTGCTATATCCAGGTTTATGCTCCTAAATGTCTGTAAAGTTTCTTCCCATCATAGTGAAAACAAAGTGATTCTGCTATAGGGATGGGTAATGCAGTGGGGCATATAAGGTGGTTTGATCCTGGCTGGCAATGACCCAACAAAAATTTAATTCCACCTCCAGCCAGAAGCTTCCTTACCTCTACCACCAAATTTAAGGAACAGAAGCAACAAATCTCCCTATGTTGTATAGGCACTTGACTGCTTTATGTCGTGGGCATGTCGTGAGCAGAGCCGGCTGGTGCCAGAGGTCAGACTAGATGACCCGGGAGACCCCTTCTGACTCGCTCTGTTTCTATGTTTCTATGTCCCCATGGCATATCTTGAGAAGACAAACTAGCAATGCCATTCTGCCTGCTATGAAGAAGAGAAGGTGGGTTGCTTGGAAGCAGACCTGCTCCTTGGTTGATGACTGTATAACCTCTGAGCACAGGGGCTTTGTAGCCAGGGGGGCCTTCCTGCCAGGTGATGGTAACTGTTGTAGAGCCTGGGTACTCCATGAGCAAGTCTGTACTTCCCAGTTCCCTAGACAACCATAGGAGGCGATCCTTGCTGTACTGGGCTGTTGTGGATGTTCTTGCTGCTGTTATTTTCTTCAACTATGTATTTAAATTTATTGCTCTTCTTTTCCACAGCCTCTGAAAGCCATGGAGAGCTATTTCCTGATCAAAGCTCTCTGTGATGCACTTCAGGACTCCATCGGAAAGACCAGCGCTTTGTGCCATGTTGCCAAGCTACTTCTCCAGCTGGACTGCCCTAGCTATGCAGAGGTGAGCATGAGCATGAAGAGTAGTTTGCTAAAAGCAGAACTATCTGGTTGATGAGCACACTTTTCTGTATCTAGCCAACTTATTGGCCTTTATTTATTTATAGCTCTTCCTTCCCAAGTCAATAAATAAGACAGTAGGCTTAACACCAAAGGAAAGGGGATTGAAGGGTAGAGAAAGAAAAGCCAGTTTAAGCACTAGATATTAGTTGCAAACAAAATCCAGCAGCTCTTGGGCACAGAATCAGGTCCACTGTTTCTTTCCTTCTCATAGCCTCAGCAGTGGCAGCTGTTAGCTGGAGGGTGGGGCTCTCAGCTGGATCTGTATGCAGCCATGATGGAAGCTATTAGTCTTCATAGCCCAGCATACTTTGACAGGTAGCCATCTGATACCTGAAACTTTTGCACTCAGCAGGTGGCAAAATTGTGGTGGTCTTTATGGTGCTGTCTTCTTTTTAACCTGCAGCTCCCTCTATCCCTCACTGCTGGCTATGCTGTCTAGGGCTCATGTTTTGGTAGATCAAAATGTCCAGAGGGGCACAAGTGACCCATCCTTCTTCTCACTGGAAATGTCTGGGATTGCATCTGGGGCATAGTTTGTTCTGCCCCTGAAAAGTCCCTCTTAGGTGTCAGGCCCAAGGCTGGGAGCCAGCCTTGGATAATTTGGATTAGGATTGAACCAGCTCCTCTGGAAATCATACTCTGCCTTTCCATCTTGAGAGTTTCCCAAAAGTATAAGCAGTCCACATGAGAAAGTGACGATTAAAGTGCAAACACATAAATAAGGGACAACACTGAAGAGCAGATTACCCAAATTCACAGCTGTGTGAAATGTGGCCAAGCCGGTTCATCCCGAAATGTTTTGCTGAAGAGCCATGTTGCTTGGCTTTTCCTAGTTTATTGTAGATGAGTAAGATGAAAGTGCACCCAGCCTGCTCACTCCCGCTTTGCTTCTCCCTACATGCATGTGAGCAAAACAGATAGGCAGATCACAGAGTTGAAGATCAGGTGCTTTTTTCCATCGCTTATGACCTGACTTCTAGCTGCAGAGGCCAGTTGTGGAGAAGAGGACAAATGTTGTTTTAACTCTGTTACAATTCAATGAATTACTAGTTTTTCTGGTAACTGTGTGTGTTCCTTTTAGACCATCTTAATGGAAGCTGAATTCTGTTTGCAACATTTGGACCAACACAGTGACAGCTGCTTGTTGATGAATCAGACCCTAGCTGTTCTCCGTAGCGAGCTGTGCTTAGCAAACTGCAAGGTAATGTGTGGCATGCTCCCATGTACACTTGGACTATCATGGAGACCAGTAAACCAGGGTATTAAGGGACTGGCTTGCTTGCTTTTTGTGCTTGAGAAAGAGGCTAGAAAGTGAAAAGTAAGTGTTGGTTTGGACTTTGTAGAATAGCCTTCTCCAACCGGGCACCTTCCTGATGCTTCTGACTGTAGTCCCCATTTCCTTTGCTTGTTGGCGCAGCAGGGAATTCTGTTCCCAGATATCTGGGGGGCACTATGTTAGGGAAGGCCCTGAAGGTAGGCCTGCTAGATTCTGCAATGGCTAATACTTGGTCCAGTCATTCAGAAGCAGATCATCCCTCTATTGCTGATTATAAGTCAGTTTGTATGTCATGGCAGCACAACATGGGTTATTTAACCCAGAGTAAGGCTGTAGTATGTATGGTGTATGGGTTGGGACTTGTCATCTTGTGTGACCATCATGATTAAACAACCTCTGCAAATCTCTAGAACAAATTATGGGTTATGGAGGAGTTATTTAGCCTTTGCATAAACCACATTCACTGGTTTGCACAAAACAATTCCTGAGTAAGGGTGGGTATGCGAAGTGATGCCTGGAGGTGCACTGATTCATCATCAGTTAAAGAATTAATGACAAGCTGTTTTGTGTCATCCAGACTGGGTAACTTTCTCATTCTCAACTTGTGAAGTTGTTCTGACAAATTATTGTGTCAGAGTCTTATTCATCCAACACAACTAGGTTGCCCTCTTCTTACTCGAAATCTGTCTGATTTGTTTACATTGTTAATATTCAAGGTCTGAAGCACTGATTCAGTAGGGATAGCAGAGATGATCTGAGAGATCTGTCCACCTCTGAGTTGGCCATAAACAGACAATTGTTGTTCTTGAGGACCACCAAGCATAAAGGAAACTTCCATAGCATAGCAATTTTATTTTTTCCTGGAACTGAACTGAAGAAGCTGGAGTTAGGATTTCCACACTGTAATGGAACTCAATGGATAGTCTTAGGCCAGTCACTGTTCCTCAGCCTAATGTATCCTTTAGGGCAACGGTGGGAATAAGGCCCTTTTGACAACTGAGTCCTTGCATAGACCCTGAAAAAGGCATAATTTCTAGATTCACAATTTTTGTTACCCTGTCAGCAAATGCTTGTTAATCTATGGCATCTCTTAGTAATCTTGTTAGGCATCCCACTCCCCTGTAACTCCTGTTTAACTCTTCTGCAGTTTTTGTATGCTATCTTGAAATGCCTGTTTCAGATGCTTGCCAAATGATCATATCAGGTGCTTTATGTTGGGGAACACAGTGCTTAAAAGCTTCCTCAAGGTTAACTTGACCAACAGAGGTGAGCTGGCTGGTGAAAGGAGAATTGCCCCATTGGCCATATCCTAGCTGTTAAAAATTCAAGCAGAGAAGAACTGGGCTATGGATAATAGTGCTTTCTGGCCCTGTAAGAGGGTAGGATGTTTATGTGAATGAAGACTCTAACTCTGCCACTAGCAAGGTCTCCATATGGCAATCCCCTTTGCACTCAAGTCTCACCTGAAACAGGATTTATATTTTAGACATTGGCTTAAGGTAAACAGGAGTGTTCTTGTTGGTTATTCCACTCTCTGCAATATTACTGGGTCTAGCATGCAGGATCTTTGAACTGCAGCCACTTCTCAACTTTCAGGAAATTTATCTGGGGTTAGGAATGTTCTGCAATCTGGTCATGAGTTAAGGCAGCCTAAACCAGACATTGGCAGCATAACTTTGTAGAACGGAGAGCCTTCTTGCTAGGTGATCTTTTTCATTTCATGGATAGATTGAAGAAGGCTTTGGCCTACTAGTAGAAACCCTGCAAAACCCAGCATTGCAAAGGTCATCAAAAGTTTGGTACCTACTACGAGCCAGCACTCTCCAGTTAACAGCCACATATCTTGGTCTGCCTCCCTCCACTCTTCCATTGGTGCTCAGGCAAAAACTCCACTCTCAGGGTAAGTGTGCAAAGTGTCCCTCCATCTCCTCCTTGCTATTAATCTGCACTCCTTTTGGTATGCGTCTGACAGTATAAATGAATTGTGAATGAATTGAAGTTTTGGAGTGCTTTTGGAGCCAAAAAGGGTAGCCAGGTGTTTGTATGTCATAGCAAAGCACTCCATTCCAAAGTTACGGTGGGATATGCAGCCTTAAAGGTACCCTTTTGCTTATGATACAGGTCCTGGGTTTGGCCTCCATCTCTGTGGTGGTGAACATCATATAAGTCCAAGCTGGAGAAGAAAGAGGCAGCTTAGATAATAGATAGGGTGGCATGATTAGAACTGCCTGACATTCTGCAGTTCTGGGGTTCTTGTGAGTGCCACCCTTCTAGCAGAGATGAAGGGTTCCAGTAGTATACCATACCTTGTGGAAACTGTTTTGCATCATTAGTTTAGGAAGCAGGGGGCATGTTGCACTGGGGCAAACAGTGTTGGTGAAATTATACCTGCTCCCTCTTCTTCGGGATGATGCAGTGATATTCAAACTGTGTTCCTTGGAGCCTTTGAATTCTTTGATAGCTCACCAAGGCTTTCCTTTCCTTGGTTTTACTGATCTGTATCGACAGTCTGTTCTTTCTTGCAAAGGCATCAGGGCAGGTAGGTTCCTTGTGGAAAGTGTTCCCCAAAGCATGAAAACAACACCCAGGTAATATACAGTTCTTTTTTGTCTTCTCTGCAGGATGGAAGACCCCTGAAAGGGCTTTGAGTGATGCACATAAACTTTACCGCAGTATTATCTTGAACTTCTCACTGATTAACTGTGACACGGCTAAAGAGGTTGCTGAGCATCAATTTGTTGATCATGGTAAAAAAGGAGTACCTTCCTCCAAAGTGTTCAGCTGTACTTGCAATCTTGTACCCTTGATATGTTTCTCTAAGCTTGGGATAAATAGGTCCAGGTGGAAATTTTTCTTCCGTCTGCCAATACTTGTAAACCTCCTCTTCAGCCAAGGCTCTTTATATTATCTAGCCTGTTTTGTACTGAAAATAGAAGTAGTGGGTGCTGGTGGTGATTATTACTCATATACGTAGCACCATTGATGTGCGTGGTGCATTACACACTCATACCAAGTTGAATGACTTGTTTGCCTAACCCACATAGGGATGTACAATGCAGGGAATTCCATGTAAGCCTGACAGAATTTCACAGTTTTTATGTGAATTTTTATGTGAAAGCAGCGACAGGCAGTACTCTTTTCTGTTGTCGTTGTTATTCCAGGAATCATTTGTGCTTCTTTCAGTGCTTCCCCTTTTATGCAAATAGGAAATTATATTCCTTTTAATATTTTTGATGGGGTAAACAGCATTTTTGAGAAATGCAGATATGCTTATGTGCTTGTCAAAAAAAAAATCTGATTAGCCCTTTCAAAGAATCCCACTTTACAAGGAGGCTTGTACTTAAAACTCTGGGTTTCTGTAAATGGGGTGGCTTGTACTTTTCAGCTGTCCTGAGCACCCAGAGGCTTGGGCGAAGGTGCGGTACACTGTTGGGTCCAAGCCAAAAAACCAAACAAACCCCTAGAGTATCTTGCCACAAGGAGGGCGATATACACGCCACTGTTTTGCATGGAAAAATCTTTGTGTAGCTTTGGTTTATCTTGACAATTTGCTCACAGAGTAACAGGTTAACCTATTTGCAGTCCTTCTGGGTCAATGTTTCTGGATCGACCAGCCTTCCTGGTTGGTACCTATTTCATTATGACAGGAAATGCTTTCCAGGACATTGACCAGCAAGGCCTGCCATCTGAAATCTTTGAAAGGACACTGGTGCATACCTGTGAAAGATTGATTTTCAAAAACCAATTTGCACAAACATCAAGTCCCAAACAAAAAAAGCAGAAATTGCTACGGTTGAGGGGAAAAAAAGAAATGTATGCACTGGCTTGACTTGAGACAATTAGATTTGATGTTAGCTGCAGGCAAACAGAATGAAATCTGGAGAACTGACCTGGAAAAGTCTGGAGGGTTACCCCACCCCGACCACCCTGCATGGACTCACCATACAGGCCTACCAGCACTGTCTACATAGGCAAACTACAACTCTCCTTAGTCTCCCTGTAGTCTCTTCCTTAGTCTTAGGAAGAGAGGAATGCTCCCTATAACCTGTCATCTGAATCTGTCTTCACTGGAAATGCTGGGGATTGAACCCACAGCCTTCTGCCATGAGGATGGGCAAGCAGGACACATGCCTACTAAGATAGCTATGTCTCTTCTTGTCAAACAGGTTTTTAGTCACAGCCTTGGCCAGTAAGCAAGCTAATCCCACACAATTACACACTCCCCTGTTTGAGGAAAAGCTTCACACTCTGTCATTGAGGAATAACCAGTCGGTGGTCCATTTTCTGGACTTGGTTCCTAAAGCCATTTTATCTGGCTGTATATTTTTAATCACAGCACAGTAAAAGGTATAAGGGGAATTTACTTGCAAGGAAAAGAGCTGGTGTACCTGGAATTAGTATGAATATGCTGTTTCCTGGGCATTCTAAAAAGGCAGAGCGGCATCTGCTAGGAAACACGCTTATTTCTCAACACTCCTCGTAGGTGAGACCAGACTCTGGTCTGAAGGCCTAGAATGAAACCTCACTGCAGCTAAGCAGGCCAGCACCCAGTGCCTAGATGAGAGATGGAGCCCCACTGCTCCATGTTGCACCCTCTTGAGTTGCAACATGAATAGTCTGCCTTCCTCCCATGCTGCAACGTACTTTCTTCCCATCCAACCACATGGGATCCAAGATTGTGAAATCTTAGTACTAGGCAATGCCGCTTGTATTGTATATCCTAGCCAGCTGTGGGTGATGAGAATGGTTGCCCTGTTCCGCAGAGTTTCCAGAGAGCAGCAGGCTTCTAAGGATGCTGGAGCAAGCTGCCTCGTCTTAATCCACGGGGAACTGTATCTGCACTTCAGCACTCTATCTCTTTTGCAATTAATATAAACTTACGCTTCCCTGTAGCTAACTGCTTTCTGGGTCCTGTGCCCCTCCCCAAATTTGTTCCTCTCTTCTCAGGTGATAACCTGGTGCAGAAGTGGCAGGTGCTGGCTGACATGTTCATTTGTTCTGAGAGCTTTGTTTCCCTCCTGAGCCAGATTGAGGTTATAAGTGAAGCTAAAGCTGTCTGTCTGGAAACACTCAAAATATCCATGAAACTGCAATCAATTCGATGGTAATTATTGTGTGTGTGTGTGTGTGTGTGTGTGTGTGTTGGTCTATATCAGGAAGGTAGAACTTCTATCAGTATAAGTGTCAAATTATATTAGAGACATTTCAGCTGGGTGCAACCAAAGGTGAAAGGGGCTCCAAAACACACAATACTAAGATATTTTAGCTTAAATCTTTCACTGCAAGTAATTAAGCCTTGAAAGAGGCATTTCAACCTTTTAGAATGAAAGAAAAACTGCACAAAACCCAGGAAATCACCAGATGATCAGTAGTTAGTAGAAAGTGGGGGTGTTCTGGAGAAAGATCAGCTAGGTCCCAAGCCTGAAGTTTTGCATGGGCAGAACCCAAAGGTATGGCTAACTAACCTGGATTTGAAGTTAATTCCTGTTGACTGTGACCCTTTTCAACAAGATTGGCTCACGAATTCTAGCTGCAGGCCGTGCTTGGTTTGGGGAATTGACATAGATCAACGAGAGCCATATCACTGAAGTGGCTGCCTTGAATGTATCCTGGAATGCTGCATGTTGTGCTTGGATGATGAGTCAATTGGTTGATGCCACTCTCAAGGGCTGGCAGACGGGGAGAACAAAACCTGCCTTCAAACCAATGGAGGTGGAAGCTGTCATCTGTTTGCTGAAGAAAATTCCTGCTGTCTCTCCTCTCAGGTGTGCTCGCTTTCTGGTCCTGAAGAGTGGGTTAGAACTGCAGTGCAACAAGCAGGAGCTGTGTCGCTCAGACCTTGACCAGGCCCTCTTTCTTCTTGAGTCGGGCACAGGCAAGTCTCCACTGTCTTCTAGGCTAAGCAGGGCAGAATGGCAGAGCTGGGAACCTTTTATTACTGGGAAGGAGAAAGTGAGTTCTGGTTTGCTGGTAGAAGCCATTCTGGATGTAACTTGAGGGGGTAGATTAGTCAGTCTCTCTCGAAGCCAGCGTAGACCTCACCCCTGCAAGAGTTCTGGGATGGTGGCAAGATGGCTGGACAGGTTTGTGCGGATGCCTCCATCTTAGATCCTTGCCCCTCATGACTTAATAAATCCTTAGATCTGGTGGGGGGAGGGGGGACAGCCTGCTGGGCCAGGGAAGTGATGCTTGCCTCCTTGCAAGAGGGGGTGGGTTGAGGCTGCCTGAAAGAGGCAATAGTGAGGCCATTCCTGGAGAAATCCCCCTGGGCCCAAAAGAGCTTAGCAACTTTAGGCTGCTAGCTAGTGATCCTTTCCCAAGCAAGGCCCTGGAGCTGCTGTTTGCCCAGGCTCATAGAGAAGACAGATTATCTGCATCCCTGTCAGTCAAGGTTTGGTCTGGGTTTTGGCTCAAACAGCCTTGGTCACTCTGTATGGTGACCTACGTCAGAAAAAAGGGGCATGTGGGGAGCTTTTTTATTCTCAGTGATTTCTCAGCAGATTTGATGCCATTGGCCATGGGATCATTCTGGGGCAGCTGCGTAAGCAGAGAGCGAGGGGCATTGCAGTGGCTCTCCTACTTGGCAGGCTGGCTGCAGAAGATGAGGTTTGGGGATGTTGTTGTTTGGGGTTCTGCAAGAGTTGGTTTTATTCCCCATGTTGTTTAACATCGGGATAAATTTTTGAGTGGCAGTTTCCAGGTGCATTACCATAGTGCACTCTATTTCTCCTTTTCATTTTCATCAGGCAAGGCTGTGGGTGGGCTAAATCAGTGTCTGGCTGTGACAGTAGACTGGAAGAAAGGCTAATAAACTGACACTCAGTCCAGGCAAGACTGAAATGCTGTTAGTGGGTGGTTCTTCTGACTGGATGGAGAATGCTTCAGCCTGTTGTGGATGGGGTTGCTTTCTCCATGAAAGGACAGGTTCATAGCTTTAGACTCCCCTGCAGCCTTTCTTATTTGAGGCTCACGTGGCCTTAGTGGTGTGGAGCTCCCTCGACCAGCTTTGGTTGGTGGCCCAGCTGTATCCCTAACTGGGTAAGAATAAGCTGGCTTCCGTAGGTGAAGGGGAAGCGCACACAACCCAGGTCATAATTTAGTAGTTTTCACAGTGCAAGTAAACACCCCCCAGGCTGGACACATGAGGTTGTGGGATCTTAACACTGACCTGGGAACTTCCTCCAGATGGTATTCATGTAGGTCTCTCCTGCTTAATACTGGGAGCAGCCCTCTGAACAACATGGGTGATAACATGCTGCCCTAAGGAGGGGAACCTTCCCTCCCCTTCGTGGTGATTAGTGAAGATTAGTTTTCCCTTTGGAGGGGCTGGATCGGGTTTATGTTAAGCTCTATGAGGGCTTGAAATGTTTTTTATTCTGCTTTAATATTTATTCATTTTTGTGCTCAATTTATTTGTGCTCCAAATCTGCAAATGAAATGTTATATGAGCCCATATCTTCTGCTTCCAGTATTTGAAACAAAAGAGAACAAAGTTGATGTGAAAATCAGGCCCAAAAAAAGAGGGCTTAAGGAAAAGAAACCTCAAGGTCAGTGCTTTTACCCGTCAGAAGAGCCGCCATTCTTGAAAGAGTTTTCCCTCGAGTTCGTAGACACAGTCTCCATGCAGAAGGAGACCTCTCTAAGCACCTCACCAGTGCTGAGGCCAGAGCAGAAGAAGCGGCCCAGCTTCCTTATGCACCTGGACACATGCTGCTGCTTGCTGTGCTCCGACGTGGTTCTTTTGGGTGTCTGCCTTTGCTGGCTGGTCACTGATGCTGAGATGGAGCTGGCCTTTGGGGACAAGGGAGAAGGGCTGCATCTCCTGGAGTGCAGCCTGAGCCGGTGCACTGCTGCAGCTTTACGCATCTCTGACATGCTGGCCTGTGTCTCTCAAGGCAAAGGGAAGGAGGCTGTTGTCCAGCCTCAGTCCACAGTCAAGCTTTTTGACCATTTGGTAGCCCGTATCTATGTAGCACTGGCCAAACAAGGCCTGTATACCAGAAGACCTAAAAAGCAGCTTTGGAAGCTTCTGGAAACTGGCTTGAACTTTCTCTCTTCCAAAGGACCTCAGTTGCCTGGACTCAAATACCAGAGGGCCTGGCTGCTACTTGCCAAAGCTGTAGCTACCATCTCTGTCCTGGCTTCCAGACAAGACAGCTGTTTGAAAAACATTTTTTCTAGTGCTTGGTCCTGGAAGTCCCCATTGTCTCTGGAGGGAAGCCAAGAAAACAAGCTGACTGTGGCAAAGACGACACTTGATGCACTTTGTACACTGCCCCTGAAGAGCAAGACACGGAGGCAGCCAGGTGCAGCCCCTAAAGCAAAGCCTAAGAGAATCCAAGAAACCAAGCCTGTTCCTGTGTCAGGACTTAATGATCCATTTGCCCTGGCTGACTCAGACTCAGAAGTTCCTATAATTGTTCTTGGGCCTCCTGTTGAGCACCAGACCCCAGCACAGAAATCCCTTCGGGCCTCAAAGAGAGGGCCATCCTCAGCAGTCAAGGCAAGCCTCGTCCGCAAGCCTTCATTTGTGGTCTTTGAGGAATCTTCTCCAAAGGTGAAGGCTGAACTTCTAAAGGCTCCCAAAGTTACCAGAAGAATGAAATCTCGAATTAAGGTAACTGGGAAAACTAATAGGAATAGGTTTCCCTCCCTCCCTCCCCTGCTCAGTCTGTGTGTAAGTGCAAATGTGCATGTTTGGACAGAAAGATGGTGTGTGTGTGTATGCACACATGCACACTCATGTAGGTCAGTTTTCCAGTTAAAGATATCTTGGCAAATTAGTCAAATCAATTTTAATTGATTTTATTTAAAATCAGAATAAACTTGCAGATGAGTAAAACTATCAGTCTAAGGAAACAAACATACCCTTCTTCAGTGGTGCACTTATATGACCAGGCATCACTGTTTTAAGAAGCACCTCTGCTGGGGGAAGAAGCAGTGACACATATCTGCAACTTCTATTAGTACTTACAATTAAAATGTATAATATAATGGCACATATTCTGGATTAATTTGGTAAAACATGGGAAATTTTAGTTTATGGAAAGATTTCAAAGAAAACTAAAGGAGCATGGAAGTCAGATGCAGCAGTTGCTTGGGAGCTTGAGCAGGAGGGAGCTGTTGCAGTCATACTGTTTGAGAGGCCCTGGGGGCAGCTGGTTTGTCACTGTGTGAATGAAATGCTGGACTAAATGGACCATTGGCCTGATCCAGCATGGCTTTTCTCACTATCTTCTGTTTGAATTTCTTGATGTCTTTAGCTTCCCTCTGTTCTGTACCCCTTTTCCAGTTCTGTCACCCCTTCATGGAGCTTCAGCGGCACAAAATAACTACTCTGGGGCTTAGAGATGTATTGTTGCTTTAGTAAGGTAGGTGAGGCTGAGAAGGAGTGACTGGCCCAAAGTCACCCAGTTGCTTTAACCTACAAAGCCTTACACAGCTGAGGACCTGAAAGCTTGATGGTGTGCCTCTCCTAACTGCAATCCACCTGGTCACTGCACTTAACATCTGGGGCCTTTCTCCAAGCTCCAACTTGAGGGAGGCTCAGAAGGCAGCAACAAGAGGCTTTTCTGTGGTGGCCCCCTGTCCGTGGCATAAGTACTTCACCGTAAGCCAGCAGGTGCCAACCCTGTCTCCATTTTAGCTCCAGGTTAAGATGGCCCTTCATGCTGAGGCTTTTAAAATATATTTTGGACATTCCTGGGCTGGAAGGTATTTCCTTTCCAAGGTGATCATTTTTTTTCTAAAGGAATGTTCTACACTGTATTTTATCTGTTTGTAATATTTTGTTTCTTTTTTATTTTATGGCACATTTGTTATATCGTTTTTATCATAGAATAAGTAGAGTTGGAAGGGGTCAAGAAGGCCATCGGATCCAACCCCCTCTTGTTGCAGGACACCAGTTTACACAATGCCACTCAGATGACAATTCAGTTTCACCTTGAATGTCTTTAGTGTGGGAGAACCCACCACCTCTCTAGGCAACTAGTTCCTCTGTCATATTGCTCTGACAGTAAGGAAATTTTCCCTGAAACTGGGTTGTTGCAGCTTGAATTGATTATTCTGTGTCCTATACTCTGGTATGACTGAGAAGAGATCTCGTCCTTCGTCTTTGTGAAAGCTTTGACATACATATTAAGAGATGATAATGTACTGCTGTAAACTGTCCAGAGAGCTTCAGTTATTGGGTGTTACAGAAATGGTGCTGCTGCTGTAGTTCTGGGTAGTTCACAAAAGCTAAAATTGCAACATACAGAATGATAAAATATCAAGCACTTAGTTTAAAACAGATTTTTAATTTGCTTTCTTTTATTAAAACTTTTCTATACCTTCCACATTAGCCAAAAGGCTCTCTGAACTGTTTATAATAAAATTTTAAAAGACCCATTACAATAAAACCATACAACACAGTTAGCATAGATATAATATAAACCATAACACACCAATCACAAACAAATTAGAGTAAAATACATAGATAATTAATAACAATTAAAAGTCCGTAGTGACCCAATAACAGTTTAAAATGCAGTCTAAAATGACATAAAACTTTATTTTATTCAACAATTAAGATTCTGGAAAAATAAAAATGTTTTAGCCTGGCACCAAAAAGTAGAAACACAGAAACAGAGTGAGTCAGAAGGGGTCTCCTGGGCCATCTAGTCTGACCTCCAGCACCAGCTGGCTCCGCTCACGACATGCCCACCATGTGCATGTCCACCCTATCTTTAAACACCCTCACCAATGGGCCCTCAACGACCTCTCATGGAAGCCCATTCCACACCCTCGGGGTCCTGACTGTCAGGAAGTGCTTCCTGGCATCCAAATGGAACCTTGGCTCCCTGCACTTTGCTCCGTTGGAGTATGTCCTGCCTTCCTCTGCAGGGGAGAACAGGTCTCTACCCATCTCCGTGTGACACTCACATGCCTGTATGTCACCAACATATCCTCTCTGAGTCTCCTCTTCTCCAGGCTGAAGAGACCCACTTCCCTCAGTCTCACCTCATACCCCATCCCCTGCAAACCAGCCACCAACCTTGTGGCCCTACGCTGCACTGACTCTAACCTGGCTATATCCTTTCTGTAATGAGGGGCCCAAAACTGAACACAATACTCCAGTTGTGGGCGCACCAGAGTCATATAGAGTGGTAGTAATACCTCTCTTGATCTAGAAGCCACACTTCTGGCTATGAAACCAAGGGTGGCGTTCGCCCTCTTGACCACCACATCACACTGCTGACTCATGTTTAGCCTGCAGTCAACCAGCACCCCAAGGTCCCTTTCACAAGTGGCTGGAGAGCAGCACTTGTGAAAGGGACC